>NC_045605.1:99329911-99638471 GCF_009762305.2 Zalophus californianus | reverse complement strand
ACAGAAGCCACCATATTTTTTGCATTTTAATTTTCTGCATTTTATTTTTATTTTGCATGTTTTTGCATTTTTTAAAACTAATCTGTAATGGTTATACTAAGTGTAGCTTTCCTCAGAGACTTGAAAACATCCATTAGCACGTATGCAGCTACGGGCCTCTAAGAATATGTTTATTAGTTGTTTTAGATCATAGGGGAAGAAAGGAAAAAATGAAACAAGACAAAACCAGAGAGGGAGAAAAACCATAAGAGACTCAATCTTAGGAAACAAACAGGGTTGCTGGAGGGGAGGGGGATGGGGGGACAGAGTGAGGGATGGACATTGGGGAAGGTATGTGTTATAATGAGCACTGGTGAATCACATAAGACTGATGAATCATAGACCTGTACCCCTGAAACAAATAATACATTATGTGTTAATAAAAAAATAAATTTAAAAAAAGATATTTTTAACTTTTTCCTTCTGTCAAAATCATAAAATCTATGTTTAGGATTTATTCTTAGAACTAATTTAATTTTTTTTGAGAGGGAGAGGCGGGGGAGGGGTAGAGGGAGAGGAAGGGAGAGAATCTTAACAGGCTCCAAGAGGAACAACCAACATGAAGTCTGACTTGGGGCTCCATCTCACAACCCTGAGATCATGACCTGAGCAGAAATCAAGAGTTGGACGCTTAACTGAATGAGCTACCCAGGCAACTCAGAACTAATTTAATCTTTAAAAATTGCAATTCTTGGGCGCCTGGGTGGCTCAGTCAGTTAAGGGTCTGCCTTTGGCTCAGGTCGTGATCTCAGGGTCTTGAGATCGAGTCCTGGAATCGGGTCCTGTGATCGGGTCCATGTCTGGCTCCCTACTCCCTGGGGTGCCTGCTTCTCCCTCTACCTCTGCCTCCCTCTCTGTCACTATCTCTTATGAATAAATAAAGAAAACCTTTAAAAAATTTAAAAAAATCGCAATTCTTTTTGTGATTACTATCGTTTCAACTATCTACTGCAATAATTAAAAAAAAAAAAAAAAACACCACCCCAAAGCCTAGTGGCCTAAAGTAACTATGATTTATTATCTCTCATGATTCTGTGGGCTAACTAGACAATCCTTCATATGGTGGAAGTTGGACAGTAGGACTGATGTGTGGCTCAAGATAATCTTGATCACAACTGACACTTGGTGAGGCTACCAGCTAGAATACTTTCTTTTATGCAAGTGACATTTCCAGGTATCTGGCTTGGGTGTCCATAAATATGGTGGTTGGGTTCTAACGTTTAGCACTCCAGTGAAGAAAAAGATTCAAGCCTTAGAAATTACAGTGTAACATCACTTTTTTTCTTTTTCCCCAATAATGAGGTTTTAATTAATTATTTATTTATTTATTATGTTATGTTAATCACCATACATTACATCATTAGTTTTTGATGTAGTGTTCCATGATTCATTGTTTGCATATAACACCCAGTACTCCATGCAGTACATGTCCTCTTTAGTACCCATCACCAGGCTAACCCATCCCCCCACTCCCCTCCCCTCTAGAACCCTCAGTTTGTTCACTTTTGAGCATTTTATTTTATAAAGCAAGTCACAGGGCCAGAGTCCACAAGAAAGGTAACTATACAAGTGTGTGAATATAGACTTAGGGATTTGTGTGGACTATTTGGTAGTAATCTACCACAATTATGATCTTCCCAAATCTGCCTCAAGGCACTTAAATAAAACAAACATATAAAAAATATGACACATTGGATCATCAGTCAGTGTCTGAGAGTGTTAAAACCCGTGAATTTTGAATTCAGAAGCATTTGGCCCCAAATCCTAACTTTACTACATACAAGGTGTGTGTTCTTGAGCAAGTCATTTATTATCTTTAAAATTCAGTTATTTATAAAATGGGGATAATGCACACACACAAGCTTAATACAATTATTTAACTTGAGAAAATGCATCTGCTAATATGGATCAATGAAGAATTTGTTTACCCTTAGTTTCTCTACCAAAAAAGAAAAAAATAATAAATTACTTTAGAGCAGACTTCTTCAAGGATATGTAAACGTTTTACTTTCAAAGTTTGTTCATGTACCTGGAAGATGTTATGCTAAGTGAAATAAGTCAGACACAGAAAAACAAATACTACATGATCTAACTTATATGTGAAACCCAAAATCCAAACTTTTAACAGCAGAAAGTAGAATGGTTGGCAGGGGCTGGAGGTGGAAGAAGAAATGGGGGAAATGTTGATGCGAAGTTTTAGTTATGCAAGATGCATATGTTCTGGAGATGCAATGTACAGTGATGTGACTATAGTTAACAGTACTGTAGTGTGTACTTGCAATTTGCTAAGAAGGTATATCTTAAGTGTTCTTATGACAGAAAGGAAGGAAGGAAGGAAGGAAGGGTAATTATGTGAGGTGATAGATATATTCATTAGTTTAATTGTACAATTATTTCATGATATATACATATAGTTTAAAACAAAAAGTCATACTTCTTAAATATATATGATTTTTACTTGTCAATTATACCCCAATAAAGTTAAAAAAATTGTCCACTGGGGCTTTTATTATCTTAATATTTCACAAAACATAATGTAAGTTTACTATATTGATAGAATCTTGCTGCTTATACCCGGTGAACTGTGAGTGGCAAGATCCTTTGATGCCTTAGTAACATATAGGAGTCTAAAACTGGGAGAAAAAACCTACAAATATTCAGAGTACAGTAGTTTCTTCAGTATACTTTCTTTAAGTTGAATTACAAGTAATACTCTTTGCACTTCCATCCCCTCCAAAGTAAAGGACACATTGGTGTGCCACAAACTGACAGCAACTCAGAAATGTGTACAGCATTTTTGGGGACTCTTTGGACTTACTAGGCAGCATATACCATGCTTGAGATTATAGCTCTGAGCCATTTGCTGGGTATTTCAGCAGACTACTGATTTGATTCAGTTCCAGAGAAAGAGTAGATTCTGCAAGTGATCCAATGATTCTGGAGATATCTGTACTGGAAAAGAATGATGTTTGAGTCTTTGGAAGCTCAAATTCACATCACCACAGAGACGTTGGAGCAAAGCCAGACCTTCTGATGAAGAGATAAAATAGCTTTCCATGTTCTACTGTACCCTAGTAAAAACTAAATGCTCCTGGATGAAAGGACACCAAGTGAAAACTCAGCATCAGCTACCAATAATGTGTTATAGGATTCACCAACTCATAATTTGGGGCTGGCACAATAGCAATCCATTGTAGATGGAAGTAATTTATTTATAACCTGGTTAAATTGGATTGAAATGGCATTAACAAATTATATGAACAAGTGGTCCAGATTTTTATATTACTTATCTCTGCTGCACAGACTCCTGCCAACCTATGCTGTGGTTTCATGGATTAGAGGTTCCACTGAAGAAGTCCCAAATAAGATTTGGGCCCAGTGCAAAGAAGGGCTGCCACGTTATGTAGGAATTAATCATCATTGGACTTGTGCCTCATTATGCTCCAACTTACAAGGTTGTCCTGAAGGATGGTGGTGAGAGCAAATTGTCCGAGTGGGTAGAACATTTGACCCTCCACTTAATACGGAGAAAATGTAGCTTGAAGGAATGGGATCTACACTGATTCATAGACAGTGATAAATAGTGTTGGACTGTTGGCTAAGGAACTGAGAGTAACAAGTCTCCAAAAACATGGCATTCTTGGGGAGAAAATTTTAAATGAGTTTATAGGAGTGGGCACAAAGCATGCCAATTTAATTTCTTAACTACTAAAATATAACTATGGTAAAGGAAGTTTGCAACAATGAGAAGGACTGGAGAAGCTATCATATAGATAGCAGCCACCTCCTTCTCTCTTGCAGTCTCCGGGCTTATGCTATGACCCCGAACCAAACACAGTAGCCACAGTGTCAGGAATGAAGCTTATGCATGTATCCAGGAACACAGGCTGTCTTCTACCACTATCAACATTGGGTGTTCACTCTGTTAGGAGCAGATACCTATGCTAAGTCCTAAATATGCCACCATTCTTTTGAGAGACAAGTCAGAAACACTGTGATAAGTCAATTATATCAGACCTCTTCAGTATTGAAGGGGACAGCAATTTGTTTATACTGAAATCAATAGGTTGAAGGAAGGAGTACTATCTTCCCACAGTTTAAAGGATTTCTAATTCACTGGAATAGTAAATCATACAATATTGTTTCAGAAGAAGTACATTTTACAGCAACGAAAGTTTGGCATGACCATGACACATAATGAATGATCTTAATGTGTACCTCATCACCAACAATCATCTAGCTTGAAAGGAAATCTGAATGGCATATTGATAGCTCAGCTAAGTTACCAGCCCAGAAAAAGAACTTGTTGCATCAGAGCACTATCTTCCTATGATACACTGTAGGTTACAAACCAATGGCAATATAGGTTATAGTGTCTTCAATAGAATGCAATCATGGGTCTAGAAATGAAGTAGTGGTAGTAGGATCGGCCCTTCTCATAATTACATCCTGTGACCCAATTTCTGAATTTGTGTCTCCTCTTCCTACAATATTAGGCTATTCTGGGTTATAGGTTTGGAGTTCCAGAAGGCAAATATTTCCACCAGGGTCTCAATTAGTGTTTTAACAAACTGGAATCTGTGACAACTTCATGCCTGTGGACCAGCAGGCAAAGAATGAATTAGTGTGGTGGCTAAGGTAGTCAATTCTAATTAACATAAGAAATTAGGAGTGCCAAAGCACAAATGGGCTGGAACACAAGAATTCACAGAGCATCTTTAGAACTTTCTTGCCCAGTGATAATGCAATTGTCAATGGGCAACTGCAAAATGTATAAATCAACAAGGACAGGGCAATTAGATTCTCAGTAACCATGTGGAGTAAGGCTTGTGTCAGTCCATTCAGGAATAATTGGTGCAGCTAAAGTCCTGGCTGAATGGGAGGGAAACATAGAAAGGGCAGTGCTTAAACGATCATGTTAAAATGTTCAGCCAAGAGAATTTGGCAGTTGCTTACAAAACTAAACATACTCTTACCACTTGACCCAGCAATTGTGTTCATTGGTATTTAACCAAAGGAGCTGAGAACTTAAATCCACACAGAAACTTGCACATTGATGTTTATAGCCACTTTATTCATAATTGCCAAAACCTGGAAGCAGCTAAGATGTCATTTGGTAGGTGAATGGATCAATAAACTATGCTACCTTCAGACAGTAGAATGTTTCAGCACTAAAAAGAAATGAGTTTTCAAGCCATGAAAAGACAGGGAGGAAACTTACATTATCACCAAGTGAAAAAAGCCAATCTGAAAAGGCCACATCGGATATGATTCTAACTCTATGACATTCTAGAGAAGAATGGAGACAATAAAAAGATCAGCAATTGCCAGGGATGGGAACCGTGGAGGACAGGTGAATAAGTAAAGCACAGAAGATTTTTAGGGCAATGAAAATACTCCGTATAATATTATAACGGTGGATATAAGTCATTGTACGTTTGTCCCAACCCATACAATGTACAACACCAAGAGTGAAGACTAAGGAGAACTACGGACTTTGGATGATTATGATATATTAATATAGTTTCATTCACTGCGACAAATGTACCTTTCTGGTGAGAGATGTTGATAGTGGGGGGAGGGGAGGTTTGCAGGTGCGGCAGTAAGGGTCTGTGAGAAATTTCTGTACCTTTCTTCCAATTTTGTGGTAAACCCAAAACTGCTCTACAAAAATAAAGTCTTTAAAAAAATGCTCAACCATATAAATAGGGACATTTAAAATAAAGACAAGGTCATGTTTTAGGCATTTTTAGACCAAAACCCTTCAAACAAGCACCTTGTTATCTTTTACTCCAGTTCAACTATGGAAGAAAATCAGACCTGGTATTTTCACTAACATTTGCAAAGTTGCTGTCTCACAAGACCACCTAAAATTCTCAACATCACAGTGAAATAAGATAAAGTTAAGTTTTTAAGTTGCTTTGTTCTTCCTCTTATTATTGAAGCATCTCATGGAAAAACAGAATGGATGGTTTTTATCTCTTTTTTCCAATTCAACAATTAAATAAGCATTTATAAAATATCTACTGCAAACATGTAAGCAAAACCAAGAAAACATCCATTTTTTAAAGGAGATAGAGATCAGGGAACTGAGCTTCAGAGGACAAAGATCTCTACTTTGTCCTGGCACTGTGCCATGTACAAGCCTTCATTTAAAAGTTCCTAACATCCAGCGTTTCTTTAGGAAAAACGCACCTCATTATCAATTACTAGAATATACTTTTCAAAAATTTTCTTGAAGGCGTTTTTTTACCTCCTGATTCCTCAAGCTGTAGATTAATGGATTTTACATGGGAGTCACCACTGCATAGAATACTGAGGCAAATTTGCCTTTATCCAGTGAGTGGCTTGACTTGGGGTGCAGGTACATAAAACTGAGGGTCCCGTAATACATAGTAATAGAAAACAGGTGAGAAGCACAAGTAGAAAAGGCTTTTGTCTTCCTGCAACAGAATGGATCTTTAAGATGGCAAAGACAATGAACACATAGGATAGGAGAACAATGATAAGAGAACAGAACACATTGAACCCCGCAAAAAATGAGCAACATCAACTCTTTGACTTGGGTGTCAGAGCAGGCCAGAGCAATCAAGGGAACATCATCACAGTAGAACTGGTTGACCACGTCAGAATCACAGAAAGACATGTGGAATGTAGCTACTGCTAGTATGAGCCCCACAGTGAATCCGTAAATATAAGAGCTAGTGACCAGTTGGTTGCAGAGTTTCCTGGGAATGAGAATGATGTAAAGGGTTGCAGATGGCCACATACCAATCATAGGCCATGAAGGAGAGCATTAATAATTCCCAAACTGAAAATGTGATAAATCAACACACTTGAGAGACACATGCATAAAATGGCATACTTTTAATTTCACGAAAAGAGTTCCCAAGGGTATTTGGAGTGATGGCAGAGGTACTGTAAAAATCAACAAAAGCCAGATGACAGAGGAAAGAATACATGAGTGTGTGAAGTTGAGGACCGATCTGGATGAGAACAATAAAAAACCAAGATTACCCAAGACAGCAACTAAATCAATAGGTATACACAAAAGAGAATGCCCTGAAGCTCTGGGTTATCTGTGGGGCCCAAGAGAATAAACTCAGTGACTGCTGAATGATCCGGCATTTTGCCATGAAATAGATGAACAATAAACAATAAAAGATAAATCTACAATAAACTCCTCTAGGGCACAAACTCTGTAAGGAATAATCAATTCAATGTGAGAAGATAGCCCTGGAGGGCGTTATGTTAAATTCAGCCAAAGCAGAATCTTGATAAGCACTCTGAATTGCATGTGGATTTCACTTATGCTTTCTGCATGAAAGGATTTGGTCCAGGCAGAAATTCCATGATATAAAATCTACTAGGGAGCTGTAGAAGAAGAAAGAGAGTATTTCAATTAAAATTTTATAATCAGTACAATAGCAAAGTCTGTGTTGTACCTTTCTTTAAATATAAAGAAATAAAAAAGAACGTTAAGAATGTAAGTGGCTTTGACAATATATATCAAAATGATTTTTTCTTTTTTTTCTTTTTTTTTTACTTATCTCCATGTTGTTTTTTTTCTTAATACACATATAATATTAATATTAAGGAAAAAGAGGACTGTGGGTTTTCTGGCTTTGTCTTTTGACAAAATGCACACCAGAGAATAAATTTCCAGATTGTAAAACAGCTTCCAATGATTAGGAGACATTATTTTACCTTCTTTCTTCAAGTATCTAAATGGTCAGAAGTGAACAGAATTGAAGCAGCGTTTAGAACAACTACATGTTATAGAACATTTCCATAAACCCGGGTTGGATTCTGAATGCATGAAAGCTGGCAGAATTGAAATCATCCCCCTTCCTTTCTTAAGCACAGCAGAGGAAAAGTTAACTTGATTTTCCTTTACTACATTGTCTCATGTTACTTCATATGGTCAGGACACAGAGAGTCAAGACAGGTAAAATATAGTAAAATACAAAAAGCACTTCTCCCACTTAAATTCTGATTAACATCTCCTTGGAAACTTTATCTTGGTTACTACTTTATTTTTTTCTCTCCCCTTCAGCACTTTTTTTTTTTTAAGATTTATTTATTTGACAGAGAGAGAGAGAACACAAGCAGGGGGAGTGGCAGGCAGAAGGAGAAGCAGGCTCCCCGCAGAGCAGGGAGCCTGACGTGGGGCTCAGTCCCAGGACCCTGAGATCATGACATGAGTCAAAGACAGACGCTTGACCGACTGAGCCACCCAGGTGCCCTTCCCCTTCAGCACTTTCAACCAAACATCTTAGAACAGTATCTACCCCCAATTTTTCAATCATATTTATATCTTAACCAGGTGTAACCTACCTGCTTTTCCCATTAAACAAGAAATCCCCTCACCAAGTTAACTATCAACTTCCCTACTCCCAAATCCAAGAAAGCCCTTTTTTTTTTTGGCAGCTTGGTGGCATTAAACGCTATTGAATACACCTTTGGTTTTCAGAACAGAGCAGTCTCTGAGTTTACTATTTGTCCATTTTGATTTTCTATCTTGGAGGCTCTGCTCCTATTAACTTTGCTTTAGACAACATGTTCAGGCTTTCTCCAAAACTCCCCCACCCTTTCCCTTTTAACTTACATTTTTTTTTTAAGATTTTATTTATTTATTTTGACAGAGAGAGAGAGACAGCCAGAGAGGGAACAGAAGCAGGGGGAGGGGGAGGGGGAGTGGGAGAGGGAGAAGCAGGCTTCCCGCTGAGCAGGACGCCCGACCTGGGGCTCGATCCCAGCACCTGGGATCACGACCTGAGCCAAAGGCAGATGCTTAACGACTGAGCCACCCAGGCGCCCCCCTTTTTAACTTTGTTGCTCAGTGGTTTTATCCAATCCTAAATCCTCAATAGGCATCTATATGCTGATTATGCATATCCAAGAGTATCACATAGAGAAAATAACTTGGTATCTCCTTACATTGGACCTAATACTCAAGATCTGGAGTATATATTTTACATCTTCAATGAACAGTGCCATTATCCATTCAGTTTTCCAAATCAGAGACTAATTATCTTTTACTTTGTTTTCCTGTTCCCTGTTCTAGTATTCGTCTCCAGTACCTATTTCATACTTTACATACTTTTCAGATCTGTTCACTTATATTGTTTTCTTGATCCAAACCACAATGACTTTTTGATTTGTTGTGTTTTGTTTGCAACTGACCCCTAATTTTTATTCTTGCCTCCAATCTTTCCTATGTCTTTCTGTTCCTCACGTTTTAGCTTATATGAATTTTTATAGACATGGACTTCATTTTTATGATATAATCCTTCAGTGTCTTCCCATAGCTCTCAAGATAAAATTCTAAGGTCTTTAACAGTTGACATAACTCTTGAAAATCTACTTCCTGCGTCTCAGATCAGGCTGATCTCTTCTGATATTCTTCAGATAGTGTTTATGTCACAGGTATTCCCAATTACCATAGCTATTCAAATGTAAGCCATAATTTTACATACGTTTTAATCTCTGCCCAGAACACTTCCCTTTGCCACAATTCCCTTCATCTGACTTCCCTTCCACTAAACTTCTGTGCTCTGTTGCACCATTTCCTCTTGGAGGCTTTCCTGACTTTTCAGGGCAAATTAAGTGATCTTATATATACAATTTTGCATCCATTGATTCCTTCATCCTAGCACTTGCTATACTGTATGGCAACCAACTGTTAACATGTCTGTACACATTCTAAACCTAAAACTGTTATTTCTAAACAATAAATTTGTATTTTATGCCTAATTTAATCACCTACCTTTTGTGGTATCTAATACCAAGAAGATGATCAATAACTATCTGTTCAATGATATATATAAGTCCGAAGGCTTTCTCACCAAGATAAAGTATATTTTTCCTATGATTTTGCATCTTTCAATATTCCATACACTGTCATTCAGTTCAACCACAAACCCGTAAGTAGTCTGGTCTAGTGCACCTGAAAGGAATATTTGTGAAGCCAGTAACATTTAAAATTACCCGGGTATTATGAGACAAGTTTGTATTGTGTGTGTATGGTCCCTCAGGAAACATTTTTTGGGTGTTACATTATTTTTAACACACATTGGAAAACAACATAATTATATATATTCAAGAACAGGCAGTTATTTGATGTTTAGTGTTTGGGGACCAAACCCTCTTCCTTTACATACAGATTTGGCTTTTTTGACCTCTAAGCATCTACAAGAAAAATGATTACAAATTTTTGGTGAAATAATACTTTTAATAATTTTTGGTTGAATCAATCAGTGAAGGAAAGCATGATGGAGATCAATGAATTAACTGTCATTTAAAAATAAGAAATGAGAGCCACAGAATTTAGATCACATAAATAGGCCTTGGGGACCAAAGTGGAATTTTGGAATGTTTCAGCATTCAACAGAATGTCTGAAAGAGTTTTATGTTATCAAAAAATATTTACAAAATGAGCATTGAAGAAATTAAAAGATTGCTTCTAGGCCTTTTGGCTAAGATCAAGGGTAAAGAAATTAAATTTGTTAGTTCCTTTTTTACACTAATGGGAATTTTGTCTTCAAAGGGTCTTATTATAAGACATTCTTGAATTTTATTTCAGCATTGGCTTCCTTCTTTATAGATCACCAACATGAGCTTATAGTAGTGTGATGAACAGTTGAGAAAATCAGTTCTAGGAGTACCTGGAATGATGATGCCAGCATCTGATATTGAGGTGACCAGAAATCTGAGTGTGTTTCAAGCATTCACTCACAGGATCAGGGTTCACTTCGGCCATGGTAAAAAGGTATCTGTATACACCTGCATGTATGTCTGCATGTGACATTTGCAGACTGCTGCCTGCATATGACAGATACAAGGCTCACTTATCTGTCATGCCTATAAAGTATAAGACTTCCAAATGTGATACAATTAAAATGAATCTGAAAGAGCCAGATCCACTCTCACTCAATGAAGAGCTGAATCCTTATGAAGAGACATTGACAAGTTTCAATAACTTGGCTATACTTTTATGGCTGATCATAAAGTTATTAACAAAAATGCGGTGACTTTAAGAATTATTATACAAAATTGTGAGTTAAAGTTTTCTTGTTTTTTAAAGATTTTTATTTATTTATTTGAGAGAGAGAGAATGAACAGTAGAGAGAGAGAAAGAGAGAGGGAGAGCACAAGCAGGGAGAGGAGCAGAGGGAGAGGGAGAAGCAGGCTCTCTGCTGAGCAGGGAGCCCAATGTGGGACTCCACCCCAGGACCCTGGGATCCTAACTAAGATCATGACCTGAACCAAAATCAAGAGTTGATGCTTAACCCGCTGAGCCACCTAGGCACCTCAAACGTTAAAATTGAATAATAAATGCTGAATGACTTATTTTTATTTTAACTTTTTATTTTGACATAATTTCAAAATTACAGAAAAGATGCTAATATTTTACAAAAAATTCCTGTACATCCTTCACCTAGATTCCCCAAACACTAACACTTTTTTAAAAGATTTTTATCTATTTATTCGACATAATGAGAGAGAGCACAAGGAGGGTGAACAACAAGCAGAGGGAGAGGGAGAAGCAGTCTCCCTACAGAGTAAGGAGCCCGATGCAGGGCTCGATTCCAGGACCTTGGGATCATGACCTGAGCCGAAGGCTTAACCGACTGAACCACCCAGGCACTCCCAAACATTAACATTTTATCACATTTTTTTATCCTGAAATGTTTAATAATCAGTTGGAGACAAATGCTTCCTTACTTTTATAATATTTACTAAAATCAGGGGCGTTCTTAAATGACCACAGTACTATTATAAAAATCTGCAAATTAATGTTGGTGCAGCATTATTACATAATCCACAGACCTTATTCTGCTCTGAAGGACTTGTCTTATTTGGTAAAATTCAAGTTTGCTCTTTTAGTCTTTTTTTAGGTGTTTTACCAGTGTTGATGCCATTGTCCCTGTGAGGTCACCAGAACAAATAATTCTTTTCAGATTCATCTTACTGGGAGTGCGTGTGTGTCTTTTATAGACAATGTTAATAACTTAAAGCTGCTTTAGTGATCTGAAGTAGACATGGTTTTTACCAATGTCAAGTTCATGAATTGGAGTGTTCAAGACAAAACTCTTCTATGAAAAAGAGATTGATTTTAAATGATCTGTGGAACACAATCTAACCTACTATTTGCAAATTTATTTTATTTTCATGCCTTTCAATATTTTTAGGAGTTATAAGTTTTATGATAATAGAAAATAAAATCAGAAAATTAATGTATCCTGTGTTTTGATATGAACTTACCTAATATTCTAACATTTGAAAGCATGTTAGTAATAGTATGCTAATGCAGATAACTTGATGACTGTCTTTTTGATATTGTTTCTTTTGTTTTTGTTTTTTTGCATCCCAACTCTGAGGGTTTTCAGTTAGACCATAGGTCATTTATTTTATAGTAGAAGACACCTTTTCCATAATTCTTTTCAAAGCGTTTTTGACTTCATGGTTCCTCAAGCTGTATATTAAAGGATTTAGCATGGGGATTACCATAATATAGAAAACAGAAGCTATCTTGTCAGTATCCAGAGAATGGCTTGTTTTTGGCTGCATGTACATGAAGATGATTGTGCCATAAAATATGGTGATGGAAGTCAGGTGGGAGGCACAAGTAGAGAATGCCTTTTGCCTGCCTTCAGCTGAATTAATCCTCAGAATGGCAAATAGAATGAATATGCAGGAGATAAGGACAATAAGAAGAGAGCAGAGGGTATTGAAACTAGCAAGTGTGAACACTACCAGTTCTTTGATATCTTTGTAATGGGTTTTATGGCAGGCCAGACCATCCAGGGGAATGTCATCACAGTAGAAGTGATTTATTATATTCAAATTACAAAAGGATAAGTGTAATGTAAGGACTGCCTGTAGGAGTCCAACAGAAAAGCCATACACATATGTACTAACAACCATTTGAATACAGACCCTTCTGTTCATGATAATGGTATAGAGTAAAGGGTTGCAAATGGCGACATACCTATCATATACCATGACTGAGAGCATATACACTTCACAAACTGCAAACATGATAAAGCAACACAACTGGGTGGCACAAGCAGGTAAGGATATCCTCTTAATTTCTTGGAGGAAGTTCACCAGGGTGTTAGGGGTAACAGAGGAGGTATAACAAAAATCAACAAAAGCTAGGCTGTTGAGGAAAAAATACGTAGGTGTATGAAGCTGAGAACTGATATGAATTAGCATAATTAACCCAAGATTACCTATAACACTAATTAAGTAGATCACTAGAAAGATCCCGAAAAGAAGGGCTTGAAGCTCTGGGCTTTGTGTGAATCCCAAGAGGATGAATTCACTTATTTCTGAATTATTGCCTTCAGCCATGGAAAATGTGTAGAAGCATTTCATATCATTGTCTTTAGAACATCCATGCTAGATAATCTTCTGCTTCTTGGATTAAGAATTTAACTCACACTTATTTTATGGTGACCATATTGGAAAGATAATCCTTACTGGTTCTATGGGCCATTCTTAGGTTTCCATACTGCCTGCTTTTGATTTGAAGTGATTTGCTCCAGGCAGAAATTCCCACATGCTCAGTGGTCTGGGGGGTTGATGAAGAAAACAGAATGTCTTGAATTAAAATATGGAATCTCATATATACAATAAAAACCCAGTATTAAAACAATAGCAGGTAAATAATTCAGTGATAAAAGAGATGGGAGCACATTTCAGTAATATATTAAGATTAAATACTGAGCATTTCAACTCAACTGAGAAATAAAACAATCATGACTCTCACTAAACATTATTAGTGTGCTAGCCAATGCAATAAAGGAAGGGGTAAAATATTATTTATAAAATAAGTGATATTGTATCAAAACCAGTAACTTCAGGGGAAAGATATTAGGTTTGTTATGACTGTGGAAAAGTCTTCTGCTACAAGTCAATATAATGAAAATGATGCTATAATAAAAATGTAACTTCAAAAAAACGTGAAAATAGGGGCACCTGGGTGGCTCAGTTGTTAAGTGTCTGCATTCGGCTCAGGTCATGATCCCAGATGGAGCCCCACGTTGGGCTCCCTGCTCAGTGGGAAGCCTGCTTCTCCCTCTCCTCCCTGCTCGTGCTCTTTCTCATTATTTCTGTCTCTATATCTCTCTCTCAAATAAATAAATAAAATCTTTAAAAAACAAATAAAAAAACCGACAAAGAAATGTGAAAATATAGTTTTTAAGATTCCATTTAAAATAATAAATTTAAAACCTAGGGTTTCATTTAATATTTAACTTAGCAAACTGTTGGCTTTATATGTTCTTGTTGTTTATGTTTAAGCTGAATAAACTCATAGTTTCACATTATGTCTTAGTGGAATGGTATTTAGGAAAGAAGAAAGTTTTTATAAGTTAATTCAGCTATGTAATGCGTGCTGGGTAACCCTAAGTAAATCTACTAAATAAACCTACAAGAACAGCGTAGACATTTCTTAAAATAAAGTGTAATGGAGGGTTATTCTTACAAATAGTGAACCATATTATAAACCACAGATTGTAAAATAAAGTGGAAATCTGTGGCAGGACAGTGATTATTTATCAACTTGCTTTCAAAAAAAAAGTGCTGATTTGTAGCATCTGTTGATTTTCCGATTTCAATGGTGTAAATATTTCCACCATCACTGATTTCAGGCTACAAAATTAAAGCCACTGAACATGGAGTTGGGAATAAATACAGATTATATCTTTTACAAGCTATTATGAGAGACACTGGTGGTGGTTATACAAAAGTAGGTTGGTATTATAAGCAAAATTATATAAAATATTGTTAAAGCACATGCATATTTATATTATACCATATGCTAGAGAAACACTTAAAATCAATGATGAGTCTCTCTTCACAATGTATTTGTATCTATAATTATAAATATCTCTCCTCAATATAGTGGTTAATTTCAAAGAGGAAAAGTTCATTTTATAAAATACAAAAGGATCAGCTAACAATAAGTTGTTCATGAGATTCATCAAATTAAAAGAATCGTTATACCCAGGGTTGGTAAAGGTGTAGGAAAACAAATATAGCCTTACACATCCAAAGGAGGTGAAATTTGTCTTCATCTTTCTGGAAGGCAATGTAATAGTAAGCATCAAAATTGTTTAAATTAGTCCTGCCATTGATACAATGATTTTAATGCTAGGCAATTAGGAAAATAATAAAAGTATGCAAATATATGAATGGTTTCATTTTTACTTACCAAAAAATGAAGGTTATCTAAATATACCCTGATAGTTAATTCATCTTTTGCACATCTCAGTAAAATATTAAGTAGCCATTCAAAAGCTGAACTAAGTCTACATTTATTGATATTGAAAAATGTTCACAATATAACACATTGAAAAGGGCAGCATACTAAACAGGTTATATAGTGATACATGATTTCTATATCTGCACATCACATCATGGCCTGTAGATCATTTATACACAGAAGGAAAATGTGCAAACCATACCACGATATTAACAGTAGTTATGAGGTGGTACTGTGGCTCTTCCCTCCTCCCTATTCGTTGTAATCATCCTTTAGATTTTGCATTATACTCTACTTCAACAAGCTTGATTTCAATTTCATTTTTTAAAAGATTTTATTTACTTATTTGTCAGAGAGAGCGAGAGAGCATAAGCAGGGGAGCGGCAAGCAGAGGGAGAAGCAGGCTCCCCGCTGAGCAGGGAGCCCGATGCGGAACTCGATCCCAGGACCCTGAGATCATGACCTGAGCTGAGGGCAGACGCTTAACCATCTGAGCCACCCAGGTTCCCTTGATTTCAATTTCAAATGTACATTTCCATGTTACTATGCATTCCACGTCTATGAATACTGACAATTTAATTTTTCGTATTAGTTATCCCTATAATTTGTGCTTATCTAGTGCCCATATGGATGTTTGAAGAGTTCCTAATTATTTACCGCTAAAAATGACTTCATAATCCCTACATTTTAGGGGGCAATATTTCATTGTGATATGTTGTAAAGGTGGACTAATTTGTTAACAAATTAAAAACAATTCTCCTCAAAGAGGACAAAACCAATTTACAAAATCATCAAATTTGAAGTGAAAATCATGACAATATTTTTCCTCTTTTATTAAAATGGTGTGTCAAATCTTCAGATTTAATTTGACGTTCTTAAATCTTACTTTGGGTGGTTTCCTAAATGTTCAGTCTTTTAAAATTAAGAGTAAGAAATCTAAAAATTGTCAATTTAAAAAGTCTTTTACTCCAAAATGTTATTTTAATCCATTGCCTTTTTAAATCCTAGAATGATAGATTCAACAGATGATATTGTTTTCACCTTCTTATTGCTGAGGAAACTGAGGGATAACGTAAGCGGAATAAATTGTCTTTTGATTCAGCCAGTGTGAGACCCAGCATTCACATTTGGGCTTTTAGACTCCAAGGAATCCATGCTTTTTAAAGGCACAGCTGTGGCATAGAGAACGCGGCAGCCTTCTAAGACAGGAGACTGTGAATTCAAGGATGTCAGTGATCAGCTTTGGGCATATAGCATACAGACTCACAACCTGCTGCAGGAGTTTTGTCAGAAAACAGGGAGCCACTGAAATGTTCAAATAGTAGGTAAATGTGTTTAAAGAGAAGAGAAGGAAGGTAACTTTTGAGAATCATAGATCAGAGCAGCCAGCCCTGTGTCTCTATGATCCATCAAAATGTATGGTAAGATCAAAAGCACACCTTGACCTAAGGCAAGTTTAAATACGATCATTGATATATATATATATGTTATATATATATATATATATACGATCATTGATATATATATATATATATATATAACATATAACTCTCTGAAGAGGGAGGGTGGTTGCCCTATGAGTACTTTTGAGATTATAACAGGAGCTTCAAGATTTCCCTTTCAGATGTTTCTGTTCTAGTTCTGTGTGTAGGATCACTTAAAGAGCAATTTTCTAGTAAAATTTGAAAACTTCTCTTTTTATTTATTTATTTGACAGAGAGAGACACAGCGAGAGAGGGAACACAAGCAGGGGGGAGTGGGAGAGGGAGAAGCAGACTTCCCATTGAGCAGAGAGCCCAAGGTGGGGCTTGATGCCAGGACCCTGGGATCATGACCTGAGCCGATGGTAGACGCTTAACCGACTGAGCCACCCAGGCGCTCCAAAGCCTTCTCTCTTTTCAAGCATCCTCTTCCTCTTCATTCAAGATTTAAAACCAAAAAATGCCAAAACATGGTTGAAACTTATCATTTACAAAAATTCCATTGAATACACTTAAAAATCAGACTATGTAAGCTAACACATACTTACTGGTTTAGTTCTGCAAGTACTCAGTGATTTGATAACTTTCCTTCATTTAATAATGTCAACTTTTACTATTAACAAACAAAAACAAATCTGAGGGAAAGATATTTGCATTAACATTAAATTAAATTGAATGAAGTATAATTTTTCTGTATTTTTGAGTTCTAATATTGTTAAGGTTAGTAGTTGCCGTCTGGGATCCTCAAAGCCCCTGAGTCAATTGAAGAAATATTCAAGTGATTTTTTGTTGCTAGTTTATAACTGATAAGCTAAGCATATTCAACTGCTTAACAAAAATCTCTATAAACAGGAAAAAAACTGGGTGCCTGGGTAGCTCAGTTAGTTAAGCGTCTGCCTTCGGCTCAGGTCATGATCCCACGGTCCTGGGATCCAGCCCCATGTCAGGCTCCCTGCTCCGCGGGGAGTCTGCTTCTCCCTCTCCCTCTGTCTGCTTGTGCTCTCTCTCACTATCTCTGTCTCTCTCAAATAAATAAATATTTAAAAAAATAAATAAACAGGAAAAAACAGTTTCAGGTATTCCTGTGATAAAATTGTACAAATTTACAATTGTAAAATGATTGTATTTACAAAGAGATTTTGGAATGTACATGATATGGATATGAATTGATTTCAAATATTTATAATAATCAATCAGGAGAGATAGGAAGCTAGTGCCATAAAATTATTTCCAACAACAATATCATAACTCTAATATTATTAATAAGGCATGCTGTCAATATATATACAGAAGACATGCATAACTCATTTTATTATATTTCACTTGATTATACTTCACAGATACCATTTTTTTTTTTTACAAATCAAAGGTTTGTGGCAACCCTGCATTGAGCAATTGTGTATTGCACCATTTTTCCAATAACATTTGCTCATTTTGTCACATTTTGGTAATCCTCACAATATTTCAAATTTTTCATTATTATTATATTTGAACTGCTGCAATCTCATAATAAAACTTGAATGGATGTGAGGCAGGTAGAATAGGGAAATGTTGGGGAACTACAGGAGGAGGAAGGGCTGGGAACAAGGTGTCAGGTCAGCATTTCCCTGTTCTACCTGCCTTATTCTAGAACTCCCCCAGCCTCCAGTATGGGATGGACTTGTCTCTTCTGGATTAACAAAGAAAGAGGTTCTTGTGAGATGGACACTACTCCTGGTAAAGACGCTGTGAAGATTGTTGAAAGAACAACAATGGATTTAAAATAGTACATAAACTAATTTGATAAAAGAAGTACAGGGTTTGAGAGGATTGATGCAAATTTTAAAGTAGTTCTACTGTGGGAAAAATGCTATCAAAAAGAATTGCATGCTACAGAGAAACTTATTTGTGAAAGGAAGAATCCATCAATGCAGCAGATTTCATTGTCTTATTTTAAGAAATTGCCTCAGCCACCCCAGCCTTCAGCAACCACTGCCCCATCAGCAGCCAGCAACATGGAGGTGACACCTTCCACCAGCAAAAGGATTATGACTCTCTGGAAGCTCAGAGCTCCATCAGATCACGGTTAGCATTTTTATCAATAAAATATATATATTTTTAAGATTTTATTTATTTATTTGACAGAGCTAGAGAGAGAGAGCAAGCATAAGTAGGGGAAGCAGCAGAGAGAGAGGGAGAAGCAGGCTCTCTGCTGAGCAGGGAATGCAATGTGGGACTTGATCCCACGACCCTGGGATCATGACCTGAGCCAAAGGCAGAGGTGTAACGGACTGAGGCACCCAGGCGCCCCAATAAACTATTTTTAAAAATTAAGTTATGTACATGGTTTTTTAGACATAAAGCCATCACATAATAGAATACAGTGTAGTGTAAACACAACTTTTATAGGCACTGGGGGATTCATTTCACTGACTTTAGTGTGATACTGGCTTTGTTGTGGCAGTGGAAGTTAATCTGCAATATGTCCAAAGTATGCCAGTACAATATATTGAGTATTGTCCTGATTCATGTAAATATCTCAAGGCTGCTGACCTCAGGGATTAGGCAAATAAAAGGAACAAGGTACAACTCAGGAATGTCTATCAACCCCATAAAAAGAAACTTCATGAATCAACCCTTACAGCTTGTCGTTGAAAGAGCTGCTGAAAACCAGAGGTGTTACCAGAGACCAACGGGGGAATCTGGACTTATTTTTCCATCTGACAGTCATAAGGCAGTTCCCTCCTTCTCCTGCTAGAGCACTGTCAGAGAAAGTCAATTAAACAGGCAATATAATGTAAAACCCAGTATTATGATATAAAATGTTCAAGTTTCAGATCTGTAAAAAACACCAGACACAAAAGTACAAATATTGTATAAGTACACTTATATGAAATCCCCAATGGCTGAAATCATAGGGGCAGGAAAAAGATTGTTGTTGCTTGAGGCTGGGGTTTGGAGGTGTTGACAGTAAATGAAGACTAACTACTAAGAGGCACAAAGCCTCTTTCTGGGATAATGAAAATGCCCTAAAATTGATTGTGGTATTGGCTGTACAATTCTGTGAATATACTATAATCATTGAATTGTACACTTATAATGAGTATGTTGTGTGGCTTCTAAATTACATCTCAATAAAACTGCTATAAAAATAAAATTAGTAACAGGAAAAAAAATCAATTTATGTGACTGTTATAGATCTGAAATCAGGAGGTTAATCTATATAATCCACCCTGCAAAAGACAGAAACCATATTTATTTAATAGGTATTAAGTTCTTTATGGCTAGACAAAAAATGTGAAGTTTGATGACTTCATAAAAAATAAAGCCTTGAAAGATATCTTTGTATTGTTCTATTTCTAAATCACTTTTTTGAAAATAAGTTTATAATTTCTATGGAATCAATGTGCACTGTGATGGCTGAGGAAAAATTCTATGGAGAGGTAAGTTTTAAAAATGCCAACATTTTCTATGACAGAATAAAAACTGAATTTTTCTTTTGTCTACTCTATGGTTGACCTATTTCTTTTATTGAGTTATAAATCAATATATTGAGCTATGAATTATATAAATAGGCAGATCCCTCTGACCATATATTTGCTATTATTTCATGCATTCTGTCATGTAAGTTTGTTGACATTTAAAGAATATCATACAAAATATTTTAATCCTTATCATCAAGGAGACAATAAAGGTAAGATTGACTGTAAATGTAATATGAACTTCTGCTCAGATATGACACAGGAAGGAATGGGAAGGCATGCCCTCATAGTTCCAGAATGTGTCACTCACACATACCAGAAATTCGAATAGAGTTCCTCCTGTAATATGACTTCTGAGGCTTCTGAGGCTTCTCTACCTCATTCCTATTCAGCTCTCCAGTGGTTCCTCTTTCTCCGGGATATTCTGAGATATACGTGGTATCAGTTATTTCCCATATCCTTCTTTCCCAATGGTGCCCTTCTCCAGTTAAGAAATCATATACAGATGCAGTTTGACACCTGGGAATATTATGACTATTGTGGGGTCATTAAATATTTAATGAATCACATATCATTACTTATTCTAAATATAATAACATTTAACTTTCATACTCAAGCTTCTCAATTAGTAATCTCTCTCTCATATTTTCAGGAGCTCTTTCAATGATAACTTGTGTAGGTTGATTAATAAAGTTTTTTTTTATGAGACGAGGTTGATAGAGTTATACCTTATTCTTTTTATCTGTGTAATCACTAGTGGGCAGCCATTTGATGCTTACATGAATCAGGACCATCTTCAATATATTGTATTTCTTTGGGGAGATGTTTTTCACATCTTAGTGTATATGAATGGCACACTCTAAAATAGCATGGTGGCCACCCTTCACAACTGTATGTGATGGTCAGCCTTTCCCCATTGTGTCATTTAGGAATGTTTTTCCCATGCATGTAATGGGTCACTCCACAAATATTGGCTCAAGATAGAGAGTTTCATTTAAAAAAAGTGATGGACTGTTGAGCTTCATGGCTTTCACTAGCTCCATAGCATAACAGTATCAGAGTCAATATATTCTTTTGCCTTTAAGTTGATTTCCCCAATGACTGAAGCTGAGGTAAAATTTCTGCAAAGTCTAAGGAGCAGAAGATGATAGAGAATAAATATTTCCCTACAGGCCTCTCTTTTCTTTGGGAAAGAATATCTTTCATACTGCCCCTGGTAGAATTCCTATTACAAATCATTTGCAATAGACTTGGCATTTTTTGGAATTATGCTTCTTCTCCTTACCCTTCATTTCTCAAAGGCAGCCAAACATCTTAGAACAAAAATCATTTCTTAAAATAGAAACCTCCTTGTTTGTTTCTTTTCAGGATGTTTCTGACAACTTAATGATAATTCTTGTCCCTCCTCTGATTTATTACAGATTTACTAAGGCTTTGTCCTGCATTCACTTTGCTGTGGCTTTCTATTTGAGCAAAATTGCTCATATATAATGCCTGATTTGTTAATTACTGTGAGTGAGTTTATTTTTAATTGGCTAATCTTATGTTTCTTGAATTCTTCTTTTTCTTTTTAAAGATCTTATTTATTTATTTGAGAGAGAAGGAGAGCTCAGGAGCAGTAGGGAGAAGCAGAGTCCCCACTGAGCAGGAAGCCCAACCTGGGGCTCGGTCCCAGGACTCCAGGATCATGACCTGAGCTGAAGGCAGATGCTTAGCCAACTGAACCACCCAGGTGCCCCTTGAATTCTTTTTCTATGCACACATGGCTTTCACTATTTTATGAATTTCTTTGCTGTTCCTCCTCTTCTAATCTAACATCTGCCAAAGTGAAATGTTACTCTCTGTCATCTCTGGGATGACATTGGTGAAGCATAAAAATGACAGTAAGAGACAATATAGGGTACTTCTTAAGGCATGAAGTCTCGACTATGAACTAGATCACCTGGCTTTGAACCTAACACCTAATGCACTGGTGTGTATTCTGACAATTTACTTAACCTCTCTGAATCAACATTTTATAATATAAAAAATAAAAGTTTTAATAGACTATCTCAGACAGCTGTTGTGAGGAAAATTAATCCAGATGTGAAGGATGCCTGTCATATAGTACCCAAAGATGAGATATTATTACCCAGTAGTCTTTATGACAATCACCAAGATTCTTTTCAAGTACATCAACAGCTTGATAATATTTATCTTCACATGAAACTGTTCAGGCAGTATTTTTTTTTCTATTTTGAGACTTTATTTTTTAGAGAAGTTTTAGGTTCACTGCCAACTTAAGAAGAAGGTACAGAGATTTCCCATACATTCCTTGCCCCCACAAATGCATAGCCTCCCATCCCATTACCCACAACCCCCACTAGAGTGGTACATTTGTTACAATCGATGAACCTACACTGTTACATCATTTTCACTGAAACTCCATCATTTACGTCAGGGTTCCCCCTTGGGGTTTCACTTTCTATTGCTTTGGACAAATATATAATGATTTGTCTCTACCATTATCGTTTCATACAAAGTATTTTTACTGCCCTAAAATTTTTCTTTGCTCCTCTATTCATCCCTTCCTCTGCTCTAACTCCTGTCAGCCATTGATCTTTGTACTGTCTCCGTAGTTTTGCCTTTTTCGAAGTGTTGTAGGGTTGGAATCTTACAGCATCCATTCACTTAATGTGGCACCATATCTTTTCATGGCTTGGTAGCTCCTTTTTTTTAGTACTGAATATTATTCCATTGTCTGCATGTGTCCTGGCTTACTACCCATATACCTGCTGAAGGGAATCTTGGTTGCTTTGCAACCAAGATTCATTATTCCAATGAATTCTTTTTATTAAATGGTCATTGGTTAAACAGAGAATTTTATTGCATGATGGTGAACAAAGCAAATATTATAAACTAATAACTTCAGTAAAATCCCAGAACTATTAAGAAGAATAAAAATAAGCAAAAGGGAAATAAAAAATAAAAATAAGTACATGGGAAAACGTGGAGTGATGTAAAGCAATTATGCATAAAAGGCAAGATCAGTATGTCTTTGCCATCTATCAATCCTCATTCACCTTAGAAATGTGGCATAGTACAAATGACCCAAGTAGGCTTCCCACAAGTAGAACAATGAATCAATGTAGTTAAATGATGACAGCAAATTAAAATATAGTACACAATCAATATTGATAAACATTGGGAACGATCAATCTGAGGAAAGAGAGGCAATGCAATTAATGCACTGCAGAATAGTCTTCTTACGCTAGGATACCCAAACAACTGGGGCATACTTTTTAAACATGGATAATTACTCTTTTTAAAAAAGATAAGGAAATGTACAATATTCTAAACCAAAGAGCCAGTTATTAAGAAAGAACAGGGGCTCCTTGGTTAAGCATTGGACACTTGATTTTGGCTCAGTCATGATCTCATGGTTCGCGGGATCGAGCCCCACATCTGGCTCCACACTAAGCGTGGAGTCTGCTTGAAGATTCTCTCTCTCTGACCCTCACCCTCAAATAAATAAATAAATCTTAAAAAAATAAAAGAAAGAACAACCATTGAGGAAAAAGCACAAACTGAGGAGCTCTCAAAATATTACCTTAATTTGAACATCCTCTGATATCAACAACATGGACTTTTTGAGACAAACCAGATTGTTGGATTACAAAGTATGTTCAGCCAATAGACTCATACATTGATGAGGAAAAAAATGGGATCCCGATGCTTGTAATAAGGGTGTCTGAACAAACTAATATGAGTACTTCAAATCATTAGGTATCCCAGAAATAACCAGTATTAACTATAATTCTACAACATACCAGGGAAGAGTATGAAGGCTGAAACAGAAGGAAAGGACTTACACATGCACACAGACATATACACACACGCACACATAAACACACACACATACACAGGGACTGCAATTTTATTCTAATAGGTGAGAAAAACAGAATCCTTGACAGCTTTGTGTGTGTGTGTGTGTGTACACCCATCTAACACATTCTACTGTACTATAGTATTTACTTCATTAATATATACAATCCACCTTTCTCTCTGAAAGAACCAATTTTTTTTAGGAAGGTAAATTTTTTACTATTTTGTTCACAAATCAATTTATAGCAGTCAGAAGTGCCTAGCGTGTGTAAAATAATCTATAAATAGATAATATATGTTGAACTCAGTTGTATTTGCTATTTTATTTGGAGGCACATAGAACAAAATTTAAAGTCCATAACTCAGTTTATAGGAGTCATACTAGACAGTGAATTTTAAGAAAAAATACTACATATTTTTTTCCACATCTTTTGCCTTGCATATTTTACATCTTTGTTCCTCAAGCTATAGATCAAGGGATTCAGCATGGGGATAATGAGGGTGTAAAATACAGACGCCACTTTCTCAGTGTCAAAGGAATGACTGGACTCAGGTTGCACGTACATAAATATCAAAGTCCCGTAGAACACTGTGGCCACTGTCAGGTGGGACCCACAGGTGGAAAAAGCCTTGTGCCTACCCTCAGCTGAGTTCATCCTGATGATGGCTACCAGGATCAGCAGGTAAGACACAAGAACTACCAGAAGGGAAGAAATCAAATCAAAACCAGCTAAGATCAGAATAATCAATTCAATTTCATGTGTATTTGAGCAAAGCAAAGATAACAAGGGGACACAGTCACAGTAGAAATGACTGATGACATTGTAGCCACAGAAGGATAAACTAAAAATCTTTATGGTGACTATGAGAGAAACAAATGTGCTGTAGAGGTAGGGAATTGCCACCAGCACGTGACACACCCTTTGTGACATGATGAGAGGGTAGAGCAGAGGGTTACAGATGGCCACGTAACGGTCATAGGACATTGCTGTTAGAATAAAAAGTTCACTAACAATGAACAGAAGAAAGAAAGCTAGTTGGATAGCACAAAAATAATGGGAAATTGTATTTTGATCCACAACAAAATTTACTAACATTTTGGGTCCCACGGTTGTTGAATAACCAAGATCAGTGAAAGCCAGGTGTCTGAGGAAGAAGTACATGGGTGTTTGTAGCCTGGAGTCCACCTTGGTGAGGATGATCATGCCCAGGTTGCCCACCACTGAGATCAAATAGATGATGAGGAACAGTCCAAACAATGGAGCCCGCAGCTCAGGTTTGTCTGTGATCCCCATGAGAATGAATTCATTGAGCACTGTTAGATTTTGAGTTTCCATGCAGGCTTATCAGGAAACCTATTCTGGATAGAGATATCAGCATTGTCAAAAATTTCATGCATTATCACCTGAGTGATTTTTAGCATGCAAAACTAGTACAAATAAAATACATCCAAACTTTCCAATTTCAGATGTTTGAAAATAAACCCATCTCCCACAAAGATGAATCTACATAAACACAGATAGTCAATACTTCTCACCTGAAGGTGATTTTGCTAACCAGATAACATTTTATCAATGTCTAGAAGACATTTTGGTTGACACAACTGGAAGGTGGGGTTCTACTGGCTAATGATGGTTAAAGGTCAGTTATGTTTCTAAACATCCTACAAGACCCAATATCCAGTCCAAAGTATCAATAGTGCCAAGTTTGAGAAACCAAGATGATAGTGACAGATAAATAATAGAGAGGGAGAGAGGGAGGGAGAAATAGATACATAGGTCGGTACAGACACATATAGATATATAAATATAGACATAGATATATATAGGAAAAATTTAAAAAATCAAAACTATGTTAAAAATTTGGGTGTAACATATCAACTCTATTGTGCTATATTTGAAAATTTTCTATTAAAAATAAAGTTTTCTATTCATCATTTATATAATTGCAATTACACAGTGACATTTATAAATTGCACTTAATAATATGACTTAGTACATAGGTCAATATATAATAAATTATATTGTACAATTACATAATGATTACAAATAAAAATTTAAAACCACAAATTCGAAAAATATACAGAAACCACTACTTCAACACATAGTCCTATAAAATCCTTTACACCCACAGGTGATACAGGCTGAAACAGCTGACACCCTTGACAGATATTGGACAAGTGAATAAATAAGAAAACTGTAAGATTGCAGTTGAGAATTATCTTTATTTCATAAATATATGAGATATATTTATATAGATATAGTCTGTGTTAAACCTCTATTTATGACATATATGAGGGTCACTTTGGGCCAATAATTTAACATATCTAAAACTCTTTATTCTCATATACAAAACAATACTTCCTTACATAGCGCTGTTGAGAGGCATGAATGAAGATCAGATGATTGTGTGCCTACGTCATGGCTTTTTGTTTTGTTTTTGTAAGTGGTGACCATAACTTAGCTCAAACAGACCATAACTTAGCTCAAAAATTCTTTACATATTTGTATGTAAATCCTCTGGATTATGATGAATCTTCTTTGTCTAGGCTATGATGATGAATAGGAATAGGTCAAGTAAGATGGAATGCGACATAATGCAGGCAACTGTCCTGACCCCTTCTCTGTAACTAAATTGAACCATCAAGGTGCTATTCCTTCAATTCTTTTTTTTTTTTTTTAAGATTTTATTTATTTATTTGAGAGAGAGAGAGAATGAGAGATAGAAAGCACGAAAGGGAAGAGGGTCAAAGGGAGAAGCAGACTCCCTGCTGAGCAGGGAGCCCGATGTGGGACTCGATCCTGGGACTCCAGGATCATGACCTGAGCTGAAGGCAGTCGCTTAACCAACTGAGCCACCCAGGCGCCCTATTCCTTCAATTCTTTATCTTCTAATTTTCTTAACTATTTTAACAAAATGCCACTATAAGTTTATTTTGATATAATTTTGTAAACGTTAATTTTGCCCTCCCCCCACTCCAGCTCTCTCTCTTTCAAATAAATAAATAAAATCTTTAAAAAAAACTGGGTGAATGAGCAGTCACTGGCATTGTTTTCATATGATAAAGATTCATAAAAAAACTCCCTTTAAAAACCGAATAAAGTCACTATGTTATACAATACCATAGAGGTGAAATAAAATACACTAAAGATGAGATATACATGGATTCTTTGATATTAAATTCTTCTACACCTTAGGACCACAGGGACTTCTCCAAACTATAATACAAAACACAGATAAATATTATTATCAAATAAAATGCATCTGACTATTCCTAATAATATACAGATTAAGAATATACCAGTAAGAACTAGATGGCAGATTAAGGTAAGAGAATTATTAAGTTTAAAATATTGCAAGCATGAATCCTTTCTTAAGAAAAAATAAATACAGGGGCATCTGGGTGGGTCATTCAGTTAAAGCACCTGACTCTTGGTTTCGGCTCAGGTCATGATCTCAGGGTTGTGGGACCAAGCCCAGAGTCAGGCTCCGTGTTCGGTGCACAGTCTGCTTGTCCCTCTCTCTGCTCTTCCCCCACTCATGTGCTTTCCCTCAAAAATAAATAAATAAATAGGGGCACCTGGGTGGCTCATGAGATCAAGCCCTGCATTGGGCTCTGTGCTCAGTGGGGAGTCTGCTTAAGATTCTCTCTCTCTCTCTCTCTCTCCCTCCTTCTACTTCTCCCGCAATTCACCCTTGCTCTCTAAAATAAATACATCTTGGGGCATCTGGGGGGCTCAGTCGTTAAGCATCTGCCTTTGGCTCAGGTTGTGATCCCAGGGTCCTGGGATGGAGCCCCACATCAGGCTCCCTGTTCCCCGGGAAGCCTGTTTCTCCCTCTCCCGCTCCCCCTGCTTGTGTTCCCTCTCTTGCTGTCTCTCACTCTCTGTCAAATAAAATAAATAAAATCTTTAAAATAAATAAATAAATAAAATCTTAAAAAAAAGAAATAGAAATGATACAGGTTATAATGATAAACTTATGAGATAATAGGGACATTATAATATAGTTGCATTACATTATCACAGCAGTCTCTGACTGCCCTTCAAGAAAATAAAAACATACAATTTTATAACATTAAATATAAAAGTGATTACATAAAATTTGCATTTAATTCACTTAAACTATTGCTTCTAATGTTGTGACCACCCGATCACCTACCCTGCCTTGATGCATGTGCCTTTCTCACATCAGAAAGAGGGAAACGTGTATCCATAGGTAGTAATTTTAGAAAAATATCTCCAACAAATGCTATAAGAAGTGGTATAAGCCTTGTTTTTTGTTTGTTTCATTTTGTTTCACAAATATGAAAGGCTGAGAAAAATCATACTTGGTAAGTTCCAATTTTCCTGTAAGGTAAGGAAAGATAAACATGTATTTTTATTTTCCTCTAAGCTTTAGAGTTCTAGGGAAAGAACCAAATTGCTTTCATATTTTAACATCTTTGTTGAAGATCACTTGTTATTCTTTTTTAAAGCTACATTCTTTGAGATAATTATATCTGCTTCTTGTGGGATCCTACTTCAAATTGAAGAACACGCTGAACATCGTACCATTACCATAAAACTGGGTACTTAAAAGTCTGCTAATATCCAAATAATGCTTTTCACATCTCAGTGTGAGGTGGAAATCCCTTTTGGTCTCATCAAGCTATCTGGAATGAATCATATTTATATTTTTATTTAAATAATCATTAAATCTTAAATGATATTGAGAGCATCACAAAAAACAACCTGCGGCGACTAAATGACTAAGAATTTGGAAGGACATCAAAACGCAAGTCTGAATACAGGCAGCTTCTTAATTTTACCAATTTTTAAAAATGAGTTTCTCTTTAGTTATGCTTTATTTGCTCTCAATTTTGGCCTGCATTGAAGATAAAATTATCTATATAAAATGAATAGTTTATAAGCAATAGCATGATGTTGCTTCAAAGATGTTTTTGAATATTTAGTCTATTGATCCAGGTGAAAATACTCAAAAAAATAATGTGAATAGAAAAGGATAGGTGTCCAGGCGCCTGGGTGGCTCAGTCGTTAAGCATCTGCCTTCCGCTCAGGTCATGATGGCTCAGGTCCTGGGATCGAGCCCCGTGTTGGGCTCCCTGCTCAGCGGGAAGCCTGTTTCTCCCTCTCCCTCTCCCCCTGCTTGTGTTCCCTCTTTCACTGTATCTCTCTCTGTCAAATAAATAAATAAAATCTTTAAAAGAAAAACAAAAGAAAAGGATAGGTGTCCTATTCTTGCTCAGGCATTACGGAGTAATAGAAAGCAAAGCAAAACAAAACAAAACAAAACAAAAAGAAAGCCAAAAACTAAATCATAAATGGCAACTTTTTGCTAGAGCTTTGCTATTGAATTAAAGCAGAACGTTGCTTATGTACTTGATCATTGTTGATGTTGGTAACATAAGATAGCTCATAAAATAGTCTATCGTTTTACCTGCAATGAAGCCTCTGTCTTGACTCTCTCATGTGTTTCTTACGTGGCATAATGAGAACAATTTATGGATTTTTTTTCACCTTTTGAGATTCTCCCTGAGGAGATTCCAAGCAAATTGTTGATTACCCCTAAAGTATTTCAGAGCATAACAACATGTCTGAAGGTTGTCCTTTAATTATCAGAGAAAATTTGCATTCACTTTTTTTTTCATTTCTTTCTTTTTGACTTCCTTCCTGAATTCCTTCCTGACTTCCACCCTTCCTCCCTCCATTTCCCCCCTCCCTCCCTTCCCTGCCTTCCCCTCCCTTCCTTCTTTTTTTCCCCCCTATTTTTTACTCTTGGTTAACTTTCCTTTTGTAGCATATGGGACTCTTGATTAAAATATCATATCTATAGGACATGGCATCAAGAATCTGCAATTCCATGGTGGTCTCCTCAAATGAATGGCACAGAGTAGAAGAGTTTAAACACTGTCTTGTCACATTATTCTAAGGTTTTTAGGGAATTAAAATAATACATTATGAAAATACAAGGTGCTACAACCTTGACTTGTTGCTCAAGTTGTTTTCACTTTCCCTTCAGGGACAGAAATTAGTTACTGTTACTTCTCATTTCATTGTGAGTTTCCATCTATCTGTTCACCACTTCTCTTTTATTTTTGTTTTTGTTTTTACCTTTTATTGCATATTGCACCATTTCAGTGATTCTACTCTGTGTACCACCCGCCTCCAAAACAGATCTATTTCCTTGCCTCAGAGTTTCATCCGGCTGCCCCCTTATAGCAACACCCACTGATTCCACCTCTGCCATGGTTCTTAACTCCTGGTAATCACTAATCAAGTTTCCATCACTATATTTTTTGTCATTTAAAGGATGTCTTATAAATAGTATACCATTTGTAATCTTTTGAGATTGGATTTTTTTCATTCAACAGAATTCTCTTGAGATTCACTTGTGTTTTCTGTATATAAATCATTTGTTCCTTTATTGTTGCTGAGTTGTATTCCATGATATTGATGACAGAATTTGTTTAACCATTCACTCACTGAAAGGCATTTGGGTTCTTTCCAGTGTTCAACTGTTATGAGTAAAACATCTATAAGCATTCACTTAAAGATGATCGCATGAATATTATTTTTCATTCCCTTAGGATAAGTAACCAAGAGTGTGATTGGTAGGTTGTTTTCATTTGGATCAAGTCCAGTTTACCAGTATTTACTTTTATAGATTATGCTTTGGATGTCATGTCTATAAACTCTTCACTAGCCCAAGGTACTGAATATAGGCTTTCCCCTACGTTTTTATCTAAGTGTATTATAGTTTGCCATTTTAATTTAAGTTGTTATTTAATCTTTGCATAAGGTTTAGGCTAGCATTATTTTTCTGTTTCTTTTCATCTCTGTACTCCCAATTACAATACCAATATTTTTTTAGAAGATTTTATTTATTTATTTATTCATTCATTTATTTATTTAGAGAGTGCAAGCAGGGGCAGGGGTAGAGGGAGAGAGAGAGAGAGAGAGACTCTCAAGCAGACTCCATGCTGAACACGGAGGCTGTCAGGGGGCTTGATCTCACAACCCTGAGATCATGACCTGAATTGAAATCAAGAATTGGTTGCTCAACTGACTGAGCCACCCAGGCACCCCAACACCATTTTTTTTAAAGGCTAGTCTCCTTTTGTTGAATTATCTTTGCATCTTTTGGAAAAATAAGTTGAACTATTTCCAAAGGTATATTTCTGTCTATTTTTGTGATGCTGATTTATGTGTTTGTATCTCCACCAAAGTCTTGGGGTCTCCATTACTGTGGCTATGTAGTAAATCTCAACATGGAGTAGATTGTTTTCTTCCTTCTTATGCTACACTTTAAAATGTGTTTGATCTCTGCTAGTTTCTTGAACTTTCACATAAATTTCAGTATAAAGTTGCCTTTACTAAAGTCTTGCTGGGTTTGCATTAAATCTATAGATCGGTTTATAAAGAATTGATATTTTTAATGTATTAAGTCTTTTAATCTATGAACTCAATGTCTATTAATTTGTTCAGAACTTTTTTGATTTCTTTAATCACTATTCTGTACTTTTCTGCATACAGATCCTATACATCATTTGCTTGTTTCTACCTACATATTTCAGTATATGTGGGGGATTGTGAATGTTTTATTTTTAAATTCATTTCTATATGTACATATGGAATGACATTTGTTCATTAATCATGTATCATGTGTCCTTGCTGAACTCATATTTTTGTTTTAGACTTTTGTTTTTCAGATTTGTGGAGATTTTCTATTAGATAACATATCATTTGCCTATTGGGATGGTTTCATTTTTTTTTTCCAAGTTGTATATAATTTTATGTTCTTTTCTTGCACTTTCTGGGAATTCTTGTTTGATCTGCTTTGTATAAATATAGATGATTTCAAATTTTTAGGTTTTTTTTTTTTGCAATGTCATTATAAATTATTTAGTTTTTTTGTTCTGGCATCCTTTACTCCACAGAATTATTTTGAGATTATCCACATTTTTGGATGTACCAATACTTCATTACTTTTCATTGTGAGGGGCATTCACGTGCTTGGATATCCTACAGTCCATTCTCAAGTGGATGAACAATTGGTTTGTTTCTGGTTTAGAGCCATCACAAATAAAACTTCAATAAAAGTGAAGGGGAAGAAAATATCCTTCTTTACCACTTTAATGTTTCCACCTAGGCCTGAGATTTAAACTGACATAAGACATTAACAGGACAAAAGCATACAAATTTTATTTAGTAATTTTTTACATGTATGTGGGAGTCCTCATAAGAAGAATGAAGACCCAAAGAACTGGCTCAGCCTGAGTGCTTATATGCGAGGTTGAACAAAGAGTGGCAATTGTAGAAAAGTGACTAAAATATTTGGGGAGACTAAAGGCAAATAAGAGTTATTTTTTTAAGGTTCTATTTATTTACTTGATCAAGAGAGTGCACAAGCAGGGGGAACAGGAGAGGGAGAAACAGGCTCCCTGTGGAGCAGGCAGCTGGATTCGGATGCAAGGCTCAATCTCAGGACCCCAGGATCATGACCTGAGCCGAAGGCAGACTTTAAAAACTGAGCCACCCAAGTTCCCCAACAGTTATTTTTAACAAGCTTTGTTAGTATAGGTTTCTCTTGACTTCGAGTCTCCATCTCTGGTGATGAGAATTTTTTTTTCCTTCTAGAATAAGGAGGGCATCTTTAAGATGGTAATTTCATTTTCTGCTTTCAGAGAAAAAAGGGGATTTCAGTGTTCCCTTCTTGCACTTCCTGTGTTTTCAGTGTCTTTGGCTCAAAGTAATCTATATGCCAAAGCAGCAGATTTGGGAGTGCTATGTTCTGTATTCTTACAGTTGCTATGGACATTTGGATACAAATCTTAAAGGGAAATGTGATGTCATTTGTAGTAAATAAGTGGGAGTGAAAAGGCTAAATACTGTTAAATGCATGTTTAATTTTTAAGACACTGATGCTTATAACAACTATTTTCAAATATTTATACCATTTTACTTTTCCACCAACAATGCATGAAAGTTTCTGTTCTTCCATATACTCACAACATCTAGGTGTTCTAATAGATTTAGAGTGTTATCTTATTGAGGTTTTAAAGTGGATTTCATTAGTGGACCATGATACTGAGCAACTTTTAAAGTGCATATTTGCCATCTTTATGTGTTATTTGGTGAAGTACTTTCCAAATGTTTTGCCTATGCTGGAGGTCTATTATTATTATCAAGTTTTGAGACGTCTGTGTCTATCGTGGAACAAGCACTTTATGAAATATGTTACTTGAAACTATTGTCTTCCAGAACATAAATTGGTTTTGCACGTTCTTAAGAGTATCTTTTGAAGAGTAAAATACATCATTTTGATGTCATAAAATGTATCAAAAATTTTTTTTATTGGTTTTACTCTGGGTATTATATTTAAGAAATCCTTACAGAACCCGAGATCATGAATATTTTCTACTACGTTTTCTCCTGAAATTTTTAAATTTTTAGGTGTTACATTTACATCTATGATCCATTGTTGGTGAATCTTTATATGAGTTATGGGGCAACATTCTATATTTTATATGTATGCATCTAATTAGTCTATCATCATTTGTTGAAAGATTTAGTCTTTTTCAACAAATGACCTTTTTCGTTTGCCTTGTGAAAAATTTATTGTTCATACATGTGTGGGCCCATTTCTGGTCTATCAATTTTGTTTCATTGATCTATTTGTCAATTTTTATACCAGTGCCACACCCTTTTAACAACTGTAGCTTTGGAATAGGGCTTGAGATCAAGTTAGTTTTTGCTGTAGTGTTTTTATTACAACTGTGTTTCTCTTTTAAAGTTAATTCAGCTATTCCAGGTCTTTGCATTTCTTTCTATATTTTAGTTTCAGCTTCCTATTTCCTACCAAAAATAATGCCTGCTTGGATTTTTATTTGAGTCTCATTGAATCTGTAGGTACATTTGAGGAAGTTTGATATTTTAACAATATTGAATATTCTAGAAAAAAAGCATGGTATATTTCTCACTTATTTACACCTCCTTTAGTGCCTTATAGCAATGTTTCTTAATGTTGTGTACATGTATTTTTCATATTTATCTTTAAGTATTTTACAGTTTTGATATATTTGTAGCAGGTATTTTAAAATTCCATTTCTAGGGGTGCCTGGATGGTTCAATTGGTTAAACATGCTACTCTTGATTTTTGGCTCAGGTCGTGATCTTGGGGTTATGAGACTGGGCTCCGTGTTGGGCTCCACAATCAGCGCAAGATCTGCTTAAGATTCTCTCTCTCTCCCTCTCTTTGAGGCCCATAACCTAATTTATGGAGACTGTGCCATAAATAAACTTTAAGAAAAAAGATTGCATAGTTTTTTCCACATTGTTTGTCCTGCATATTTTACATCTTTGTTCCTCAAGCTGTAGATCAAGGGATTCAGCTATGGGGATTTACAGACGCCACTTTCTCAGTGTCAAAGGAATGACTGGACTCAGGTTGCACGTACATAAATATCAAAGTCCCATAGAACACTGTGGCCACTGTCAGGTGGGACCCACAGGTGGAAAAAGCCTTGTGCCTACCCTCAGCTGAGTTCATCCTGATGATGGCTACCAGGATCAGCAGGTAAGACGCAAGAACTATCAGAAGGGATGAAATCAAATTTAAAACACAGAAAATCAAAATTGTCAATTCAACTTCATGCGCATTTGAGAAGAGCAAAGATAACAAGGGGACACAGTCACAGTAGAAATTATTGACAATATTATAGCTACAGAAGAGTGAACTAAAAATCTTTATGGTGACTATGAGAGAAACAAATTGCTGTAGAGATAGGGAATTGCCACCAGCACATGACACACGCTTTGTGACATGATGACAGGGTAGAGCAGAGGGTTACAGATGGCCACGTAGCAGTCATAGGACATTGCTGCAGAATGAACAGCTCACTAACAATGAACATAATGTAGAAAGCTCCCTGTGTGGCACACAAATAATAAGAAATTGTGTTTTCTTCCACACCAAAACTTACTAACAATTTTGGTCCTACAGTTGTTGAATAACCCAGATCTGTGAGAGCCAGGTGTTTGAGGAAGTACATGGGTGTTTGGAGCCTGGAGTCCATCTTGGTGAGGATGATCATACCCAGGTTGTCCACCACTGAGATCAAATAGATGATGAGGAAGAGCCCAAAAAAGGGAGCCTGCAGCTCAGGATGATGTGTGATTCCCATGAGAATGAATTCATTAAGCACTGTCAGATTGTGTTTTTCCATCCAGGTTTATTGGAAAACCTATTCTGAATAGATAATCAGCATAGTAAATAGCTTTCATGGAATATCATCTGGTAGTGTTTTATCCTGAATTCAAGTAAAATAGCAGTGTCAGAAGTCTATGAGTGAGCTATAAGAAAGCAACAGAAAAATAGAGCATTGTGTAACATTAAATTATAAACATATTTCTGGAAAATCCACATTTACCTCACATAAAACATTGCTGATAAGATTGTGAGCTTCTGATAAACTACCCCATACCCAAGTACACATGTTCTAATGCCAGAAATTCTGACCTATGGTTAGGAAAAACTGTTTTAAATGAACAGAAGAAGAAACGATGTGAATTTTGAGGTTGAAAGGATGAAACGTGGAAGAAAAAAAATATCATTGTCAGTGCTGATTTCGTGTGAGATAAGAGAAGAGAGAGGGCTCTCTCTCACCAGTTTGAGACAACTAGGGAAAGCATCAAATTGCTTTTTGCTAGTTTACTATCTGTTTTGATGATCTGATCACTGTTTTTTAAAGTTACACTCTTTGAGAAAATTATCTGTGCTGTCAGATTCCACTGGATATTGAACATGCTGTGTTTGTACCATCACCATAAAACTGGGCACTTAAAAGTCTCCTAACCTCCAAGTATTACTCTTCACATCTCAATGTGAGGTAGAATTTCTCCTTTTGCTCATTATGAATTAGAAAAAAAAATCACCTTTATAAATAAGTTGATGTAAATAACTTTCACAATGTTTTTGTGAAAGGTATAAGAAGAATTTAGTCACTAAATGACTGAGGATTTAGGTATCAAACGGACACCTCAATAGCTACAGTTTCATAATTCTGCCATAATTTTCTTTTTTTTTATTCCTAACTCTTTAGTTAGGCTTTATGGTTGCTCAGTTTGGTCCTGTATTATTTATATGACGAAGTATTTACATGAAACGTACATTTACATAAGTAATATGTCCCTGACATTTCAAAAATGCCTATTAGCAGTTGTGAAAATACTTGAACAATAATGTGAAGAGAAGGGCGTGCACTCTTGCTCTGTCATGCATTATCAATAGTAGGATGCGGAAGTGAATCGGAAATCCTAATATTTTGCTATGCTTTGACATGGAATAAAAGTGTTGCAAACATCACCAAAACTATTTGGGTATTGGTATAATACAGCACCACATGAAATATTCTGTTTACCTGTGATGAAATTTCTGTCTTGGCTTACCTGTGTACTTCATAATATGGTGAGGTGAGATCAATTTATGGATTCTTTTTTGCCCTCTGAGACTCTCCCTGAGGATATGCCAAGCAATTTCTTGATCATCCTTGAAGTATTTAAAAGCTTAGCAGAATGCAAGGAGGGTGTTTATTTAATTGTCTAGAACAATTTGTATTCACCAATGAGTTAGATTTTTTTGTTAGTTTGTGTACTACGTTCATATATCTTACTCTTGATTTACTCTTTCTTCCCCTTGCTTTGATGGTTAATTTTATATGTCCACTTGGCTAGGATATGGTGCCCAGTTGTTTAGTTAAAAATTAGTCCAAATGCTGTTATAAAGATATTTTTCACATGTGATGAAAATTCAAATAAATAGACTTTGAGTATAGCCATGTACTTTCTGGAATGTACGTGGGCCTCATCCAATCAGTTGAAAGCCTTACAGAACAAAAGATGAGGTCCTCCAAAGACAAAGAAATTATACTCCAGACTGAAATATAAAAAATCTACCTAGTTTCTCCCCTTTGTTTTTTTTTAAAGATTTTATTTATTTATTTGAAAGAGAGAGAATGAGAGAGAGCACGAGAGGAAAGAGGGTCAGAGGGAGAAGCAGACTCCCCGCTGAGCGGGGAGCCCCATGAGGGACTCAACTCCAGGACTCCAGGATCATGACCTGAGCCAAAGGCAGTCGCTCAACCAACTGAGCCACCCAGGCGCCCTAGTTTCTCCCCTTTGTACTCAGGACTGCACGGTCAACTCTTACAATGCTAGGCTATTCCACATTGGGATTGCTTGGCCAATCCCAATAATCATAAGTGTTCATTTCTCAAAATCTCTCGCTCTCTCTCTCTCTCAAGCCTATATTATCATATATTATATATAATTATATATGTGTTAATACATTATATAAATATTTTACATATATAAAATATTATGTGTAAAATATTATGTATATATAAAATTTTACATATATAAATATTATATATGTTATATATATTATATATATATATATATTATATATATATACATGACCTCCTTTTGGTTTTGTTCCTCTGAAGTACTTTTACCCAAACAAACATGTAGGGAAATGGATTCATGTATGTTATCTATACACCAAGCTTGCCAGTATTCCTTGAGTTCTACAATGGTCTCCTTAGATGGATGACACAATGGACTCCTCAGATGACACATGGAGTAATTTTTAAACACTGTCTTATTGCATTATTAAAAAGATTAAGTGAGGGGCACCTGGGTGGTTCAGTCAGTTAAGCATCCAACTCTTGGTTTCGGATCAGGTCATGATTTCAGGGTCCTGAGATCGAGCCCCTCATGACCTGGTCTGCTTGTCCCCCTCCCTATGCTCTTCCCACCCACTCCCCTCTCAAATAAATAAATAAAATCTTAAAAAAATAAGCAATTAAATGAACTAAAAATAGTAAGATACTGTGTATATAAGGTGCTGTGTCCTTTACTTTTTTCCTTTCTTTCTTTCTTTTTTTTTTTTTTTTGACTATAGAGAGTGAAATTAGTTACTCTTATTTCTCATTCTTTTTTTCAGAGTAAATTCTCATCTGTTTAGGTCTTCTCTTTCATTTTATTTGTCTGTATTAGAGTTCAATATTTCTTGTTTTTCCATCGTGCCTAATACCCATTCCAATTATTTTTTTCTTCCTTGTCACCTGCTCTACTGTACTTGACATATATCTTACAAGATCAATATATTCTGCAAAAATATAATATTTTATGTGCATATGTTTTGCTATGTTATTTTGCTATAAATTGTGTTGTGGCATTTTAAGCCACGTTATTTATTTTTGATGTTTTCATGTTGTGATTTCTTTTTGCTTCTTTCTTCATTACAGTCAATAATATATAATGAATTTTATGGATCTATTCTTGGTATTTGCTTGTCTCCAACCCCAGTTATCAGCAATACTACTCCAACACAGAGTTCCATGAAAAGCCTTGACTTGCCATGTTAATATGCTGCAAACAAAATTATCCATGGTATACATTTCACATATCTGTCTCTGGATGTATGTGCATCTGTGCGTGTGTGTGTTGATATACATATAGATCCACCTACGTGTATGCATATGACCACACATAAGCATCCACACAGCAGGAAGATCACTTAGAAAGAGAAAACAATTCTTTTAATTTTGTTAAATATTCCAGAATGGTTGTACGAGTACCAATACTCTCTTGTACCAGCAAATAAATTAGGTTCTTGGGTCTTCACATCTATGGCAGGTGCCTGAATTATGTTCTCTCCTGTTAACTGGATAATACTTTTTTAAAAAGATTTTATATCATTTTATTGGTTCTTGAATCCCAAATACCCAGTATTTGTCTATATAAATAATAAAGGACATATATCCAAAATATATCAATAACTCCTACAAGTCAATGATAAAATGCTATAGTCCAATAAAAGAATGGGTATACATTTTCTATGTGTTCCCAAAGCAGACATGCAAATGGCCAGCAAGCTTCTGAAAGGACATTAAGTATCACCGTTCATTAAGGAAAGGCACATGAGATGGGTTAGTGGGGAATTGAGGGTGGATAATATAACCCATGCTAATTACGGAATTCAGTGGTGTGTGTATGACTGTTCATTATATTGTTCTTCTAACTTATGGGTATGATGAAACATTTTCATAATAAAGTATTAGAAAAAACAATAAAAAAGGATTGTATTAATTAATTAATTTGGGGGGTGAAGGAATGGGGGAAGGAGCAGAGGAGAGGGAGAGAGAGAATCTCAAGCAGATTCCACACTGAGGGCAAAGCCTGACATGGGGCTCTCTCCCACAACCCTGAGATCATGACCTGAACCAAAATCAAGAGTTGGTCACTTAACCAACAGCCACCCCAGCACCCCTCTTAACTGGGTAATAGTTAAAATGTTTCTATTACTGACTTTTCCCTTGGTTTTGGTTTGATCTCTTGGCATGGTTAGTAATGAAGTAAAACAACTTAAGTATATATCATTGAAAATAATAAACTGCACATATATAAAGTATAAAATTTGATAAGTTTTGACGTATGTATGTATCTCTCTTTGTAATAGTTCCAGTTTACCTCATCCTACCCCATAATGTCTCAGACAGACTTGGATTTAATTTAACTTTCTATTATTTTGAAATAATTATAGAATTATAAGAGATGGAACAAAGGAGCACAGAGAGTTCCTATGTCTCACTTAGTTTCCACTAGTGGTAACAACTTGCAACAATATCATACAAAATAGATTGTACCCTGGAAATCATGAAATTAATCATGAAATTAATATTGGTACAATACTCTGCCTGTTCGGGTCACCAGTGTTTCATTGCTCATTTTTGTGTTTGCACCAAACTATATATACACACATACATACTTATACAGTTTTAATTGGTTGTACACATGTGTAATCAGCATAAAAATCAACATACAGGCTTATTCCATCTCTATATGGGTCACTTATGCCATTCTTTCATTGCCAACTGCTCTTCCCTTCCCTCATTCCCTGTTTAAGGACAGTCAACCACTAATCCATTTTTTTTTCACTATACTTTCCGGGTACAAAATTCTCAGTTGACAATTATTTTGTTTCAATATTTTAATGATGTTGCTTCACTGTCTTCTCACCTGCAGTGTTTCTGATGATAAATCCATTATTCTTTGTTCCTCTTTATATAAAGTATCTTTGCTTTTTGATTGCTTAATGTTTTATGATCACTGGCTATCATTGATTTAATGATGAGTTGCCTTCAGGTAGTTATCTATGTGTTTCTTGTATGTGGGGTTTGTTAATCTTCTTGAATCTGAGGTCTTTCAACTTTTATCATCTTTGATTATTTTTCACCTGTATTTTCTTCAAATGATTCTTTTTTCAAAAAGATTTTATTTATTTATTTGACACAGAGAGAGAGGGCTAGAGAGGGAACACAAGCAGGGGAAGTAGGAGAGGGAGAAGCAGACTCCCCACCGAGCAGGGAGCCGGATGCGAGGCTCTACCAAGGACGCTGGGATCACGACCTGAGCTGAAGGCAGATGCCCAACGACTGAGCCACCCCGGTGCCCCTTCTTCAAATAATTCTAATGACATCCTTTTTTGGGGAAACCAGTTGCATGCATACTTGGCTGCTTGAAACTGTCTCCCAGATTATTATTCTTTTTATGTTTTTGGTTCTTTTCACTCCCTGTGTTTCATTTTGATACTTTTTATTGTTGTATCTGTAGACTCACTAATCTTTACTTCTGTAATGTCCGATCTGCTGTAAATACAATCCCATTTATCTTTCACCTTGAACATGGTATTTTTTATCTCTAGGTGTAGAGATTCTTATTTTTCAATACCCTCCATGTCTCTAGGTATCTTTTTGAAACTATGATACACAATTATAATAACTGTTTTTTTGCCTTTGTTTGTTATTTCAAACATGGGCAAGTTCTTGACCAGTCTCCATTGATTGGTTATTCTATTCATTATGGATCATGTATTCCTGCTTCTTTGTATGCCTGATAATTATATTTATATTTGTATTTATTTTAATTAATTTTATTTTAATTAATTTTTATTTATTATATAAAATTAATTTTAATTTATTTAAATCAATCATTTAATTAATTAAATTTATTTATTTAAATTAATTAATTTATTTATTTTATTTTAATTAATTATATATAATTATAATTATATATATAAAATATATATTATAAATATATAACTCATTGCGAATTTTTCTTGATGGATACTGGATACATTTGTATTTTAAAAATATTCCCTGAATTTTGTTCTAGGATATAGTTATTTTGAAATAGTTTAATCCTTTCAGATATTGCTTTTATAATTTCCTGGGTGGGACCAGAGCAGTGTAGCAGTTTAGGGCTAATTATTTCACTTACTGAAGGAAGACCTTCTTGAATACTTTACCTAAAGTCCTATAAACTATGAGGTTTTCTACTCCCTGTGCAATACATTTGCACAAATTCTACCTCTGTTTGAGTTTCAGATACAGTTGCCTGTCATATTCTTAGATGATTCTTTCTTTCGCCTGGATGGTTTCCTCTTGCATGTGTTGATCACTAATCTCAATAATTGAGGAGGATTCTCTGCAGAGATCCAGGGTTCTTTCTTTGGACAGCTCTCCTAGTGTTGGCACTCTGTCTTGCAAAATTGAGCTACCATAGACTTACTGGACCCTCAACATTGTTTCTTCAACTCATCAGGCAGGTGGAGCCATCATAGGATTCACCTCATTTGTTCCTCATCCATCAGGGAAACTGGCCTTTGTTACTTGATGTCAGTGTTGTGACGACTTGTTACATATATCTTGTCTCTGTTTTTGCTTGGTTTGGTGCTTTTTTCCCCCCTTGTTTTAATGGGAAGTTAAGGTCATATTAATTGAAAGCAGAAAAAAGTATTCAGCATATCTTAAGATGAGCCTTGGAACTAGCCTTTCCATTCTTTTTAAATCATTAATTTTCCTTTTTATGCCTCTTATACTCCACATAAATGTGAAGAAATATTGAGATTTTCTTAAAAATATGTTAAGAATCTCATCATTTCTATCCTCTGATTGTACTTGTCCTGGATTAAACCTCTATTCTCTCTCAAATGTACCATGATTAACCCCTCAGCATCTTCAATTTCCAACCTTAGAGTTTGCCATCCATTATTTGCACAGTAGTCATAGCTGTCCCTTAATCAAAGATAGATCAAACCACTCCTTGGCTCAAAATCCTCCAAAGGCTTTTTTATCATTTGGAATAAAAGGTAAGTTGTACAGTGGTCTATATAGTCTTACAAGATCAAATTCTATGTTACAAGTTCCAGAATGGTTGTACGAGTACAACCTTGTAGTTGTTTTAATGGGAAAGTACCAAAAGTACGAGTTTTATTTCCTAATCCCATTTATGCTCCCACCACCTTTGACTCTGGTGTTCCTCAGCACATCAGTCACCGGTAGCTGCAGCAATGTCAGTTCTGTCCCCATGGAATAGGCTTCCACTAGGTAGTCAGAGTCTACCCACTCAGCTCAAGTGTTTGTTTCAATGCCATCTTAGCAGAGTGCTCCGACAACTTTAATTAAAAGGTAACCCCCATCCTGGCTACTGGCTCTATACCATTTTCACATTGCTTAATCCAATCCGTCCCACTGTGCGGACCACTTCTCTTGATGCCTATTTTCTGTAAGCCCCATAAAGAGAGGGATTTTGATTGTTAAAGTGCACAATATATGTTTATTTCCTTGATTAATTCACTTATATAGTATCTATCAGGTATCTTCTTTGTGTGTGTCTTTTACTATGCTAGAAAGTTATAGATAAGATTGTGAAAAGAATATATGGTGTCTTTGGTTTTATAAAAATAAGTGTTTAGTGGAAGAGGCAGACAAATAGGGTAGTGCCAGAACATGTAGGAATTGTACTTGACCTGGAATTGAAACTAAATGAGGTTAGTATCTGAAGTATGAGAAAGAAGAAATCTGTTGGTGATTATCCTCATTTGAAATTTGAAAATAATCAAGAAATTTCTTTATTTCTATGCTTATCACACATTGATTCTTGCTCATCCCCTGGAAGCAACAGAACAAGATTATAGCAAGGTTAATTATAATGTACATTGGCTAATACAGAATTTATTGTTAGTGTATCCTACCGTGAATTTTAAATAGAACATTTGCAAACATTCTGCAGGTCCTATATAGGGCATTTTTCACCTCTTTGTTCCTCAAGCTGTAGATCATGGGATTCAGCATGGGTATAACCAAAGTGTAAAATAAGGAAGCTATTTTATCAGTATCAAATGAATGACTGGATTTGGGCTGCACATACATAAAAAATAGAGTGCTGTAAAATATGACTATCACTGTCAGATGAGATCCACAGGTGGAGAAAGCCTTGTGCCTGCCTTCTACAGAGTTCATCCTAAGGATGGCAACAAGGATCAGCATGTAAGGCACAGGGACTATCAGAAGAGATGACATCAAATTAAAAGTTGAAAAGATCAGAATTATCAATTTAATTTCATGTGTGCCTGAGCAGAGCAAAACTATCAGTGGTAGATTATCACAGTAGAAATGCCTGATGACGTTATAGCCACCAAACGGTGAAATATAATGGTCAACAAAGACAAAAGAATGCTGTATAGATAGGGGATTGCCACCAGCAACTGACATCATCTCTGTGACATGATGACTGTGTAGAGCAGAGGGTTACAGATGGCCACATAGTGATCATAAGCGATTGTTGACGAAATGAAAATTTCACTAGTAATAAACATACTGAAGAAAGTGAGTTGGGTAGCACACCAGTTTTAAGAGATGGTAGGCTGATCTACAGCAAAGTTTACTAGCACAGCTGTTGAATAACCCAGATCAGTGAGAGCCAGATGTCTGAGGAAGTACATGGGTGTTTGTAGCCTAGAGACTATCTTGGTGAGGATGATCAAGCTCAGGTTACCCACCACTGAGACCAGGTGAAAGGTGAGGAAGAGTCCAAACAATGGAGCCTGCAGCTCAGGGGGTCTTGTGATTCCCATTAGAATGAATTCTTTCCATCTCATTACATTGTGTTTCTCTGTACAGGCCATTTGGGAAACCTATACTGGGGTTAAATATAAAAATAATCATTAACTTGCATGACATATCACTGAGATGACCATTGTAGAAAGTGATTAAAGGCTGAAATCTTGTTGCTTTATATTGGCTGTTCCAACACCCGGCAGCTCAATTCTCTCTCTCCCAGCTCAGCTGAGCTCTTTACAACTTTCTTAGATATGACACCAAAAGCACAAACAACAAAAGTAAAAATAGATAAATGGACATAATCAAAATAAAAAAAACCAGACAAACTTTTGTGCTTCAGAGAACACTATCAAAGAATGAAAAGATGACACACACAATGGAGGAGATTGCAAATCATATATCCGGTTAAACTCTATTATATAGAATATATAAAGATTCTTCAACTCAACAGCAAAACAAAACAAAACAAAACAAAAATCCAAATTAGAAAACAGGCTAAAGACTTGAACAGACATTTCTCATGGAAGATATACAAATGGCCAATAAGCACATGAAGAAAGGTTCAACACCACTACTCATTAAAAAAATGAAAATCCAAGCCACAATGAGACACCACCTCACACCCCATAGGATGCTTATTTAAAGATTTTATTTATTAATTTGAGAGAGAGAGAGAGAGAGAGCACGCACAAGCCAAGGGGGGAGAGGCAGAGGGAGAAGCAGACTCCCCACTGAGCAGGAAGCCCAATGAGGGGCTCCATCCCAGGACCCTGGTATCATGACCTGAGCTGAAGGCAGACGCTTAATGGACCAAGCCACCCAGGCACCCCTAGGATGGTTATTTTTTTTTTTTTTGAAAATTATAAATGCTGACAAAAGTGTGGAGAGATTAGAACCTCTTTCTATTCTTGTTGGCAATGTGAAATGGTACAACCACTATGAAAACGATTTGATGGTGACTCAGTAAGTTAACCATAGAATTGCCATTATAACCTGGCAAATCCACTTTTAGATCTACAGAATACAAGCTTGCTGCCTCATAGCAAATGTCTAGCTTTCACCCACAATTATAATAAAGTTGTTTACAACCTTGTATTCACTCAGAAACTTCAGTTATCAAAGCAGATTATTAAAGAGATGGCTAAATCACCAAGGGAGGTATCAGACACTAATGGGGTCCTGAAGAGTCACTAGTCTGAGTTAGTTACAGAGACAGGAGCAGTCCACTCACTTCTGAGGAGGAATCTTTCTGTACTCCCATGTGTTCCTAACATAACCCAGTAAGAAGGATTTATGTGTATCTTTCCTCCTTTGAGGCTCTCCCTGAGGAGAAAGAATACAAGTTAATTAAGCCTGGAGGTTAAAAATGAAGCCATGGTATATCTGTGAATTATAGAGTACATCTTTATATCTCCTTACAGATAAAGTTCTGTTAGATACCTTTCCACACAGTGTCTCCTGGTAAAGTCTTTCTACTCTAACTCAGAGATCTGTAATCAAAACACTGTATCTGTAGGAAAGATATTCTCATTTTTCTCCCAACCCATAATTGTTTCCTGTTAATACAATGGCTTTTTAAGATTTCATGGATCAGGACCTAATGGAGGAATGTTTGAATGATGCTTATTGCATCCTTTTAAAAATTCACAAGGGAAAATAATATATATATATAAAATATATATTTTCTCATTTGTGGTGTTTTAAACTTATTCCTGACATATAATATACATACTGACAAATGTATTTATCATAAATAAATTTTGCAAACATAACACATTGTGTAATTGGAATCCAGATTAAACAGCAATGACAATAACAAAAATAGAATAAAACATTATCAGGACCCCAGAAGATCTTTCATTTTCCTATCTACAATGAACTGCCCCCCTTATACACACACACACACAGATAACCGTTATTCTGTTTTTTAACAACATAAATTATTTTCACCTATTTTTGTTACTTTATATAAAAGAAATCTTATATATACTATTTTTTGTGTCTGGGTTCTTTCAGTTAACATACTGTTATGGTCATTGTAGAATGCTCATTCTCATGTCTGTGTACAACTCCATTTTATGAATATATCACAAATTAGTTACCCATTATTTTATTGTTAAATATTAGAACTGGTTTCAATTTTTAGGTTTTATGATAGTGATATTATAAGCATTCTACTTCATCTGATATTTTGATTAACATAAAGCTTTCTTTTTCAAATCTTGGCTCTTGTGAAATAATAAAAATTGGATTTTATCATGTATTTATTAAAGAGAATCATTTACAGATTATAGAGACTATTACCCTGATAACACAAAAGTTTCCTAACAATGGTAATTAAAAATGGCTACTCCCACACCCTTTGTGTGTATAGCAAGATTGACTTAATCTTGAATATATTTCTATTTCTGTATATTTCCTACCCTGAAATAGCTGAGCCATAGGATATGCACTTTCCACATTAGTAAGTACTACCAAATGAGTTTCCAGAGTGGTTATATCAATGTGCATTCCTGGTAGCCGTGCAAATTTTTACAATTGCTCAATATTCTTATCAAGATTTGGTATTTTACATCATTTTCTTTCTAGCCTTCTAGATGTTGTGTATGGGTATCTATGTGGTTTAGTTTGCATTATCCTTGTACTGAATGAAATAAAAAAACCTTTTCATTTGTTTTAGAAGTATTTATATATTTACTTTGAAAAGTACCTGTTCACGTCTTTTGTCAGCTTTGTATTGTATATCATGTCAACTATTTATTGATTTATAAGTTATTTTTATATTTTGCATGAGTCCTTTTTCATTTATGTATGTCTGACTATATAGGTCTAATAAAAGTATTCTCTCCTACTACGAAACTTTCCTTTTCACATTATTAATTTTGATGAACAGAATTCTTAAAATAGTCCAATGAATTATTTTAGTCTTATACAATTATTGCTTTGCGTGTTTTGTTTAAAATTTATACATATTCTAGTACCACAAAGATGTCCCATTATGTTTTCATCTAAAATGTTTATTTACATTTCACATTTAGACCTTTATATCAAGCAGAAGTGATTCTGATAAGGTCTGGGTAGGTGTCCAAATTTAGTTTTTCTCAAATAAATACACAAATTACCTAATGCACTTATTGAAAAGATCATTCTTTCTCTTTTGGAAAATAGTGATGTCTCCATCCTTAGTTAGGTAATGGTATATGTGTGGATCTGTTTCTGGAGTTACTATTCTATTCCATAGATCAGCCTCTCTGTCCACAAGAAAATGTTTTCTTAATTACCATAGCTTTTAATAGGTCATGATATCTGGGAGTGCAACTCCTGCAACTTTATTCTCTTTCTTCAAGATTACCTTTGCTATTTTTGGTGTTTTGCCTTTCTTTCTTTTTTTTTAAGTTTTATTTATTTATTTATTTATTTTTAAAGATTTTATTTATTTGACAGAGAGAGACACAGCAAGAGAGGGAACACAAGCAGGGGGAGTGGGAGAGGGAGAAGCAGGCTTCCTGCTGAGCAGGGAGCCTGATGTGGGGCTCGATCCCAGGACCCTGGGACCATGACCTGAGCCGAAGGCAGACACTTAACAACTGAGCCATCCAGGTGCCCCTTAAGTTTTTATTTAAATTCCAGTTAGTCAGGGACACCTGGGTGGCTCAGGTGATAAGCAGCTGACTCTTGGTTTCGACTCAGGTCATATCACAGGGTCCTGAGATCTTGCCCTTGGTTCGGCTCTGAGCTCAGTAGGGAGTCTGCTTGAGATTCTCCCTCTCCTTCTCTCCTACCTCGTGCTCTCTCTGTCTCTCAAATAAATAAAATCTTTAAAAAAATAAAAAAAATCCAGTTAGTTAACATACACTGTAATATTAGTTTAGATGTATAATATAGTAATGCAACACTTCCATACAACACCCAGTGCTCATCACAAGTGCCATCCTTCACCTTTTTATGGTGTTTTGCCCAACCCAAAAAACAAAAACTCCAGTCAAGAAATGGGCAGAAGACATGAACAGACATTTCTCTAAAGAAGACATACGAATGCCAACAGACGTGTGAAAAAATGCTCCACATCATTGGACATCAGGGAAATAGAAATCAAAACCACAAAGAGATACCACCTCACACCTGTCAGAATGGCTAAAATTAACAACTCAGGAAACAACAGATGTTGGCGAGGATGTGAGAAAAGGGAACCCTCTTATACTGTTGGTGGGAATGCAAACTGGTGCAGCCACTCTAGAAAACAGTATGGAGGTTCCTCAAAAAGTTAAAAATAGAGCTAAACTATGGCCCAACAATTGCACTATCAAGCATTTATCCAAAGGATACAAATATAGTGATCTGAAGGGGCACATGCACCCCAATGTTTATAGCAGCAATGTCCACAATAGCCAAACTATGGAAAGAGCCCAGATGTCCATTGACAGATGGATGGATAAAGAAGATGTGATTATATATATATATATTACTCATCCATCAAAAAGATTGAAATATTGTCTTTTGCAATGATGTGGATGGAACTAGAGGGTATTATGCTAAGTGAAATAAGTCAGTCAGAGAAAGACAAATACTGCATGATTTCACTCATATGTAGATTTCAAGAAACAAAACAGATGAAAATAGGAGAAGGGAAGGAAAAATAAGATGAAAACAAAGAGGGAGACAAATCATAAGAGACTCTTAACTATTGGAAACAAACTGAGGGTTGCTGGAGGGGAGGTGGGTGGAGGGATAGAGTAACTGGGTGATGGGCATTAAGGAGGGAACTTGATAGAATGAGCACTGGGTGTTGTATGCAACTGATGAATCACTAAACTCTACCCCTGAAACTAACAATACACTATATGTTAATAAAATCAAATTTAAATTAAAAAAAGAATGCTGAATGCCTACTTATCTGACAGCTATAAAAATGAATATGATTTTAAGTTGAAAAATAAAATACGAGGCAAAGGAGATGCCCACTAAAAGAGGAAAAACAGACAAAATTTTACAATCAGCTTCTAAAGTTCTAAAAGGAAAAAGTGAAGATGGAAGGAGATAGGAAGGAGGGAGGGAGGACAGAAGAAGAAAGGATTCCTCTTGCAATTATATTGAAACTATAGATCAATATCAAGATATTGGACATTGTTACAATAGTAAGTCTTCCATTCCATGGACATGTTTGGTATACATTTTCTTGATTTATCTTTTATAAATGTCTTATTAAATTTTTGTACACGTTATTACTGAGGTTTTAAGAACTTTTTATTAGATTTATTCCTAAATTAGGTTTCTTTTTTTTAAATTTTTTAAAAGATTTTATTTATTTATTTATTTGAGAGAGAGAGAGAGCATGAGAGGGGGGAGGGTCAGAGGAAGAAGCAGACTCCCTGCCGAGCAGGGAGCCCAATGCGGGACTCGATCCCGGGACTCCAGGATCATGACCTGAGCCAAAGGCACTCCTAGGTTTCTTTTTTTTAATGGTTTTATAAATGTTATCTTTCCTTAAATTTTATTTTCTAATTGTGGGTGGCATGTAAAAATAAAGCTGAGTTTTTAAAGTTTATTTTATATCCAGCAAATTTGCTAAATTCATTTATTATTTCTAATAAATTATATATTTCCCTATGTATTTAATTACAACATTTATCAAAAAGTATAAATGGCAGTTTGTGACTTCCTATCATCTTTACCTTTTATTTTTTATCATGGTGAGTCTGCTACAATGTTCAATACATACTGAAGATAAATGCGGAGACTGGGTCTCCTAGTCTTGTGGACAATTTCAGAGGTAAAGTTTCTAACGTTTTAGTATTACATTAAAAGTTTTATTTAGATTTTTAAGTGAAACAATATGTATCCATCATTATAATATCATGCAGAATATTGTCACTGTCCTAAAATCTTTTGTCCTCAATTTATTTGTCCTTCCCCGCCCTGGTATATCCTGGTATATAGGACTTTTATAGATAGCATTTATAATACTGTATTCTTCTATTCTGGTCAGCCAGGCAGTTTACTAGAAATAGGTGTTGAATTTTATCATAAACCTATTTTATTTTTTCTTTTAACTTATAATAATGTTAATTTATGTAATAGGTTTTCAATTGTGAAATCAGCCCTACATTCTTGCTTACAAGCAGGACTCCTTAATTATATTATGCATTCTAAAACAAAATGTGTAACTTATGTAAAGTACTCATAATACTACAGCTTAGTTTCATTGCTATTTGTATGGCTGGTGTAACTTTTGGGGAGTACGGTGTCTTTCACTTAATATTATATTCATTCATCTTCTTTGCCACCCCCCCTCCTCCTCTGGTCTTCCTTCTCTTCTTTTTACCTCTTCTTCTTGCTCTGCTCTGTAGAATATATTTTTTGAACATGCCACCACATATTTACCCATTCCACCCTTGATAAGCATTTAACACTTATGATGACTACATCTGCCATAAACATTCTATTACTTATTCTCCAGTGGACATAATTACACAGGAATGGAATTGCTGCATCATAGAGTATTCATATACTAAACTTTAGTAATTATTCCCTTATTTTTCTAAAGTTTTTATAGCAATGTACTCTCCCTGAAACAAGTAAAAGAATTACAGTGTTCCACGTTCTTATCAACTCTTTGAATTATTGTTCAAACAAACTTTGAATTTTAGCTATCCTGGTGAGTGTGTAATGAGGTCACAGTATAGAGTCTTCACATACATTTATGTACTGAATAATTAACACATTTTTTAACACATTTATGTATTTTTTTAACGCATTTACATGTTTTTGGCTGTTTTGATATCCTCTTTTGTGAAGAGTTCCTTTAGGTGTCTTGCTCCGTCCCCAACTTATTTTTCCTTCCCAGTAGATTGACTGTCTTGATCATCTTCATTCTAGGAGTTAAGCAATTTGTTTTGTTTTTTTTACAAATTACCATGGTAGGGTGTGTGTATTTCTTTTTTTTTAAGATTTTATTTATTTATTTGATGGAGAGAGACACAGTGAGAGAGGGAACACAAGCAGGGGGAGTGCGAGAGGGAGAAGCAGGCCCCCCGTGGAGCAGGGAGCCCAATGGGAGACTCAATCCCAGGACCCTGGGATCATGACCTGAGCCAAAGGCAGACGCTTAATGACTGAGCCACCCAGGCACCCCGGGTGTGTGTATTTCAAATGTGGTCCCTCTGGAATTTTTTGCTTTCTTATGGTGTATTTTCATTAATGCACATTTTCATTGTAGAGAGTACTATTTCTCTATTATTATTATTATTTTTTGTATCCCATTTAAGGAATCTTTGTTGATCCCAAGTCATAAAAATATTATTTTATTTTACTTTAACAAACCTTTTGGTTTCAGCTTTCACATTCCCATTCATAACACATCTCAATTAATGTTTACATGTAGTGTATAAATGACCAAGATGCATGTTTTACATAGGAACCTAATTGAACAAGGTCAGTTCACTGAGAAGCATGATTTTCCTCATTAAATTTCAGTAGGGCTTTTGTTTTAAAACAAGTGGAATTACACATGTGAGTCTATTCTGGACTTTATTTTTATATTTGTGATCTCTCTGTAAATATGTGCACTAATGACATATTTTAAAAAATAATCTACTTCATTAAAGAAATTGATATCTGTTATTGGAAGTCCTCTGAATTCTTTCTTCTTCTAAAATATTGCCCTGGCTATTCCAGATCCTTTGCATTTCCACATAACTTTTGATATCAATTTAAGCATTAACAAATAGTATTGGATTTGATTGTTACTGCATTAAATCTGAAAATTTAGGGAGAATTTTGGGAGAACTAGCATCATCACAACATTTATATCTTCCAACCAATGAGGTGGTATATTAACATTTATCTCTCCTTCAATAACTCAGTAATGTTTATTGTAGTGTCTAGCAATGAAATCATGCAAATTGTTCATTAGGTTTTTCCCTAAATATTATATAAATTTTGTCTAGTATAATTGATAGTTGAAAATTTCAACTTTATTTTTGTTGGTGTATAGCAAAATAATTGATCTTTAATATGTTGATACTATATCCACTAATCTTACAAAATTCACTTATTATTTCTAATGTTTCAGTGCAGTCTTTTGCATTTTTAATGTACATATTTATGACACTTGAAAATAATCAAACTTTATTCTGCTTTCCCATGCTTATACATGTTCATATATCATAATGCAACAAATCTGAAATGCCATCCACCAAAGTGTCATTAAGACAGATATTGCTGATTACTCACTGATGTATATATGCCCAGCATACACACAAAAAACAAACAAACAAACAATAAATGCCATCTTATGTCAGTATTCCAGCGTGGTGGGCACTGGTCTTAAAATGGTGTCTAGCCCACAAAATATATTTAACGAAAGACACCAGAAAGCCTTTAAAAATTATTTAATGGCAGATGTATTAAAACAGACTTCCCTTAAATTGCAACATAAGTATTGGAAATGTGAGAACAGAAGTCTGGACTCCAGTCCCTTACATAATACTTAAGGACAAATAAAAGTTGATACCAGAAAGATGATCACTATTGGAATACCTATAAGTTGAAAACAGGAAAAATATTTCTAGTTTTCCATTACTTTTACACATTACTCCTCTCAAAGGCCTATGTCATATAATAAATAGTAGTCTATAACATAATTTTTTGTATACATAGTCTATACTGAATTGTATATAGGCAGTTTGTGCAGATTTTTCCATATCCTATGCAGGGCACCTTTTACATCTTTGTTCCTCAGGCTGTAGATCATGGGATTCAGCATAGGTATTATCAAAGTATAAAATGCAGAGGCAATTTTATCAGTATCAAAGGAATGACTGGATTTGGGCTGCACATACATGAAGAATAGTGTTGCATATAATACAATGACCACTGTCAGGTGAGATCCACAGGTGGAGAAGGCCTTGTGCCTGCCCTCTGCAGAGTTCATCCTGAGGATGGCCCTTAGGATCAGGATGTAGGACACAAGCACTATCACAAGGGAGGAAACCAAATTGAATGCTGAAAAGATCAGTATTATCAACTCAATGTCATGTGTGCTTGAGCACAGCAAAGTTAACAAGGGAAGACTGTCACAGTAAAAATGTCTAATGACATTATGGTCACAGAGGGATGACATAAATATCTTTGTGGTGGTTGTCAGAAAGGCACTGTAGACATAAGGGACTGCTACCAGCACCCAGCACACCCTCTGTGACATAACAATCATGTAGAGCAGAGGGTTATAGATGGCCACATAGTGGTCATAGGCCATTGCTGACAGAATGAATAGCTCACTGATGATGAACAAGATGAAGAAAGCCAGCTGCGTAGCACACCAGTTATAGGGAATTGTATTTTGATTAGCTACAAAATTTACTAACATTTTGGGTCCCACAGCTGATGAATAACCAAGGTCAATGAAAACCAGGTGTCTGAAGAAGAAGTCAAGGGTGTTTGGAGCCTGGAGTCCACCTTGGTGAGGATGATCATGCCCAGGTTGCCCACCACTGAGACTGTGTAGATGATGAGGAAGAGCTCAAAGAAGGGAACCTGCAGCTCAGGATGGTCTATGATTCCCATTAGGCTGAATTCTGTTAGCACTGTTAGATTTTGTTTGTTCATCCAGGCCATTAAGGAAAATTGCTGTGGGAACAACCATCACAAGAATCATTGGGTTTCAGGAAACATCATCTGTTGACATTTTAGGAGGCAAAGCCATTAGGGGTAAGATAAATCTAATTTTTTAGATGGGTTAATTTAAAATAAGACTCACGTCCATCATTGAACCTGGAACCAAACCTAAAAAGTGTTATGACCTAAGGTATATCGTAGCCATTTTATTTTTTGTGCCACATGTTGGCTGGGAATTTTGAAATTTTTAAAAATGTTTTTCACTTAAAATACCTATAACTGGCTAAATATATCTTACTTTAAAAGGAATTATAATAAAAGTAATAATCCTCTGCTTCTTGCCCTTGCAACGTCAGTTCCAACCTCCATGTAAACCATGAATAACTCATTTAATAGACTTTGATTTGCATTTCTCATTAGTACTCTGCATATCTAATGGTATTCCCATTCCATTACCCATTTGATTTATTAAATTGTGTTCCCATTCCACTATGCTTTTATGAGTTTTAAATATTGTTTAATGATTTTTATGATGATATACAATTTAGCAAACTTGCAGATGTCCATAACATGCCCACTCTAATGCACATAAATACATTTTATTTTCTTAGAATAGTGTATCTCAATATTTAGCACTTACATGTGGATTTTTTTCAGTTTCTGATCTGTGATATGTTGCACACCAAGTATGGTCTGCATCTACAAGTTATTCAATATAAAAAAGAAGAATTCGCTATATTCTTACATTTGCTTTGACCTTAGTACTGATTCTCTGAAATGTTGTGTTTAATGGTGTAGTTGTACTTTCTAATACATTTTAAGACAAGTAAAAGTTAGACTGTATTTGTTAATGTATTGCCTAAAATCATCCAGTATACTGCTTATCCAACAAAGAGAAATATCACTCCAAAGTAGGGGATACTATCTCAAATATCTTAGAGGCTGGTAAATAATACTGCATGAGGTACATGAATGAAAGACAGAGTAATAGGGAACAAGGGAAAAGAAATATGGCAAGATTTAAAGTACTTAAATTTTATCTGTTTAAATGTACATGGACAGAACAAATACTTATTGATCCAAATAAAGCGAACTGGACATGGTATTGAAAGAAATGGAGTACATTTATCATATTTTAATTTAAATACTATTCTTACACCTTTTTCATCTTCCATCAAGTATACACGAAATGTTTTCTGTTAACACATTTTATTTAAAGATTCCACTTTATCGACCTCTACTTTTCCAACTCCTTTCTCCTTCCAATTGTTTTTAAAGGCAGGTGTCCCAAAATTTCATGGAAAAAGAAATCATCCATATTTTTTTACTAACTTGATTCCAGAGTGAAAAAATGAGAACCCCCCTGTAACTCATTCTAGGAGACAAAATCATGATTTAAAAAAGAAAGATAATAAAAGAAACCCACAATATATTTAGGCTACACACACACACACACACACACACACACACACATCCCACAAACCTATAATATATTCAGGTTTAATATATCTATCTATCTATCTATAGCCACTAAACAATATTAATATGTCGCTGATATCAATTTAAAAAAGGTATAACAATTACAGGACAGTTGTCCAAGCTGCGTTGATCCCATGTTCGGCTGGATGGTTTAATTTTGGAAATTCTATAATTAGAATTCATCACATTATCTGACTGAATTAGAAAAAAAATGGAGCATTTTAACTGATGAAGAATTAATACCATTTAGAATGGATAAAAGCTATAAAAATTAAGAATAAAAGGGAAAAACCATAATGATAGAATATCTAATAAAAACTACAATGTACCTACTCTTAAAAGGTGAAAAGTTAAGACGTTTTTGGGAAAAAAATATAGAATCCTAAACAAAGTGGTAAAATATGTTCCTGGATTATGTAATTTAGTGTTATAAAAATTTCAATTGTGCTCAAATTAATCTCATTTGCACAATGCTTTACAATCAAAATCTCACTAAGGGAATGTAGAATTTGACATTGATTTAAATAATGCTACCAGATAAATAAAAATTAGAAAGCTGGAGTTATTGAGGCAATATGGCATACACCAATGGAAAAGAATAGGGACCTCAGAAAAAGACCCATGAATGTGTAGAGCTGTGGTATATGACAGATGTGGCATCCTAGGACAGGCATGCAAAAATGGCCTATTCAGTGTATCTGGGCAAAGTGATTATCCATATACAGGATGATGAAATTGGATGTTTTGTTGATCCATATAAAAATCAACCCTAGACTGGTGAAGGACTTAATGTCATAGAAAATGTTAAACTTATTTTTATTTTCCTGGGAGAGAGAGAGAGCCTGTACATGGAGGGGGTGGGAGGTGCGGCAGAGGGAGAGAGAGAATTTTAAGCAGCCTCCACGCCCAGCTCAGAGCCTGAGGCGGGGCTCAATCTCATGACCCAGAGATCATGAACTGAGCCAAAGGCGGAGGCTTAACCAACTGAGCTACCCAAGTGCCTCTAAACTTTAGTAACCTTAAAAACTAGAACCTCTGGATGCCCTTAAATAAACAGAAATTAAAAAAAAAAATAAAATATCTGGCAGATAAAATTACTTCACAAATTTGTTCTACCCAAAAATCTATTCAAAATGTTTATAGTAAAGCAATAACAAACATTCATTAGCAACAATCAAATGACAAAGTCTAATGTCTTAAGCTACAAAAATTATACCCAAAGAAAGGACTATTCCACAGTAGTTTGTACAGTTTGTCAAACCTCTTCATCCCAACATTCATTTTATTGTGATGTTACAAATCCCTGGAGTTCTTCTGAAACTCAATTGAGTGAATATTTGTGTTGCCCTGTCCTCACCAGTCCTACCCAAGCACTGCCTGGAAAGAAACAAGCAAATTGAGCATCAAATCTGACTCTTATCAGATGGAAGCAGAAACTCCAGAGCTGTACCAGGACCTGGGGGATGGACATAGAGCCCAAGAATCTTCTTATGCAAATGCAAACACCCAAGCTCAACTTAATATTCTATAACATTTTCTAAATAACCTCGACTGAGGTGAAGAGGTTGGTCATATTGAGAACATTGCACACTTATTAAAAGGTGGGAGGGAGGGAAGGAGAGAGGAGGATTATAAGTAGAGCTTGCAAAAATGCTTACTCCCCCTTCACCATGTTTATTGTCTGCAATCTCAATATCAATGTAGAAATAATAACAAATAGAAATGAGGTCCCTTACCACCTTTAAAGAACATACTAACTGTGGTAAACATATATCATTGTTCCAAAAAACCTAGTTATGAACAGAGATGATTAATATACATGATGTAATGCTCTGAGTCTGACACTGGTGACTATACTCATAACTGTCATTTAAGGGGAAGACAGTCATCAAAAATCATTACGGTAGCTAATCTAGTAATCAGTATAATCAGTACCATCTATTCACCTTAAATGAAGACTGTCCTCTTGTTCTATTGTGATTACTAGACCTGACTGCTGCCAGGAGAATTTATGAGCATCTCCTCCCTTTGAGATACTCCCCTGGGAGCTTGAATGCAATTCTTGGTTATTCCCAAGCATCTGAGAGCAGGAAATGATGCTACTGGTCTTTGCTAATTATTCCGAGTAACTTTGATTTTCCTATTGAGGAAATCTTTTTTAAAGATTTTATTTATTTATTTGAGAGAGAGAGAAGGATGGAGTGGGGGGAGGGGCAGAGGAAGAGGGAGAAGCAGACTCCCTGCTGAGCAGGGAACCCCACACTGGACTCCATCCCAAGACCCTGAGATCATGACCTGAGCTGACAGCAGACACTTAACCAATTGAGCCACCAGGCGCCCTGTTTTTTTATATATACAATTTACCTGCTTTCCTTAATTGTTATCTTTATTGTATTCACTCAAACATCTGGATGTAAGTAGAGTATTTCTCAGATACATGCTTTCATCATCTATCAATTACATAAACTTTCAGCTTTTTCCACAATGGCTTCTGCCATGTTTTATGTCTGAGGATAAAGACAAGACTATTTACACATGACCTGTAGTGTGTTAAAAGCTCAGAAAGAATAAAAAATTATGAATATGTATGTAAAGTTATTTATATTTAGTTTTTTAACCTAAGGGACTAAACTGAGTTAATGATACATAATTCCACCTCCCGTGTGCATCCACATCCTGATTCCCACTCCTATATCAGTTTCCTTTCCCTCCACAAGTATCTCCTCCACAAAAGCTGATATATGTTCTTAACAAGAAATTCAGCTTTATGGGGTGCCTGGGTGGCTCAGTTGGTTAAGTATCTGACTCTTAGTTTCAGCTCAGGTCATGATCTCAGGGTGGAGAGATTAAGCCCTGCATTGGGCTCCACACTCAGAGGGGAGTCCGCTTGAGATTCTCTTCCTCTCCTTCTGCCCCGCCCGCCACATATACTCTCTCTCAAACTCTAAATTAAATAAATAAATCTTAAAAAAAAGGAATGCGGCTTTATAAAGTGAATATAATGTATGTTTTAAAGTGCACACACAGATTTTTATATAACTTACTTTGATACTTCAATGTTCTCACTGATCTATATGGCTTTGAATTTTATTCATTTTGTAACATACACACCAATATTCTGCTGGCCTCTGTTTAATAAAATTGCTACAATCTGTCTCTGCCCCCATTTACTATAGGTTTGCTGCCATAGTAACAGGCATTTAGTTAGTTCCCAACTTGTGACTTCTACATGCATCACCACAATTAACAACTTTGTGTGTGTGGTCCCCACTGACTCATGAATGAACATGTCTGAAATATCTCCCGAGGCCCTGTTTGGGGATGAATAGAGCACATTTAATTTATTTATATAAGGATGGATCTATTCCAAGACTTCTTTTATCCACATGCATTCCATCATCAGTACACTGCATTTCATACTGTGGACATCCAACTTATGAATATGTACCTCTTGAACAAATGGTAAAGTTTGCAGCAAATAATTAAATCAGATATACCGTATAGAGCTAATATTGTTTTCCTTGATTTAATACATTATTTTTTAAAAAAAATCCAACTATCTGGGGCGCCTGGGTGGTTCAGTCAGTTAAACGTCTGCCTTTGGCTCAGGTCATGATCCCAGGGTCCTTGGATCAAGGCCTGCATCAGGCTCCTTGCTCAGTGGGAGTCTGCTTCTCCCTCTCCTTCTGCCCCTCCCCCTTCTCATGCTCTCCCTCTCTTTCTCAAATAAGTACATAAAATCTTAAAAAAATAATAAAAAATCTAAATATCTGTCAAGATTTGAAATGGGAAAGTGCACTAACTAATCCACGTCAACAAAGAAGTTCAGAAATTTTAACAGAGACAGACACACATTAATTTTAATATAATGATTTGAATGTCTATTTGAATGTCTATAGCTGTGATAATGCTGATGAAGTAGATGTTGAAGTGACAAAACATTGACAAACACCTCCTAGCAGAGTGAGGGCAGGGAGACCTCCAAATCCTGCCTTTCCTCCTGGGCACATGGCCAGCTGACTTCTCATCTTCCTGGCAGGTATGGAGAAGTGGCTGAGCTGTAGTCTGACTCCTCTGTGGAGGCACAACCCCTCCCTGTGTGCAGCCATTCTCCATCCCTGCTGTGTGCTGGTCCTGAGTGCCTCCCACAGTGCCTTTCTCTTTCAGAGTTTTCCCAATGGTCAAAATATGAAATGCAGATAAAATGCTGAAAAACTGTGAGAGAGGAAGCAAACAAAGAGAAAAGTGATTACAATATAAGAAAAGATGCCACAGCTATTAAGGAATTGTTAGTTTGCACCCTTTTTGACATGCATCGATCTCAAGGCAATATTTTAAGCAACCATATCTTAACATGGAAGTTTTTTACATTATATTTCATAAGGGTTTTAACTGATATATAATCTGAGTATATGTCTTAAATTAATCACTTTGTGATTGGGTAAACATTAATCTTTATCATTCAGTAATCTATTCTTTGAAATATGAATTTTAGTGTTTTTTAAAAATCATTACTGACCTCTTTTGACAACTATAGCTTAAATTATTTTTGTGGCTTGATGTTAAGAAGTAGATATTTGGATATGTTCATTTTAGTTAAGCCCAAGTCATGTACGTTCTGTGAGATGAGGGAAGAGTTTGTTATCAAAGCTTGACAACAACTTTTTTGTCAACAAAATTTCTCCAACCTGGTAGATGGTTTTTGTTTGTAAAAGTGCCTTTATGTATTGAAAGAGTCAAAACCAATTCTGGACAGGTGCATAAGATAGAGGGTGACAACTGGTGGTATTATGGAATGGTCATAGGCCTTATAAGTAATAGTTCTGTTTAATAAAAGGAAAAAAATCTATAGCCTTTAAATGGGACAAAGAGAGAAAAGAAAGGCTAGACAGAGAGAATGAGTAAGAGAAAGGCACCAGTATTAGGTTAACAGCCAATATATACGGAGGATATAAGAAGTACAGTGGAGAATTATTTTGTGGTATAGTGGTTAAGTTTCTCTAAGCATATGTAAACTTGACCTAGTAGAAAACTCTATTTTGTCTCTTATCACCCATATCTGCAGGGATTTCTACTTTTTTCTTGAATGGTTTCCTTGAAAGGATTTTTTCCTTTCCATGGAGGTGGGTTGTGGAATAGCCATTTGGAAAACAGAGAGGGTAGATGTGACCTATGGAATCTAGGAATCTGGGGAAGGCTTATGAACTTGCAGGGAGATGGCTTTCGCAGCTCAAACCAAACTTATGTAGACCTTAAGGGACCAGAAAACCTCCATTGGAAGCCTTACAAGTCCTAATTGTGTACAAGTGATATGTGAGCCCATGTGTATGTGTGTATACACTTTGGAACCATTGAACCAAATGCTTTCTACTTATCCTTCAAAGAGCCTTTGTGTATAGATTGTTTAGGACAAATTTTGTAGCTAAGTAATGTAGAAAGCGTAACTAGTGTAAGCATTTGTGAGCTATCCCAATGAGTACTAGTGAATGAGACGTGCAAGAATTTAGATTGCCCGGTTTCACAAAATATGCCAATATGGATATAAATATTGGAGGTAGAAAATTGGTCCCCCACTCTGCCAAAGATGCCCGGAACTGTGAACATGATGCCTTCCACACAAAGAGATTTGCTGATGTGATTAAGTTAAGGACCTCCCGATGGGGAGGCTATCCCGGACTATCTATGTGGGACCAATGTAATCCCAAGAAGGAAAGGGAGGCAAAAGAGTCCGAGTCAGAAGGAGATGTAGCAGTGCAAGCAGAGGTCAGAGTAATAGGATCACTGCTTGGAAGGAGATGTCAAGCAAAAGATGTTGGCTGCCTCTAAAAGCTGGAAGAGGAAAGAAACAGACTCTTCCATGGAAGTCGAGGAAGGAAAACAGCCTCCTGACTTCTTGATCGTAGCCCAGTGAGACTCATTTTGAACTTCTCACCTCCAGAACTGTGGGATAGTAAGTTTCTGTTATTTCAAGCCACAAAGTCAGTGGTGATTTGTTATATAGCACTAGGAAACTAACACAAGTGACAACATAATTGTGTTTAGAAAATACATATATTTAAATCAAGTTAATAAGTATAAAACGCTACAGCTTTCATTCTTGATTTTAGTTCATTTAATAAAATACATAGAATCGGTAGACCTGAAAGTGTGAGTTTAGCCCTGTTGCTCCAATTCTGTTCACGGAACTAGACTCAAGGAGAATGCCTTTCTGCCAGGAAATATACCTGCCCAATTGCATGTATGTAGGCTATTGCAGCTAAATACGGCCAAAATAAAGTAAAACGATAGATAAATATATAATAAATTGTATCATATTCTTTTTTCTTTTATTATTTTTATTATTTTTTCTTATGTTATGTTAATCACCATACATTATATCATTAGTTTTTGATGTAGTGTTCCCTGATTCATTGTTTGTGTATAACACCCAGTGCTCCATACAATACGTGCCCTCTTTTATACACATCACCAAGCTAACTCATCCCCGCACCCTCTTCCCCTCTAGAACCCTCAGTTTGTTTCTCAGAGTCCATAGTCTCTCATGGTTTGTCTCCCCTCCGATTTCCCCCCCTTCATTTTTCCCTTCCTACTATCTTTTTTTTTTTTAACATACAATGTATTATTTGTTTCAGAAGTACAGGTCTGTGATTCATCAGGCTTACACAATTCACAGCGCTCACCATAGCACATACCATCCTGAATGTCTATCACCCAGCTGCCCCATCCCTCCCACCCCCCACCACTCCAGCAACCCTCAGTTTGTTTCCTGAGATTAAGAATTCCTCATATCAGTGAGATCATATGATACATGTCTTTGTCTGATTGACTTATTTTGCTTAGCTTAATACCCTCTAGTTCCTTCCATCCACATCATTGCAAATGGCAAGATTTCGGTTTTTCTTTTCTTTCTTTCTTTCTTTTTTTTTGATGGCTGCATATTTTCCATTGCATATATATACAACATCTTCTTTATCCATTCATCTGTCAATGGACATCGTGGCTCTTTCCACAGTTTGGCTATTGTGGACATTGCTGCTATAAACATTGGGGTGCATGTACCCCTTTGGATCACTATATTTGTATCTTTGGGGTAAATACCCAGTAGTGCAATTCCTGGGTTGTATGGTGGCTCTATTTTCAACTGTTTGAGGAACCTCCATACTGTTTTCCAGAGTGGCTGCACCAGCTTGCATTCCCACCAACAAGTAGGAGGGTTCCCCTTTCTCCACATCCCTGCCAACATCTGTCGTTTCCTGACTTGTTAATTTTAGCCATTCTGACTGGTGTGAGGTGGTATCTCATTGAGGTTTTGATTTGGATTTCCCTGATGCCGAGCGATGTTGAACACTTTTTCATGTGTCTGTTGGCCATTTGGATGTCTTCTTTGGAAAAATGTCTGTTCATGTCTTCTGCCCATTTCTTGATTGGATCATTTGTTCTTTGGGTGTTGAGTTTGATAAGTTCTTTATAGATTTTGGATACTAGCCCTTTATCTGATATGTCATTTGCAAATATCTTCTCCCATTCTGTCGGTTGTCTTTTGGTTTTGTGGACTGTTCCTTTTGCTGTGCAAAAGCTTTTTATCTTGATGAAGTCCCAATAGTTCATTTTTGCCCTTGCTTCCCTTGCCTTTGGCAATGTTTCTAGGAAGAAGTTGCTGTGGCTGAGGTCAAAGAGGTTGCTGCCTGTTCTCCTTTAGGATTTTGATGGACTCCTGTCTCACATTTAGGTCTCTCGAACATTTTGAATCTATTTTTGTGTGTGGTGTAAGGAAATGCTCCCGTTTCATTTTTCTGCATGTGGCTGTCCAATTTTCCCAACACCATTAGTTGAAGAGTCTGTCTTTTTTCCATTGGACATTCTTTCCTGCTTTGTCCAAGATGAGTTGACCATAGAGTTGAGGGTCCATTTCTGGACTCTCTATTCTGTTCCATTGATCGATGTGTCAGTTTTTGTGCCAGTACCATACTGTCTTGATGATAACAGCTTTGTAATAGAGCTGGAAGTCCGGAATTGTGAAGCCGCCAGCTTTGCTTTTCTTTTTCAACATTCTTCTGGCTATTCGGGGTCTTTTCTGGTTCTATACAAATTTTAGGATTATTCCATTTCTTTGAAAAAAGTGGATCGTATTTTGATGGGGATTGCATTGAATGTGTAGATTGCTCTAGGTAGCATTGACATCTTCACAATATTTGTTCTTGCAATCCATGAGCATGGAAAGCTTTTCCAAGTCTTTGTGTCTTCCTCAATTTCTTTCATGAGTATTTTATAGTTTTCTGAGTACAGATCCTTTGCCTCTTTGGTTAGATTTATTCGTAGGTATCTTATGGTTTTGGGTGCAATTGTAAATGGGACCGACTCCTTAATTTCTCTTTCTTCTGTCTTCTTGGTGTATAGAAATGCAACTGATTTCTGTGCATTGATTTTATATCCTGCTACTTTACTGAATTCCTGTATGAGTTCTAGCAATTTTGGGGTGGTCTTTTGGGTTTTCCACAAAAACTCTCATATCATCTGCAAAGAGTGAGAATTTGACTTCTATGCCGATTTGGATGCCTTTTATTTCTTTTTTTTGTCTGATTGCTGTGGCTAGGACTTCTAGTACTATGTTGAGTAGCAGTGGTAAGAGTGGACATCCCTACTGTGTTCCTGACCTCAGGGAAAAGCTCTCAGTTTTTCCCCATTGAGAATGATATTTGCTGTGGGTTTTTCATAGATGGCTTTTATGATATTGAGGTATGTACCCTTATCCCTATACTCTGAGGAATTTTGATCAAGAAAGGATGCTGTTCTTTGTCAAATGCTGTTTCTGCATCTATGGAGAGGATCATATGATTCTTGTTCTTTCTTTTATTAATGTATTGTATCACATTGATTGGTTTGTGGATGTTGAACCAACTTTGCAGCCCAGGGATAAATCCAACTTGGTCGTGGTGAATAAACCTTTTAATGTACTGTTGGATCCTATTGGCTAGTATTTTGGTGAGAATTTTTGCATCCATGTTCAGCAGGGATATTGGTCTGTAGTTCTCCTTTTTGATGGGGTCTTTGTCTGGTTTTGGGATCAAGGCAATGCTGGCCTCATAAAACAGGTTTGAAAGTTTTCCTTCCATTTCTATTTTTTGGAACAGTTTCAGAAGAATAGGTATTAATTCTTTTTAAATGTTTGGTAGAATTCCCCTGGGACGCCATCTGACCCTGGGCTTTTTTTTGTTGGGAGATTCTTTATGACTGCTTCAATTTCCTTACTGGTTATGGGTCTGTTCAGGTTTTCTATTTCTTCCTGGTTCAGTTTTGGTAGTTGATACATCTCTAGGAATGCATCCATTTCTTCCAGATTATCTAATTTGCTGGCATATAGTTGCTTATAATATGTCCTTATAATTGTTTGTATTTCTTTGGTGTTGGTTGTGATCTCTCCTCTTTCATTCATGATTTTGTTGATTTGGGTCCTTTCTCTTTTCTTTTTGATAAGTCTGGCCAGGGGTTTATCAATCTTATTAATTCTTTCAAAGAACTGGCTCCTAGTTTTGTCGATCTGTTATACCGTTCTTTTGGTTTCTATTTCATTGATTTCTGCTCTGATCTTTATTATTTCTCTTCTCCTGCTGGGATTAGGCTTTATTTGCTGTTCTTTCTCCAGCTCCTTTAGGTGTAGGATTAGGTTGTGTATTTGAGACCTTTCTTGTTTCTTGAGAAAGGCTTGTATTGCTATATACTTTCTTCTTAGGACTGCCTCTGCTGCATCCCAAAGATTTTGAACAGTTGTGTTTTCATTTTCACTTGTTTCCATGAATTTTTTTAATTCTTCTTTAATTTCCTGGTTGACCCATTTATTCCTTAGTAGGATGCTCTTTAGCTTCCATGTATTCGAGTTCTTTCTGAGTTTCCTCTCGTGATTGAGTTCTAGTTTCAAGGCATTGTGCTCCAAAAATATGCAGGAAATGATCCCAATCTTTTGGTGCTAGTTGAGACCTGATTTGTGACCTAGGATGTGATCTATTCTGTAGAATATTCCATGGGCACTAGAGAGGAATGTGTATTCTGTTGCTTTGGGATGGGATGTTCTGAATATATCTGTGAAGTCCATTTGGTCCAATGTGTCATTTAAAGTCTTTATTTCCTTGTTGATCTTTTGCTTAGATGATCTGTCCACTTCAGTGAGGGGGGTGTTAAAATCCCCTACTATTATTGTATTGTTTTCAATGTGTTTCTTTGATTTTGTTTTTAATAGGCTTATATAATGGTTGCTCCCATGTGAGGGGCATAGATATTTACAACTGTTAGAACTTCTTGTTGGATAGACCCTTTAAATATAATATATTGCCCTTCTTCATCTCTTATTATAGTCTTTGGTTTAAAATCTAATTTGTCTGATATAAGGATTTCCACCCCAGCTTTCTTTTAATGTCCATTAGCATGGTAAATTGCCCCCCCCCCTCACTTTCAATCTGGAGGTATCTTTGGGTCTAAAATGAGTCTCTTGCACACAGCATATCAATGGGTCTTGTTTTCTTATCCAACTCGATACCCTGTGTCTTTTGATTGAGGCATTTAGCCCATGTACATTCAGGGTAACTATTGAAATATATGAATTTAGTGCTATTGTATTGCCTGTAAGGTGACTGTTGTTGTATATTGTCTGTGTTCCTTTCTGGTGTTTGTTACTTTTAGGCTCTCTCTTTGCTTAGAGGACCCCTTTCAATATTTCTTGTAGGGCTGGTTTCATGTTTGCAAATTCCTTTAGTTTTTGTTTGTCCTGGAAGCTTTTTATCTCTCCTTCTATTTTCAATGACAGCCTAGCTGGATATAGTATTCTTGGCTGCATAGTTTTCTCGTTTAGTGCTCTGAATATATCATGCCAGTCCTTTCTGGTCTGCCAGGTCTCTGTGGATAGGTCTGTTACCAATCTAATGTTTCTACAATTGTAGATTACAGACCTTTTGTCTTGAGCTGCTTTTAGGATTTTCTCTTTGTCTCTGAGACTGGTAAGTTTTACTATTAGATGTCGGGGTATTGGCTTATTTTTTTTTATTTTGAGGGGTTTCTCCTTGCCTCCTGGATTTTGATGCCTTTTTCCTTCCCCAAATTAGGGAAGTTCTCTGCTATAATTTATCCAATATACCTTCTACCCCTCTCTATTTTCTTCTTTTTTTGGGATCCCAATTATTCTAATATTGTTTCATCTTATGGTATCTTTCTCTCTCGAATTCTGTCCTCGTGATCCAGTAGTTGTTTATCTCTCTTTTTCTCAGCTTCTTTATTCTCTATCATTTGGTCTTCTATATCACTAATTCTCTCTTCTGTCTCATTTATCCTAGCAGTTAGAGCCTCCATTTTTTACTGCACCTCATTAATAACCTTTTTGATTTCGACTTGCTTAGATTTTAGTTTTTATTTCTCCAGAAAGGATTTCTCTAGTATCTTCCATGCTTTTTTCAAGCCCAGCTAGTAATTTAAATTAAATTTAAATCATCATTCTGAACTCTAGTTCCAACATCTTACTAATGTCTGTATTGATTAGGTCCCTGGCAGTTGGTGTTGCCTCTTATTCTTGTTTTTGAGGTGAGTTTTTCTGTCTTGTCATTTTGTCCAGAGGAGAAAAGATGATTGAGAGAACAAGATGCTAACAGGGTAACTATGACCCCAGAAAAATATACACTAAACAAATCAGAAGAGACTTAAAACTGGGGTAAAAGTAAGGGAAAGAAAAAAAAAGAAAAAGAAAAAAAAATTATGATCAAATATGATCAGGCTGTTGAATAGATCAGTGCTGCATAGTAGATTTTGGGCATATTTTGGTCTGTTAGAAGAAACTGCCTCCCAATATTTTAAAGAAAGAAAAACTTATATATGTACAAAAATAAGGTTAAATATGATGAATATGATGGTAAAGATGAAAATTATAAAAGATTTTATAAAAGGAATTGATAAGAAGTTGGTTGAAAAAAGAAAGAAGAGAAATAAAAAAAAAAGGGGGTGGAGAGAATGTGATCAGGCAGAAGACTAGAACAAAGCCATACTCTAGAGACTTAGGGTGTATTTTTGTCTGTTAGAAGAAACTGAATCCCAAAATTTTTAAAGAGAACAACTTATATATATACCAAAAATAAGGTTAACTGCAATGAAGGGATAGAATATGACTCTGAAAATGAAAAATAAAAAAAAGATTTTTAAAAAAAGGATTTATAAGGTGTTGGTTGAAAAAGGGAAACAGAAAAATTAAAAAAAAACAATAGAAAAAGAAAAAAAGAAAATTAAAAAAATTAACTTTGAAAGACTAAAGAATCAAGGGAAAAAAATCCATGAATTCTATGTGTTGTATTCCCCTAGTGCTGGAGTTCTGCCATTCTCATTGATCGGTAAACTTGGTTTTGGCTGGCTTTTCTTGCTGATCTTCTGGGGTAGGGTCCTGTTGCATTGGTTCTCAAATATCTTTGCCCGATTTGGAATTGCACCTCCCTTTCCAGGGGCCGGGCTAAGTAATCTGCTCTAGTTTGCTCTCAGTAGGTTTTATTCCCTGCAAATTTTCCGTACAGCTTTGGAGGACGAGAGTGAAAATGGCAGGCCTCCCACTCTCCACCCCAGAGGAGCCAAGAACTTGGGGCCCCACTCCTCAGTGTGCCCCCAGAGAAAAGCAATCATTCACTCCTGTCTCCCTGGTCTCTGGCCACACTCCATGCTCACCTGACCTGTGACTGAGCTTTTCTACCTCTGGCACACAACCCCGTGTACAGTCTCCAAACCCAGCAGACCCCTGCAGTGTGCTCCCACACCATTCCTCAGGGGGGAGGAAGGGGAACCTTCCCCTTCCCGGATCTGCTGCTTGTTGGGTCCTTGCTGGAAGAGCCGTGGCCAGACTGTGCAGCAGATCATGGTTTATGGCAACCCTGAGCTGAGATCCCACTCCTTGGCTCCGTCTCTGCAGCTGTCTTCCCTGCATGGATACCTGGGAGCTCTGCTGCACTCAGGCATCCCTCGTCTTCCTGTGACCCTGAGGGTCCTGAGACCACACTGTCCTGCGAGGGTTCCACCCCCCGCTTAGCCATTGGAGCCATGTCCCTCAGCGGAGCCAACTTCTAAAAGTTCCAATTTTGTGCTCCACTGCTCTATCTCTTGTGGGTAGCAGATGATGGATGTTCCCTCCCCTGCCATCTATCTTCCCGAATGTTGCCTCGGATTCACTTCTCTGCACATCCTACCTTCCAGAAAGTGGTCACTTTTTTGTTCAGAGAGTTGCTGTTATTCTTTTCTTTGATCTCCTGTTGAGTTCATAGGTGTTTAGAATGGTTTGATCCCTAGCTAGCTGAATTCCTGGGAGAAGATGAAATTTAGGTCTTCTACTCCTCTGCCATCTTGCTCCTCTATATCATATACTCTTATATATTTATAAGGAATAAAACATAAAATCCTTAAGGCTACTGCTATCAAGTTATTGCCAGTTATGTCTTTGTGACTTTTCTGCTTTTAGCTAGTTATTCTGCTTATTTAAAACTGTATCAAGGTATTAGCTAATGAAATTGACTGTCACACTTCCTGTATTTGCCTTATTTCTGACTTCCCTGAAAATGTCATAAATCTACTTTATTTATGTATATAAATTTATTTATAAATGTCATATATAATCTATACATAAATTATATAGATTTATTTATAAATGTCATAAATCTATTTATTTATGTAGTCATTGCCTTACATAGCATGGCATTCCCCATCTCCCTCATGACATTGTATGTTAGCAGCATTTTGCATGTACAGACTGAAATAGGGCACAGAATGACAGTGACATTTATTTATTTATTTTGTTTATTTACTTATTTAGTTATTTATTTGCCCTGTTGTCTTTGAGACTTGGTATCACTTTAAGTGCAAACACTTTGGTTTTTTTTTCTTTTCACCTACTAACATTTTACTCCAAAATACTAAACAAAAATGCTAAAAGAGGTGATGTTTGCTGTTATGATTTTATAACACAGATAATTAACTCTACACAGCAGAGTTTCCTAGGAGAATATGATATGGAGAAAATTACTTTTATATCATATTGGGATAAATATCAACATTTTGCTTTTGTGTACATGTACCATATGAGAGGAATGAAACAATGGAATCCCCTTTCATACAGTTTCTTCTGTTTTGCCACATGATCTGTTTCCATGTATACCTAAGCATTTTTTGTTTAGTTTTCATTTTCACCTAAAGTTTTCTCTTTGTTATAAATTTATGTAAGTACAAGATAAAAATGGATTCTAAAAGGTTAAGAAAATGAAAGATAAAATACAGGAAAATTAAAAGTAAAGCTTTTAATAGTTGAACAACAGGATCTATGGCAAGTAGGATGATCTGACTCAACCACATTCCAAGAAATCGTTCTCACATTCCTTCTTCAGCTCTTCAACTTTCTCTTCCTTGGCTAGAAATTACAAAAACCCAGTAGCCAGTTGTGTTGCAGTTTAAAATGTATTTATTTTGAAAATTTTTTTACTACTTAAATAAGTATACTTTCTTTGGTCAACTAATACATCTTTGTATTAGGTAAAGTTGGGTATTTGAGGTCAGAGTAGAAAGGGTTAAGAGTTTCCCATTGAAAACCATAGAATTTATAACTTTGTATTGCCTCTGCATTTAGCAGGGATTAGCTTTTCAGGAGTAAATACAAATCCTTAAATGAAGACAACTGTAGTTTTAAATTTACATTAATTTGAAAGCCTGCCAAGGATTCTTTAGGAATCTCTTCATTGCATCCTTCACATCCTTGTTCCTCAGGCTGTGTATGAGGGGATTCAGCATTGGTATCACCAGGGTGTAGAAGACAGAGGCCATTTTATCAGTATCTAATGAGTGGTTGGTCCTTGGTTGCAAATACATGAAAAGAAGGGTCCCATAGAACACAGTGACAGCCATCATGTGAGAGGCACAGGTGGAAAAGGCTTTTCGTCGGCCCTCTGAGGAACGTATCCTCAAAATGGCAAGGACAATGTTGAAGTAGGATGTTAGAACAATAATCATAGAGAAAAACAAATTGGTCCCTGCAGAGGTAAACACTACTATTTCTGGAATGTAGGTATCAGAACAAGACAATGCCAACAAAGGGACATTATCACAGTAAAAATGGTCTATTACATTGGAAGAGCAGTATGACATGGAGAACACACAGGAGGAGACGGTCAGTGCTGTGTCAGACTGTAGAGGTATGTGAGGGACACCAGCAGTATGCAGATCCGTGGAGAGACCATCACCTTATACAGCAGGGGGTTGCAAATAGCCATGTAACGGTCATAGGCCATTGTGGCCAGCATGAAAATCTCACCAACAATGAAAACCAGGAACCCACCCAGCTGGGCTGCACAACGATAGTACGATATGGTTTTCTTTGAAACCAAGAGGTTTACCGGCATTTTTGGGGCAATGACAGTAGAATCGTCAAGACTGATGATAGCCAAATGCCTGAGGAAGAAGTACATGGGTGTTTGAAGCTGAGAGTCAACACTGGTGAGGGTGATGATGCCCAGGTTCCCTGCCATGGTCAGCCCATAGATGATCAGGAAAACAAAGAAGAGTGGAATCTGGAGCTCTGGGCGATCTGAGACTCCCATGAGAATGAATTCAGTCACCCGGGTGAGATTTTCTGAGGACATTTATTTTGTTGTTCTCATCTTTTAATGGGGAAAATGAGAAAAGATGAATAGATGGCCAAGTTGATTTTTCTGGTAGATGCTAGATTGTAGACTGTTCATTTAAATTGTATAATTTTTGTTCACATGTAAAAGTGTCAGATTTTAATTGTATTTTTCCCAATCTTTTAACAAGATTCAGAAATACAAACTCTCTGGAGACCAATTTCAGGTTGTTAGAACTGTTATACCAAGCTATTAATTTTTCACTTCTGTGTTGAATGAAATTTACATTAGTTGAATATATATTAATCTACTATATTATATGCATTAATACTTATATGCATAAACATATTAATTGTAATGTTGCATGACTTCATATTTACATATACATGCACATGCCTCTCTGTATGTTTGTATGTTCCCAATGATAAAAGATAGCTACATATAAGAAGTTGATGATCCAGAGTGACTTTCAGTTATTTTTTCCTTTGATGCCACAGGCTCTTCAGCCTGTACATTGTCTTCATCCTAGGGGATTTCAATATTTCTGCAGGAAATACTTTGAATATGTTGGGTTTTATCAGTTTCTACCATACCATGCTGCTTCTACTGCCTAGCAACAGACTACATCTCAGTAATCTTCTTTATTAGTGTCATTCAGAAACTGATTTTTTAAAGTTAATCACATATCCTTTCTTCTGCCAAATAAACTAGTCCTTTCTATAACTCATATCTACCTGCTCAGATGTTGCTTTTTTTTTCCAGCTTGTACTTCTTTCTTTTAAATTGTTTAAAGCCTGTTTTGATGTTTTAAAACTATTACTTGTAGGTTTGATTTGCTCAAGTTTGATCACTTTGTTTTCCTTGTACAGAGAATATAGGGAGAAGAGTGTTAACATTATTCAATATGTAATGTACTCTGGGCCCAGGACTATGCTAGCCATTTCAAAATAATGATCTCATTATTCTGCAGGAGTGTCCTAGAAGATGAACATCATTATTTCTATGTCTGGTTGGACAGATGAGGCTCAATGAGCCTAAGTCATTCAAAAAATCTATACAGGATATTGGTGAATGGTATGGTTTTATGGTTTTGCTTTGCTTTATGTGTTTTGTTTGCTTGTTTGTTTGGTCACTTGGTTGGTTGGCTGTTAGGCCACCAATTACTAGCTGTGTGATTTTTATCAAGTATTTATATTCTTGTGTTGTGTGAATGTAATGAGATACTATACAAACACGGATTAGTACAGAGTCTGTTAATGAATGCAAAATAATTGGTACTAACAGTTCTTGTTATTAGCATGTTTTAAATGATTTTCTAATGTGGTTTCCTGTTTGTGTCCTAGTAACTCATTCTCCCTCACTTAGGAGTTTCATGTTGAAATAGGAGTAGCAAGTAAATTATAATTTTACATATTCAAGTACCTGGAACACATGATATCTAGCTATTTATTTAACAAATCAGGTTGTGTTCTCCCATAAATTGATTGTTTCTTAAATCTGTGGTTTTAATTTTTCATACATCGAATATATGTCTGATGAGCTTATCTGACCATGTTACACTAAATAGCTCATGTCTCTTGTCCTATCACTGCATCTGAAAGGAAATGCACAGGTACGCTTATGATAAAAGTCATTGTGGCGACCCTCACTTTAGAACAAAGCATTTCCTAAACAAAGCAGCTCAGTGCATGTTTTATTCTGAGATATCATATATTCAATAAATGTATCCTTAATTTAACAAAAACAAAAAAAAACACAGCAACAGTAATTATGGATTATGCTCTATGAACTTGTGCAATTAGGTTTTGAAAAGAATATATTTGCATATATCCTTCTTATCAATTCCTTTTTCTATTGAAATATTACTATTGGCAAAGGTAAGGTTATTCTTCATTTTGGTAAGTATATGTTACAAAAAAGTTATTTTGATTTTTACATGTAGGTTTTTTTCAAATTAGTTTCTGAAAAGAAATATTTCATAACTCTACCAAATAAGCAATTCTCAGTTAAAAAAAAAAACTTTTAAAGATATACTTAATGTTAGTCATTTTATGGTACAATTTGACTGAGAAATAATATGCATATTAGTTTTTAAATATCTTCTGTAATGATTTCAAGAGTATATTCCATTGTTCTCTAACAATAGAATTTTATCTTAAATTTATTTACAAATGGGCTATGTTAGGGACAAACGGCACCTTCTTCTGTGCTCTCAGCATCCAGTAGCAACATACAAACTGTTGGCTCCACAGAATCTTTCTATCATAGGTTTTTTTCCCCTGGACAATGTGAACATGAAGAATGGGAGAAACTTATTTTTCTTGATGTTTAGCAATTTAGTAGGTCTTTCTTGGAAAAGACCTCTCATATTTCAAAGACACTTAAGTAGCTTCCTATCTGTTTCTTAAATTCCATGAACGCTACCTCAGAAACTATTAATACACTGTATGTTAATTAATTGAATTTAAATAAAATATAATTTTAAAAAAAGGAAGTTCCTATATGATATAGAGTGCTTTCTGAAACATCAATTCTGTCAGCTAAGGCAGAACGCATTCTTCTTTATCTTAAGGTGAAATAGAATGCTCATAATGACTCTTCGTCATTCTGTAGAAATGCTCACAAGGTTGAATTTATCAGCAGGGATGCTGGACACCACAGTTTGAGTCATTGAACCTACCTGTCCAGAGATCCGCTGAGACCCACTGTAAAGGTTTTGCAAGAGGCACACTGAGGAGTTTTACAAGTGTCTGAAGTCTCCAAAGACCTGCACACTGACATAAGCTTGTATACGGACCCAGGCCCCACACATGAAAACAGGAATTCTCAGATGAAGTTCTGACTCCTGAGGGAAAGAAAGACCAATTATGCAAGTCTCACACGATTACACCCACAGAGGGAAAATACAAGGATAGCCTAGGGATATGCTTAGATGATCCTACTGAGTAACAATCTTGTGCAATGATTCCACCCTTTGTGTGTTTGTTTTGAATTGTGCCCTGTAATGTTTGGGAAGTGTGGCTCCACTCCTCCTCGGGTGGAAAAAATCCAATAGGTAGAAAACCCAGGATTCTGGCCCGAATGTTCCATTTTACTGTGAATATTGAGAATAGAACTGAAGGCAAAGCCTCCATTCTGATCAAGAACAAGCCCTGGTGTATCTGTCATAAGATTCAGATGACATACAGCATAAATTCAAAATGTGCGTGGTTGTAAGAAGACTAAATTTCAATTATTTTAGTGACATTTGGAAGGAACCCATCATATACCTGCTCCTATTCCTTTTTTTAATTAAAATTATTTGATGGAAAATACATTTTTCATATGATATTGTGATCTTTCCTCATGCATGTAAAAATATTGTAATTAAATATTGATAACATTTTTGTTTTACTTCTTGTGAGGAATTTTCTAGTCTGTAAGCTTTATCAATGAAAAGGGAATGTCTAAATAGTTTGTCTTTGTATTAAAGCTTCTAAAATAATACCCAGGAAAGAGTAGGTGTTCAAAATATATTTGCTAACTTACTGACTGATATAATGAATGATATGTGAATGAATAAGTGAATGAGTGAATATAATATCCATCTTAAAATTCTGAAATAAAATATGAGGTTTTGTCTTCAGCTCTGCCATCTATGTTTAATGTGATTTTATCTTTGATAAACAGTGACAGCTTATCATTCTCTACAATATTCACTACTTTAGGGCAAGACACACTGTTCCTTCTTCATCCCGGTGTTCCTAGTACCTAACGTGAGTGTGGCACATTCTAGGCTTTACCATTTTTGAAGTAACAGACAAATTGTGGGCCATAAAGTGGAAATAACAAAGATTTTTATACATCTTAAGTTATTCAACACAATGAATTGAAATCCTTGAGGTTCTTTCCAAAGTCTGAGTATCCACAAGAAGTTTGTGTTGTTGCTTCCTCTGTAAAGTCATGTGGTCAATGATAGTCAGTACCCTGCTCAGTTAACAGGACTTTATCCCATCATCAGCTCTGCCAACTTCCCTATCTATTTAGCATTCCCACAGTTTTGTAAAATTAAAAATAAAATAAAATTAAAAAGTATCACTTTTACAATTTCCATTCTGTTGATGCTTTATATTACAGTTTGATCTCTCATTTAAAGGTTATTATTTATTGCACAGAGGTATTGTCCATTTCCTAAGTTATGAGTATGATATAAAATAAACTTACTTTGGTCACAAGGAAAAAAGTCTAAGACGGGACAGGACCATCCTGGATCACAAAATTTCACCTTGCAAAGTATTTGTAAGACACCACACATGCCTGTCACCTACACATACATACACACACATATATATGTGCAGGAAATGATATTATAAGCCCCATATTATTCCCATCCCCCACCTGAAAGAATAGTTCTATCTTATATTATTCATTATTTTCAATTAATAATTTAATTACATATAAGCTGAATAGGCACTAATCCATTTCCCCATTCCCATTCCCTCTACCTCTTCTAGTTAGTTATATATATATATAACCTTTTTCTGTTTTTCCAAATCTTTTTACTTTTTATTGTGATAAGAAAACATATCATGAGATCAACACTCTCGACCAATATTTAAGTATACGATACAGTAATGGTGATTATAGCACAATGTATTATAACAAGTCTTTACAACTTAATCATCTTGCAAAAGTGAAGCTTCATTCCTATTGAATATAATTGACTTTACATATTCACATTAGTCAGTTTTTAATTGACTTTTACCATAAAAATGACTTTTCTTGTAAAATTGAATCTCTATACCGCTTCAACTTTCTATTAATCCTGGTCTGATTCTATTTCATTATCTCTTTCACCACATATAAATCTTATCTACACTGTGTCATTCATATGCAGGTTTTTACTGGTTAACTATATATGAATGTACTTATCAAAATGTTATAATTTTTATGTATTTAATTTAATGTATATTATATACTGAATGTGTCTTTTGCACAAGTTCACTTAAAAGTATGACAGGTAAGTAGAAGTCAGTCTCTAAATATATGTTGAATTCATCTATCTTTGCTTTTCCTTCTGAAGGGACATGTGACAATGTTTAATGTTGATAGGAACCACAGAGTACAATCAATCAAGTGAAGATATTGCATAATTTTTCCCTCATCCTTTGTCCTGCATATTTTACATATTTGTTCCTCAAGCTATAGATTAAAGGATTCAGCATAGGGATAAAAAGAGTATAAAATATGGGCACCACTTTATCAATGTCAAAGGAATGACTGGACTCTGTTGAACATACCTAAATATCAAAGTCCCATAGAACACTGTGGCCCCTGGTGGGTGGGACCTATAGGTGACAAAAGCCTTGTGCCTACCCTTAGCTGAGTTCATCCTGATGATGGTTACCAGGATCAGCAGGTAAAACACAAGAACTATCAGAAGCAATAAAATCAAATTAAAAACTGAGAAAATCATAATCATCAATTCAATTTTATGCATATTTGAGCAGAGCAAAGATAACAAGGGGAGGCTATTACAGTAGAAATGGTTGCCAATATTGTAGCCACAGAAGGATAAACTAAAAACCTTAGTGGTGACTACAAGAGACACAAATGTGCTGTAGAGATAGGGGATTACCACCAGCACCTGATCCACCCTTTATGACATGATGACAGGGTAGAGTGGGTTACAAATGACCATGGTAAGGGTCATGGGACATAGCTGATAGAATGAACAGCTCACTAATAATAAACATAATGAAAGCTCCCTGGGTGGTGCACAAATAATAGGAGACTGTATTTGCTTCCACAACAAAACTTACATTTTTGTCCCATAGTTGTTGAAAAACCCAGATCAGTGAGAGCCAGGAGTTTGAGGAAGAAGTAAATGGGTATTTGTAGCCCAGAGTCTATCTTGATGACGATGATCAAGCTCAGGTGACCCACCACTGAGATTAGGTAAACAGTGAGGAAGAGTCTAAGCAATGGAGCCTGCAACTCAGACAGTCCTGTGATTCTCAATAAAATGAATTCTTTCCACAGTATTAGATTGTGTTTGTCCATGCAAGCCATTCAGGAAACCTACACTGGGAATAAATTAAAAAAATAACCATTAACTTTCATGACACATAACTGAGATGACCATTAAAGGCTGAAATCTTGCATTTAAGGTCTGAGCTTTAATTGGCTTTCCAATTACCTGGCAGCTCAGGTTTCCAATACCTAGCAGCTCAATTCTCTCTCTCGGCTCAGCTGAGCTCTTTGTAGTTTTCTTAGGTATGACACCAAAAGTACAAACAACAAAAGTAAAAACTCCTAAATTGGACTTTATCAAAATGTAAAAAACATGAATTTTAGGCATCAAAGGAAATTATTAAAGAATGAAAAGATGGAAATAATGGAAATGAATTATAAATTTATTGGATATAATGGAAAAATTATATATATGTATATAATATTACATATATATAAAATGGAAAAAATATAAATCTTATATCTGGTAAGGGTCTAGTACATAAAATATCTAAAGGATTCTTATAACTCAACATCTCAAAGAAAAATTACCCAAATTAAAAAACAGGCAAAAGATTTGAACAGACATTTCTCACAGAAAATATTCAAATGGCCATAAGCACATGAAAAAATATTCAATGTTGTTTGTCATTAGAAAAATACAAATCAAAACCACAATGAGATACCACTTCACTTGCTTTAGGGTGATTTACAAAAGAAAAGACAAGACAATGGCAAGACCTCTGGTATGTTGTATTTATCTTGTAGGTAGATCCTCTTTAGCATATGAAAATTCTTTGGAAACCTCCCTTTTCCGTACTTCCCCCAACTCAGGGAGCACATAATCACCACTCCTCAAGACCTGGGTGCAGCAGCTCTTTCTGCCAAGTCCTGTCCCTGTGCAATAAACCACCATTTAGCATGAAAAAGAAGAAGAAAGAAAGAAAGAAAGAAAGAAAGAAAGAAAGAAAGAAAGAAAGAAAGAAAGAAAGAAAGAAAGAAAGAAAGAAAGAAAAGAAAGAAAGAAAGAAAGAAAGAAAGAAAAAGAAAGAAAGAAAGAAAGAAAGAAAGAAAGAAAGAAAGAAAGAAAGAAAGAAAGAAAGAAAGAAAGAAAGAAAGAAAGAAAGAAAGAAAGAAGAAAGACTGGCAAGGGTGTGGAGATTAGAACCTTCATGTATCCTTGGGAAAGTAAAATGGCACAGCCACTAGGGAAGCACATTGATGGTTACTCAGTAAGTTAACCATAAATTACCATTAGGATCCAGTAATTCCATTCTTGATATGTACCCAAAGGTATTGACAACCCCAAGTGTTCAACAAAAACTTTTCAGGTAAATGTTCAAAAGAGCATTCATAATAGTTACAATAGTTCATAAGAGTCAAAACTTAGAGACAACCCAAATGCCCAACAATTGATGAAGAACAACATGTGTGTTATATCCATACAATGGAATATTAGTAAGCCATACAAGGAAAGAAGTATTGGTACATGCTACAACATGGATGAGTCTTTAAAACTTTATGCTAAGCAAAATAAGCCAAGTATAAAAAGGCACATATCGTACATATTGTATAATTCCATTACATGGGATATCCAGAAGAGACAAATTCATAGAGATGGAAAGCAGATTAGTTGTGGCTTATTTGAAACACTAAATTAACTCTCAGGAGACAATACAGATAAGGACATATTTCTGGTGGATATAAAAAGTCTCATGAATCTCACAGAATAAATGAGAATATTAAACCTGTGCTCTATTTAGATCCAAGCTAGTAAATACCAGTCCTCCTATATATGAAAAGATATGAGATGTTTTTCTCATCACCTTTCGAGTTCGATGTAAAGCACTGAACTCTTTATTTTACATGGTTCTATTTATATTTACATTATTTTATATGATTACTGAAGGGAAACTGGTTTTTACCTTTTAAATCTTTTTCTCCTCTCAGGACCATACAAACATGTAAAAAATACAATGAGATTAACATTGGACCTTCATTATGAATCTACCCTACGTATAGAGGTAAGAGAATTAAACCATTCCCCAACCCTGCCCCTCCCACTGCAAATATAGCTCTCTAAATGAATTGACACTAAGTATATTCTGCAATGAAACAGCAATAAAATATGCATTTAAATTCATATACATAAACATCAAAATAATCTTTAAGGGAGGATATGGAGAGTTTTAGAAAAAGCTATTAAATAATTAAGTGGAAAAGACACTTTAATTTTAGGCAAAGTACATGTTACTCGTTCATAATTTTGCAAGAATTCTTTGCCTAAGTTTGTATTTGTACATATTTTAATCTTAGTTCCAATCTCCATTAGGTGTGCACATAGTCATTCAAGGGACAATCTGATGGCATTTCCGAGACTCTTCCAAGGCTTGTAGGTAAGGAAGTGGGGCAGTCCTCTTACTAATCAGATTTTATGGTGTGGTGGAGACATTACGTGGTGATATCAATGCTGTAATCATTTGTTTTTGCCTCACCTCCAACTAAAAGTGATGATTTGCAAAGGACATTGGTACATTTTGGAAACACAAGGCATATTGGAAACAGAGAAATTACAAATGTTATGAACATACTGAGATAATCCTTTTAGTTTATTGGTAGCTGGAAAACACTATAGAAATCTGTTATTTGAGCTTAAGAATTCTGAAAAACATCCAACTAATTACATAGAACAATATCACATTTGATATTTTGTTAAGGATCCAAAAGAAAGAAAATAATCATGGCAATCTTCAGGTCTTTGTTGTGAATTTTCTTAACAAATCTCCCTTTTCAGAGACTGTGTTTTTTTACTATTCAAAGAGTACAAACTTCCTGCATCATAGCAAATGTCTAGCTTTCACCAAAAATTATAAGATGCTTACAACCTTGTATTCACCCAGAAACTTCAGTTATCATGGCAGATTATTAAAGAGATGGCTAAATCACTGAGAGGATATCAGACCTAATTGGGTTCTGAAGAGTCACTGGTCTGATTTAGTCACAGAGACAGGTGCAGTCCACTCACCTCTGAGGAGGAATCTCTCTGTGCTCCCAAGTGTTCCTAACACACCCAGTGAGAAGGACGTATGGGTGTCTTTCCTGCTTTGAGGCTCTCCCTAAGGAGAAAGAATGCAAGTTATTTAAACCAAAGGCTTCAAAAGCATCAAAGGAAGTCATGGTGTATCTGCTAATTACACAGGACATTTTTATATTCCCCTACAAATAAAATTCTGTTAGAAAACTTTCCACAGTGTCTCCTGGTTAAGTGTTTCTACTGTAACCCAGATCTGGAATCAACATATTGTATCGTAGGAAAGGTATTTTCATTTTTCTTCAACCCAAAATTTCAACCCCCAGACTTTATGTCTGGGGACAGAATGAAGATGTTTGAGTGATCCTTACTGCATCCTTAAAAAATTTACAAGTAATAACAATATATATGGAAACCTGTTTTGCCTTATTTTTAGTGTTTAAACTTATTATTAAAGTATAATATACATGTTAACAAATCCATACATCATACATTTTTACAAATCCAACACAACTATGTAATCAGAATCCAGATTAAACAGCTAGACAATGACAAAATTAAACATTATCAGGACCCCAGAAGAATCCTTCATTCTCCTATCACACACACAAACACACAGGAATAACCATTATTCTGCCTTCTAATAGCATAAATTATTTTCACCTATTTTTGTTAATTTATATAAAGAGATACTACATGTGTTATTGTTTTGGTCGGGCTTCTTTCAGTTAATATGTTGTTATAGGTAGTTCTAGATTACTCATTCTCATGTCTGTGTACAATGCCCTTTTATGAATATACAACAAATTAGTTATTCATTGTGCCACCATCAAATGTTAGAATTGGCTCGAATTTGCAGGCTTATGACCAGTGATATAAACATTCTATTCCATTTGATGTTTTGATCAACATAAAACATTATTTTTCAAATCTTTGTGTTATAAAATGATAAAATTTGGATTTTTGTCATGTATTGTGAAAAAGAATCATTTACAGTTTATAAAAATTATTGCCGATATACAGAAACATTTCCTGAAAATGGTAATTAAAAACAGCTACCACCACATCCTTCACATCTAGATCAGCTTAATCTTGAATGTATTTTTATTGAGTATATCCTTCATACTGAAATTGTTGAGTCATAGGGTTCACATATTCAGCACTAGTAAATATTGCCCAATGAGTTTCCAGAGTAGTTATATCAACATACACTCCTGCTAGCAGTGCAAATAGTTATGGTTGCTCAATATCCTTGTCAAGATTTAATATTTTCTGTCATTTTCTTTCTCACCTTTGAGGATGATGTGTATGGGGTTTTAGTATTGTGGTTTTATTTTATATTATTCTAATGCTAAATGAAATTGAGAACATTTTCATATGTTTAATGGCTATTAAGATATTTTCTTTTGAAACATGGTGATTAATATCTTTGTCACCTTTGAATTGTATTTCATGTCAACTATTTTATTTATGGATTTGTAGGACTTATTTTTATATTTTCCACATGAGTCCCTTGTCAGCTCTCTGTCTGATTCTGTAGGTCTAATAACAGTATCCTCTCCCACTATGAGAGTTTCCTTTTCACACTATTAATTTTGATGAACAGAATTTCTTAAAACAGTTCAATTGATCTTTAGATAGCTATTGTTTTGTGTGTTCTGTTTAAAATGTTGTACATATTTCTATATTACAAAGATGTCCCACTATATTTTCCTTTTAAATGTTGTTTGCGGGGCGCCTGGGTGGCTCAGTTGTTAAGCGTCTGCCTTTGGCTCAGGTCATGGTCCCAGGGTCCTGGGATCGAGCCCCGCATCGGGCTCCCTGTTCGCCAGGAAGCCTGCTTCTCCCTCTCCCACTCCCCCTGCTTGTGTTCCCTCTCTCGCTGTGTCTCTCTCTGTCAAATAAATAAAATCTTAAAAAAAATATATAAATGTTGTTTGCATTTCACATTTAGATCTTTAATACAAGTAGAATTAACTCTGTATAGGACTTAGGTATGTGTCAAGATTCTTTTTTTTCTCAAAATAAATATATAAATTACCTAATAGCATTTATTGAAAAGATGGTTCTTTTTCTTTTCGAAAATAGTGATGCATCTATCATATCCTAGGTGACAATGTACATGTGGATCTCTTTCTGTAGTCATCATTCTATTCCATTGATCAATTAGTCTGATTTCTGTAAAATGTTTTCTTTCTTTTTTTTTATTGAAGTGCAGTTGACACACAATATTACATTAGTTTCATATGCACAACATAATGAATCAACATGTTTGTACATTATGTTATGCCCACCATAAGTGCAGTTGCCATCTGTCACCATACAAAGCTATTACAATACCATCGACCATATGTCCTATGTTGTACCTTTTATCATGTAACTCACTCATTCCAAAACTGGAAGTCTGTATCTTTCATTCCCCCTCACTCATTTATCCCTTCCCTGTAGTCCCTTCCCCTTCAGTAGCCATCAGTTTGTTCTTGGTATTTATGAGTCTGTTTCTGTTTTTTTGTTTGTCTGTTTTGTTTTTTAGATTTCATATATAAGTGAATTCATGTGGTATTTGTATTTCTCTGTCTAACTTGTTTCACCTTCCATAGTGCCCTCTATGTTCATCTGTGTTGCCACAAATGGCAAGAGCTCATTCTTTTTTATGGCTGAGTAATATTCCATTGTGTATATATTCCACATCTTTTTTATCCATTTATCTGTCAAGGGCTATTTGGGCTGCTTCTGTATGTTGGTCACTGTAAATAATGTTGCAATGAACCATAAGGGTGCATATTATCTTTTTGAATTTGCGTTTTTATGTTCTTGGGGTAAATACCCAGTAGTGAAATTATTGGATCATATGGTACATCGATTTTTAATTTTTAGAGGAACATCCATCCTACTTCCTTCGGGGCTTTACCAATTAGGACAATGTTTTCTTAATTACTATAGCTTTGTAATAGGTCATGAAATCTGGTGGTGTAACTCCTGCAACTTTATTCTCTTTCTACAAGACTATCTTTAACTTTTTGGCATTTTGCCTTGCCTAATAAATTTTAGAATCAGCTTCCATCATTCTAAAAGAAAGAAAAAACGACAAAGAAGGAATGAAGAAAGGAAGAATTGTTTTAAAAAATAGTTTTAAAAATAATTTTTAAAAATCATCTAGCTTTATTAAAGGAATTGATATCTGTTATTGGAAACCTCTGTGTTCTTTATTCTTTAAAGATATTCTAGAACCTTTGCATTTCCACATAATTCTTAAAATCAATTTGATTTTTAAAAATACTATTGGATTTTTGATTTTTGCTGCACTAAAAGCATAGAATAATTTAGGGAGGACGAACCCCATCACACCACATTTATTTCATCTAAACAATGGTATGGTTTTTGCTACATTTATGTCTTCCTTAATAATTCAGCAATGGTTTTGTAGTTCCTAGCAAACAATCATGAAAATCCTTCATTACAATTTTCCCTAGTTATTTCAGTTTTTATTTCTAGTAAAACCAATAGTTTAAAATTATATTTTTTCCTGTTTTTGTTAATGTATAGCAAAAAACAAAACAAACAAACAACAAACAACAACAACAAAACCACCATGGATCTCTTATATGCTGGCTTTATATGCACCGATCTTGAAAAATTCATTTTTTATTTCTAGTGTTTCAGGATAAGAGTATTTTGGAATTTTTACTCTACATACTTATGCCACCTGAAAATAATCACACTTTTATTTCTGCTTCCCCAAGCTTATACAGGTTCACATATCATTATTTAACAAATTCTGAGAAGCTATCCACCACAAGGGGATGTTAAAGTGTCATTCAAACAGGTAGTGTTGATTATTCATTGATGTGTATATTCCCTCTCCAAAAACAATAAGTGCCATCTCTATGCCATATGTCAGTGTGGTAGGCACTGGAATTTATTTAATATTTAATAAACGCACAAAAAAAAACTTTCAAAAAAAGATGATCTAAGCAGAGGTATATTTTAAACAAAACAAACCAAAGCTTGTCTTCATTTGCAACATAAGTACTTGGCAATGTGAAAACAGTGGTCTAGACTTCAGTCTCTTGTGCTGAAACAAGAAGAATGATCAACCAAAGTTGGTAATAGAAGGATGATCACTACTGAAACATCTATAAAGTGAAAATAAGAGAAATATTTTGAGGTGTTCATGACTTTTTACACATTACTCCATTATAAGGCCTATGTCAAATAATAAACAGTAGTCTATAACCTAATTTATTGAAAACATAATCTATATTGCATTCTACATAGGTAGTTTGTGCAGATTTTTCCATATCCTACGCAGGGCACCTTTTACTTCTTTGTTCCTCAAGCTGTAGATCATGGGATTCAGCATAGGTATTATCAAAGTATAAAATACAGAGGCAATTTTATCAGTGTCAAAAGAATGACTGGATTTGGGCTGCACATACATGAAGAATAGTGTTGCATATAATACAATGACCACTGTCAGGTGAGATCCACAGGTGGAGAAGGCCTTGTGCCTGCCCTCTGCAGAGTTCATCCTGAGGATGGCCATTAGGATCAGGATGTAGGACACAAGCACTATCACAAGGGAGGAAACCAAATTGAATGCTGAAAAGATTAGTATTATCAACTCAATGTCATGTGTGCTTGAGCACAGCAAAGTTAATAAGGGAAGATTGTCACAGTAAAAATGTCTAATGACATTATGGCCACAGAAGGATGACATAAAAATCTTTATGGTAATTATCAGAGAAAGAAAGGCACTGTAGACATAAGGGACTGCTACCAGCACCCAGCACACCCTCTGTGACATAACAATCATGTAGAGCAGAGGGTTACAGATGGCCACATAGCGGTCATAGGCCATTGCTGACAGAATGAATAGCTCACTGATGATGAACAAGATGAAGAAAGCCAGCTGCGTAGCACACCAGTTATAGGGAATTGTATTTTGGTTAGTTATAAAGTTTACCAGCATTTTGGGTCCCACAGCTGATGAATAACCAAGATCAATGAAAGCCAGGTGTCTGAGGAAGAAGTACATGGGTGTTTGAAGCCTGGAGTCCACCTCGGTGAGGATGATCATGCCCAGGTTGCCCACCACTGAGACTGTGTAGATGATGAGGAAAATCCCAAAGAAGGGAGCTTGCAGCTCAGGACGATCTGTGATTCCCATTAGGCTGAATTCTGTTAGCACTGTTAGATTTTGTTTGTTCATCCAGGCCATTAAGGAAAATTGCTGTGGGTACAACCATCACAAGAATCACTGAGTTTCAGGAGACAACATCTGTTGACATTTTAGGAGGCAAAGCCATTATGGGTGAGATAAATCTAATTTTTAGATGAGTTAACTTAAAGTTATACTCACCTCCATCACCGAACCTGGAACCAAATGTTGAATGTGTTATAACCTAAAGTATATGGTAGCCATTTTATTTTTTGTGCCACATGCTGGCTATCATTATCAAGTCAATACAATCTCTTTATGGTCTGTCAACAATGTATCATTAGTAATGTTTGGTCTTGAGTGGAAATCCTGATATCTTTTTAGAAATGGTTTTTACTTAAACTACCTATAATTGGTTAAAACATTTCATACTTAAGAAATAATTATAATAAAAGTAATAGCCCTCCGCTTGCCCTTTTGTCCCAACCTATAATGAAAACCATGACTAACTCATTTAGTAGACTTTGATTTACTTTTCTCATTATAACTCTACATATCTAATAGCATTCCCATCCTACCATTCATTTCATTTTTAAAACTGTATTTTCATTCCACTATGCTTTTATGAGTTTTAAACAGTATTTACGATGTTTTTATAATGATAGACAATAATTTAGCTCTTTTGCAGAAGTCCCCAACTATTGTATTCTATTGCAGATAAATAACTTTTATTTTCTGTAGAGTAGTGCACGTGAAAATTCAGCAGTTAGGTGTTGATTGTTTTCAGTTTATGATTATTGCTATGTTGCATACCAAGTAAGGCCTGTCTCTATAAGTTATTCAATATAAGACAAAACAATTAGTTGTCATTCCCACATGTGCTTTGACCTTACCACTAATATCTCTGATGTAGGCTTAATGTGAATATATCTTTCCAGTATATTTAAGGCAAATAAAAATTATTAAAATGTATTTGTTAAGGTATCTCCTAAAATTCTCCAGTAAATTGCTATAAATATATTTATACAACAAAGAGAAATATCACTCCAAAATAGGGAGTGCTATCTCAAATGCATTAGAGGCTGGCAAAAACATTGCATGAAGTACATGAATGAAAGACAAAAGTATTAGGGAACGAGGGGAAAGAGATATGGCATGATTTATTAGAAATACTTAAATCTTATTTTTTTAAATGACATGGACAAGGATAAATGATTATTTGAACCAGATAAACCTGGGCATATCATTGCTAGAAATGGAGTACATTTACTATATTTTAATTGAATACTCTTCTTATACCTTTATTTCATCTTTCATCAAGTATACATGAAATGTTTTGTGTTAACATATTTTATTTAAGGATTACACTTAATCTACCTCTACTTTTCCAACTCTTTTCTCCTTCAGATTGTTTTTAAAGGCAGGTGCTTCCAAACTTTCATGGGAAAAAATTATCTAATTTGATTATAAACTCTTCTAGAGTATAAAAAATGAGGACTATGTTGTGACTCATTCTAGGAGGCCCAAAATTCTGATTTACATATTTAAAAAACCCATTATATATACAGGCCTATAATTTCACTTATTTAGATGTATAACCCTAAACAATATTAATATATCTTTGATATCAATTTTTAAAAAATATAAGAATTATAAAACACTTGTTTAAGCTGTATTGATCCCATTTTTGGCTGGACAGTTTAATTTTGGAAAATCTGTAGTCAGAATTCACCACAGTATCAAAGTGAATTAGAAAAAGATAAGCATTTGAACAGATGAAGAAGTAATACTATTTAGAATGGACAAAAGTGATAAAAGTTAAGAATAAAAGGGAAATTCCATAATGATAAGATATCTTATAAAAACCGACTGAACCTACTTCTAAAAAAAGAAAAATTAAAACTTTTTTTGGAAACATTCTATAAGTCCTAAATAAGTTGATAGGAATACTATGTTCCTGGATTGCACAATCTGTTTTGACGATATGCCACGTCTGCTGAATTTAGTCTATGCCTTCAATGCCTTTACAATAAAAAATCACTAAGGAAATTTGTAGGATTTGACAATGACTTCAAATGCATTTAGGAAATGCAAACACTAAAGAAGAAGCAAGACACTTTTGAAAAGACCTATACTACTAGATAATAAAATGTATAAACCTGGAGTTCTTGAGACAATATGGCATACTTACATCAGTGGAAAAGAACAGGGACCTCAGGAAAGGACTCATGAATGTATAGAACTGTAGTGTACAACAGAAGTGGCATGTTAGGACAGGCATGAAAAAATGGTCTATTCAATGGAGCTGGAGAAAGTGTCTCTATAGAGAATGATGAAATTGGATGTTTCATTCATCCATATAAAAATCAACCCTAGATTGGTCAAGGACTTAATGTCATAAGAAAATGTTAAACTTTATAACCTCAAAACCTGGAATCTCTGGGTGCTTTAAATAAACAGAAATTTCCAAAAAATAGAATAGAAATCCAATATTAATTGGGCAGATAAAACTACATAAATTTGCTTTATCCAAAAATCTATTCAAATTAACAAAATATTTACAGCAAAGCAATAACAAATATTCATTAGCAGCAGCCAAACAAATGACAAAGTCTAATGCCTTAAGCTACAAAAATTGTACCCAAAGAAAGGACTTCCACAGCAGTTTATACAGTTCGGTAAACCACTTCATCCCAACATCCATTTTATTGTGATTTTGCAAATCCCTGGCATTCTTCCAAAACTCAATTGAATAAATATTTATGTGGCCCTGTCCCCACCAGTCCTACCCAAGCACTGCCTGAAAAGAAACAAGGAAATTGAGCATCAAACCTGACTCTTCTCAAATGGAAGCAGAAACTCCAGAGCTGTATGAGGACCTGGAGCCCAAAGATGTCCTCTTGTGCAAATGCAAACATTCAACCTCAACTAAATATTCTATAACATTTTGTAAATAACCTCAACTGAGGCAAATGGATTGTTCAAATTGAGAACATTGCACTCCTATCAAAAGGAGGGAGAAAGACAGAGAGGGAAAGAAAGAGGAGGATTCTAAGTTGAGCTTGCAAAAAATGCTTACTCCCCCTTCACCACGTTTATTGTCTAGAATCTCTATATAAATATAGAAATAGTAACAAATAGAAATGAGGTCCCTTACCACCTCAAAGAACATACTAATAGTGGTAAACATATATCATTACTCCAGAAAACCTAGTTATGAAAAGAGATAATTAATATGCATGATGTAATGTACTGAGTCTGGCATTGATGACTATACTCATAACTGTCATTTAAATGGAAGGTAGGTATCAAAAATCATCACTGCAGCTAAGCTAGTGATCATTATAATCAGTGGCATCTACTCACCTTAAATGAGGACTGGCTTCCTGTTCCCCTGTGTGTTTACCCATTTGACTGCTGTCAGAAGAATTTATGATCATCTCCTCTCTGAGACACTCCCCTGGGAGCCTGATTGCAATTCTTGGTTATTCCCAAAGCATCTAAGAGCAGGAAATGGTGCCACTGGTCTTTGCTAATTATTCAGAGTAACTTTGATTTCCCTGTTGAGGAAATGTCTTTTTATATATACAGTTCACCTGCTTTCCTTAGTTGTTATTTTTATTGTATTCAGTCAAATATCTGGATTTAAGTAGATTTTTCTTAGATACTTTAATCATCTATCAATTATGTAAACTTTCAGCATTTTCCACAAAGGCTTCTTCCATATTTTATATCTGAGGATAAAAACTAAACTCTTTAAACATGTCCTGTAGTATGTTAGAAGATTCAGAAGGAATAATAATTATGAATATGTGTATAATTCCTATTTTTATTTCTTTTTCTAATCTAAGGGACTAAATTGAGTTAATGATACCCTAATTCCACATCCCATGTGAATGCTCAGTACTAATTTCCCATGTCTACTTCTATTTCTTTTTGCCAAATAGGTATGTACCTCTTTTACAAAAGTTGATATATGTCCTTAACATGGAATATAGTTTTATAAAGTAAATATATATTTTAAAGTACACAACATTTTGTAAAGCTCATTCTGATATCTAAAAGTTCTCACTCAACTATATGTTTTTGAAACCATATTCATTTTATTACATGCATACCAATATTTTGCTAACTTTTATTTTAATAAAATTGCTAGAATCTGATTCTACTGCCATTGACTATATGAATGAAAGACAAAGTAATAGGAACCAAAGGGAAATAGATATGGCATGATTTATTTGAAGTACCTAAATTTTGTCTGTTTAAATGTACATGGACAGGGCAGGAGTCCAAGATGCCAGAGGAGTAGGAGACCTTAATTTCTTCTGGACCCAAGAATTCTGCTAGGTAGCTATCAAACCATTCTGAACACCTGCAAACTCAACCAGAGTTCGATGAAAAGAATAGCTGCAAGTCTACAAATAGAAAAGTGATCACTTTCTGCAAGACTGACAAGACAGAAAAAACCTCAATAAAGAGAACAAGAGGCAGTACTGACTGCCAGGGACCTAATAAATATGGACATTAGTAAGATGTTGGAACTAGAGTTCAGAATAATGATTATAAAAATACTAGCTGGGCTTGAAATAAGCATAGAAGACACTAGAGAATCCCTTTCTGGAGAAAAAAAAGAACTAAAATCTAACCAAGTTGAAATAAAAAAGGCTATTAATGAGATGCAATAAGAAATGGAGGCTCTAACTGCTTGGATAAATGAGGCAGAAGAGAGAATTAGTGACTAGAAGACCAAATGACGGAGAATAAAGAAGCTGAGAAAAAGAGAGATAAACAACTACTAGAACACGAGGGGAGAATCGAGAGATAAGTGATACCATAAAGCAAAACAATATTAGAATAATTGGGATCCCCAAACAAGATGAAAGAGAGAGGGGGGCAGAAGGTATATTAGAGCAATGATAGCAGAGAACTTCCCTAATCTGGGGAAGGAAACAGGCATCAACATCCAGGAGGCACAGAGAACCACCCCCCCAAAATCAATAAAAATTGGTCAACTCCCTGACACATAATAGTGAAACTTACAAATCTCAGAGACAAAGAGAGAATCCTGAAAGCAGCTCAGGACAAGAGGTCTGTAACCTACAAGGGTAGAAACATTAGATTGACAGCAGACCTATCCATGGAGACTCCTAGGCCAGAAAGGACTGGCATGATATATTTAGGGTATAAACAAGAAAAATATGTAACCAAAAATAATTTATCCAGCTAGGATGTCATTCAAGATAGAAGGAGTGATAAAAAAAACTTCCAAGACAAACAGAAACTAAAAGAATTTGCGATCACCAAACCAGCCTACAAGAAATATTGGAAGGGGTCCTCTAAGCAAAGAGAGAGCCCAAAAGTAACATAGACTGGCAACTAACAGAGACAATATACAATAAAAGTCACCTTACAGGCAATACAATGGCACTAAGTTCGTATCTTTCAATAGTTACCCAGAATGTAAATAGACTAAATGCCCCAATCAAAAGACACAAGGTATCAGATTGGATAAACAAAGCAAGATCCACCAATATGTTGTCTGCAAGAGACTCATTTTAGACCTAAAGACACCTCCAGATTTAAAGTGAGGGGGTGGAAAACTATTTATCATGCTAATGGACATCAAAGGAAAGCTGGGGTTGCAATCCTTATATCAGACGAATTAGATTTTAAACCAAAGACTGTAATAAGAGATGAGGAAAGACACTATATCATAATTTAAGGGTCTATCCAACAGGAAGATCTCATAATTATAAATATTTATGACCCTAGCAAGGGTGCAGCCAATTATAGCCAATTAATAACAAAATCAAGGAACACATAGATAATAATACAATAATAGTAAGGTACCTGCACTGCAATGGACAGATCATCCAGGTAGAAGGTCAACAAGGAAATGAGGGCTTTGAATGACAAACTGGACCAAATGGACTTCACAGATACATTCAGAATATTTCACCCCAAAGCAAGAGAATACACATTCTTCTCGAGTATACATGGAACACTCTCCAGAATAGATCACATCCTGGGTCACAAGTCAGGTCTCAACCAGTACCAAAAGATTGGGATCATTCCCTGCATATTTTTGGGCCACAATGCTTTGAAACTGGAACTTGATCACAAGATGAAAGTTGGAAAGAACTCAAATACATGGAGGCTAAAGAGCATCCTATTAAAGAATGAATGGGTCAACCAGGAAATTAAAGAAGAATTAAAAAATTTCATGGAAACCAATGAAAATGAAAACACAACTGTTCAAAATCTTGGGGATGCAGCATAGGTGGTCCTAAGAGGGAAGTATATGCCAGTACAAGTCTTGCTCAAGAAACAAGAAAGGTCTTAAATACACAACCTAATCCTACACCTAAAGGAACTATAGAAAAAACAGCAAATAAAACCTAAACCCAGCAGGAGAAGAGAAATAATAAAGTTTAGAGCAGAAATCAATGAAATAGAAACCAAAAGAACTGAATAGATCAATGAAACTAGGAGCTGGTTGTTTGAAAGAATTAATAAAATTGATAAATTCCCGGCCAGACCTATCAAAAAAGAAAGGAGAAAGGACCCAATTAAATAAAATCATGAATGGAAGAGGAGAGATCATAACCAACACCAAAGAAATACAATTATAAGAACATATTATGAATAACTATTTGCCGACAAATTAGGCAATCTGGAAGAAATGGATGCATTCCTAGAGACTTATAAACTACTAAAACTGAACCAGGAAGAAATAGAAAACCTGAACAGACCCATAACCAGCAAGAAATTGAAGCAGTAATCAAAAATATCCTAATAAACAAGAGCCCAGGGTCAAATGGCTTCCCAGGGGAATTCTACCAAACATTTAAAAAATTAATACCTGGGACACCTGGATGGCTCAGTCGGTTAAGCATCTGTCTTTGGCTCAGGTCATGGTCCCAGGACCCTGGGATCGAGTCCCATATTGGGATCCTTGCTCAGCAGGGAGCCTGTTCTCCCTCTGCCTGCTGCTCGCTCTGCTTGTGCTCTCTCTCTCTCTCTCTTTCTGACAAATAAATAAATAATAAATAAATAAGTAAATAAAATCTTAAAAAAAATAAAAATAAAAAATTAATACCTATTCTTCTGAAGCTGTTTCAAAAAACTGAAATGGAAGAAAAACTTACAAACTCTTTCTATGAGGCCAACATTACCTTGATTTCAAAACTAGACAAAGACCCCACCAAAAAAGGAGAATTACAGACCAATATCCCTGATGAACATGGATGCAAAAATTCTCACCAAAATACTAGCCAATAGGATCCAACAGTACATTAAAAGGATTATTCACTTCAACCAAGTGGGATTTATTCCTGGGCTACAATATCCACAAACTAATCAATGTGATGCACTACATAAGTAAAAGAAAGGACAAGAACCATATGGTCCTCTTAATAGATGCAGAAAAAGCATTTGACAAAGTACAGCATCCTTTCTTGATACTCTTCACAGTCTAGGGATGGGGGTATGTACCTCAATATCATAAAAGCCATCTATGAAGAACTCACAGAAAATATCATTCTCAATGGGGAAAAACTGAAAGCTTTTTCCCTAAGGTCAGGAACATGGCAGGGATGTCCACTATCATCACTGCTGTTCAACATAGTACTAGAAGTCCTAGCCTCAGCAATCAGATAAGAAAAAGAAATAAAAGGCATCCGAATCAGCAAAGAAGAAGTCAAACTCTCACTCTTAGCAGATGACATGATAACCTATGTGGAAAACCGAAAGACTCCCCCCCAAAATTGCTAAAATTTATATAGGAATTCCATAAAGCAGCAGGATATAAAATCAGTGCACAGAAATCAGTTGTATTTCTGTACACCAACAATGAGACAAAGAGAAATTAAGGAGTTGAACCCATTTACAATTACACCCAAAATCATAAGATACCTAGGAATAAACCTAACCAAAGATGCAAAGGATCTGTACTCAGAAAAGTATAGAACACTCCTGAAAGAAATTGAGGACAACACAAAGATATAGAAAAACATTCCATGTTCATGGTTAGAAGAACAAATTTTGTTAAAACGTTTATGCTACCTAGAGCAATCTACACATTCCATGTAATCCCTATCAAAATACCATCAACTTTTTTCACACAACTGGAACAAATAATCCTAAAATTTATATGGAACCAAAATATAGACCCCAAATAGCCAAAGGAATCTTGGAAAATAAAACCAAAGCTGGAGCCATCACAATGCCTGACTTCAAGCTGTATTACAAAGTTGTAATCATCAAGACAGTATGGTACTGGTACAAAAACAGACACATAGATCAATGGAACAGAATAGAGAGCCCAGAAATGGACCCTCAACTCTACGGTCAACTAATATTCGACAAAGCAAGAAAGAATATCCAATGGAGAAAAGACAGTCTCTTCAACAAATGGTGCTGGGAAAAATTGGACAGCTATATACAGAAGAATGAAACTGACCATTTCCTTACACCACACACAAAAATAATCTCAAAATGGATGAAAGACCTAAATGTGAGACAGGAGTCCATCAAAATCCTTGATGAGAACACAGGCAGCAACCTCTTCAACCTCGGCCACAGCAACTTCTTGCTAGACACCTCTCCAAACGCAAGGGAAACAATGGCAAAAATGAACTATTGGGATTTCATCAAGATAAAAAGCTTTTGCACAGCAAAGGAAACAGTCAACAAAACTAAAAGACACTGATAGAATGGGAGAAGATATTTGCAAATGACATATCAGATAAAGGAGTAGTATCCAAAATCTATAAAGAACTTCTCAGACTCAACACCCAAAGAACAAATAATCTGATCAAGAAATGAGCAGATGACATGAATAGACATTTTTCCAAAGAAGACATCCAAATGGCCAACAGACACATGAAAAAGTGCTCAACATCACTCAGCATCAGGGAAATCCAAATCAAAACCTCAATGAGATACCACCTCACACCAGTCAAAATGTCTAAAACTAACAATTCAGGAAACGACAGATATTGGTGAGGATGCAGAGAAAGGGGAAACCTCCTACACTGTTGATGGGAATGCAAGCTGGTACAGCCACTCTGGAAAACAGTTGGAGATTCCTCAAAAAGTTGAAAATAGAGCTACCCTATGATCCAGCAATTGCACTATTGGGTATTTACCCCAAAGATACAAATGTAGTGATCCGAAGGGGCATATACACCCCAGTGTTTATAACAGCAATATCCACAATAGCCAAACTATGGAAAGAGCCCCAATGTCCAACAACAAATGAATGGATAAAGAAGACACGCATGTGCGCACACACACACGCACACACACACACACACACACACACACAGAAACACAATGGAATATTAGGCAGGTATCAAAATCTTGCCTTTTGCAATGATGTAGATGGAACTAGAATTTAAGAAACAATGCAGAGGATCATATGGGAATAGAGGAAAAAATAAAACAAGATGAAACCAGAAAGAGAGACAAACCATAAGAGACTCTTAATCTTAGGAAACAAACTGAGGGTTGCTGGAGGGGAGGTGGGTGGAGGGTTGGGGTAACTGGGTGATCTACATTGGGGAGGATATGTGTTTTAATGAGCACTGGGTATTATATAAGACTGATGAATCACAGACTGGTACTCCTGAAACAAATAATATACAACATGTTAATTAATTGAATTTAAATTACAAAAATATATTAACAATATACTGTGCATTACAAAAAAAATGTACGTGGACAGGACAAATGATTATTTGATCCAGATAAAGCAAACTGGACATGGCATGGAGAGAAATGGCATACATTTACTATATTTTACTTTGAATACTCTTCTTACACCCTTATTTCATCTTCCATCAGGTAAACATGAAATGCTTTGTGTTAATCCATTTTATTTAAGCATTGTGTTTCATCTACCTCTACTTTTCCAACTCCTTTCTCCTTATCTTCCTAATTCCCATTCCTACCCACAGTTTCCTTTCCCTACACAGGCACCTGCTCCACAAAAATTGTTATATGTTCTTAAAAAGAAATGCAGCTTTATAAATTAAATGAAATGTATGTTTTAAAGTGCACACAATGCTCTTATATAACTTATTTTTGACACGTCAAGGTTCTCACTCAACTATAAGCTTCTGAATTTTATTCATTTTCTACTTACTCACCAATATTTTGCTGGCCTCTGTTTAATGCAATTGGTATAATCTGTCTCCACCCCCATTTACTATAGGTTTGCTGCCATAGTAACAGGAATTTTGTTCCCAACTTTTGACTTCTACATGCCTCACCACAATTAACTACTTTGTGTGTGTGGTCCCTACTGACCCATGAATGTACATGTCAGCGATGTATCTCCTGCCTCTTTGACTTGGGAAAGTAAGTGCATTTAATTTATTTAAATAAGTTGGTCCTACTTAAAGATTTCTTTCATTAATGTGTATCCCACCATCAGTATCCAAGTATTTTCATGCTCTGGATATCCAACTTATGAATATGTACTACTTGTACAAATGGTAAATGTTATACCAAATAACTAAATCCTATTTAACTTTGTAGAGCTAAAATTGTTTTACTTGATGTAATACATTATTTTTTAAAGGAATTCAAATGTTACTCAGGATTGGAAATAGAAAAATGCACTAGGTATAGTTCATATCAATAAAGAAGTTCAGAGATTATAACAGAGACAGATATACATTAATTTTTTTATTATTATGTTATGTTAATCACCATACATTACATCATTAGTTTTTGATATAGTGTTCCATGATTCATTGTTTGCACATAACACCCAGTGCTCCATGCAGACGTGCCCTCTTTAATACCCATCACCAGGCCAACCCATCTCCCCACCCCCTCCCCTCTAGAACCCTCAGTTTGTTTTTCAGAGTCCATAGTCTCTCATGGTTCGTCTCCCCCTCTGATTTCCCCCTCTTCATTCTTCCTCTCTTGCTATCTTCTTCTTCTTCTTCTTCTTCTTTTTTAACATATAATGTATTATTTGTTTCAGAGGTACAGGTCTGTGATTCAACAGTCTTACAATTCACAGTGCTCACCATAGCACATACCCTCCCCAATGTCTATCACCCAGGCACCCCATCCCTCCAACCCCCCATCACTGCAGCAACCCTCAGTTTGTTTCCTGAGACTAAGAATTCCTCATATCAATGAGGTCATATGATACATGTCTTTCTCTGATTGACTTATTTCGCTCAGCATAGTACCCTCCAGTTCCATCCACGTCATTTCAAATGGCAAGATTTCATTCCTTTTGATGGCTGCATAATATTCCATTGTAAATATATACCACATCTTCTTTATCCATTCATCTGTAGATGGACATCTTGGCTCTTTCCACAGTTTGGCTATTGGGGCATTGCTGTTATAAACATTGGGGTGCCTGTACCCATTCAGATCACTACATTGGTATCTTTGGGGTAAATACCCACTAGTGCAATTGCTGGGTCGTATGGTAGCTCTATTTTCAACTGTTTGAGGAATCTCCATACTGTTTTCCAGAGTGGCTGCACCAGCTTGCATTCCCACCAACAATGTAGGAGGGTTCCCCTTTCTCCACATCCCCGCCAACATCTGTTGTTTCCTGACTTGTTAATTTTAGCCATTCCAACTGGTGTGAAGTGGTATCTCATTAATTTTGAGATGCAATTGGTATAATCTGTCTCCAACCCCATTTACTATATTTATAAAACCTCACCTCATTGAGGTTTTGATTTGTATTTCCCTGATGCTGAGTGATGCTGAGCACTTTTTCATGTGTCTGTTGGCCATTTGGATGTCTTCTTTAGAAAAATGTCTGTTTATGTCTTCTGCCCATTTCTTGATTGGATTGTTTGTTCTTTGGGTGTTGAGTTTAATAATGTAATGTTAATTTGAACAGAGACTATTTGAATGTCTATCAGTGATAATGCTGATAAAGTAGTTGTTAAAGTGACAAAACACTGGCACACACCTTGTAGCAGAGTGGGGGAGGGTGATCTCTAAATCCTGCTTTTCTTCCTGGGCACATGGCCAACTGACTTCTCATCTTCCTGGGAGGTGTGGAGAAGTAGCTGAGCTGTAGTCTGACTCCTCTGTGGAGGCACAGCCCCTCCCTGTGTGCAGCCATTCTCCATCCCTGCTGTGTGCTGGTCCTGAGTGCTTCCCACACTGCCTTTCTGTTTCACTTTGTAGTTCTGATGGTTGAAGCATGAAATGTAGATAGAATGCTGAAATACTGTGAAAGAGGAAGCAAAGAGAAAAGTGATTACAACAGAGATCAAGAAACTGCTTGTTTGCCCCCAATTTTAATTATTCTGTAATCAATAAGCAATGTTTTAGGCATCCATATCTTAACATGAACGGATCTTACATATTTCATAAAGGTTTTAAATTAATATAATCTCAGCCTGTGTCTTAATCACTTTTTATTATTGTGTATACATTAATAACCTTTATTATTCAGTAAGTTATTAGATCTTTGAAATACGCATTTTAAAGTACTTTTATGAAATCATTAGTAACCTATTCCAACAATTATAACTCAGACTGCTTCTGTGGCTAGATGCTTTTTTATTTTTTTTATTTTATTTTTTTAAAAGATTTATTTATTTATTTATTTGAGAGAGAGAATGAGAGCATGAGAGAGAAGAGGGTCAGAGAGAGAAGCAGACTCCCTGCTGAGCAGGGAGCCCGATGCGGGACTCAATCCCGGGACTCCCGGATCATGACCTGAGCTGAAGGCAGTTGCTTAACCAACTGAGCCACCCAGGCGCCCGGCTAGATGCTTTTTTAAATTGAAGTATAATATATTGGTTCTATAATTCTGTACATTACTCAGTGCTCACTATGACAAGTGCAGTCACAATCTGTCACCATACAATGCTATTATAATATTATTGACTATATTCTCAGTAGAGTACTTTCCATATCTGTGACTTATTTATTTTATAACTGGAAGTTTGTATCTCTTAATCCCCTTTATCTATTTTGCTCATTTCCTTACCTGCTTTCTTTCTAGAAACCACTATTTTGTTTTCTGTATTTAAGTATGTGTTTGTTTCTTCTTTTTTTATAGTCCACAGCTAAGTGAAATCACATAGTATTTGCCTTTCTTTCTCACATTTATTACACTTAGCATAATCCCTCTAGGTTTTTCTATGTTGTCACAAATTGAAAGATCTCATTTGTTTTTATGGCTGAGTAATATTCCTTTGTATATGCTTTTTAAGAAATAGATACTTTCATATTTACATTTTAGTTAACCCAATGTCTTGTACATTTTGTGAGCTGAGCTAAGGGTTTGTTGTCAAAACTGTTTTTGTCAACAAATTTCTCCAACCCAAATAATGATTGTTCATAAAAATAGCTTTATAAATATTGAAGGAGTCAAAACCAATCCTGAAGGGAATCTTGGAACAGTGACATGGGACATAACTGGCCAAAACATCAAACCTCATAAATAGTAGCTCTGTTTAATAGAAGGAAAGGAAAATTCTGTAGACTTACTGAAACACAGAGAGAAAAGAAAGGTGGTACAAAGAAAAGGAGTAAGACAAGGAGCCAGTACAAGGTTTAAATCTGGGGCTATAAGAAGAGCAGTGGGGAATTATTTTGTGGTGCTGTAGTTAAGTTTCTCTTCAAATAAGGAGATCTAATGCGGCCATATAAACTTCTGTCTTGTCTCCTGTCACCCCTATCTGCACTGATTTCTACTTTTTTGAATGGTTTCCTTGAAAAGATTTTTTCCTTTCCATGGAGGTGGCTTGTGGAAAGAGCCATTTGGAAAGCAGAGATGATAGATGTGACCCATGGCATCTAGACAACTGGTGAAGGCTTATGGACTCACAGGGAGATGGCATTCACAGCTCAAACCAACCTTATCTAGACCCTAAAGGACAAGAAAATCTCCATTAGAAGCCTTACAATTCCTCAATTTAACTTTTGAATTGAAGCAAAATATTCAGAAACATGCCAATTTCTGTTTCATTTTATTATTATTGATATATAGGAAATATTTAATACTAGACATATGTCTTGGATCATAAGTAAAATATCGGGAAATACGATCATGGTGCTTCAAAACAAAATGAGCTACTATGAAAATAGTCCTTCAGTAAGTTTTTGGGTTTAAATTCATGAAATGGCATTTACTATGCTGAATTTGGGAAAGTTTGATGGCTTTTCTTATTTCCATGAAAATAAGATTCAGTGTGTGCCACACAAGATTGATGCATTTGCAGTGCTTTCTGCCTAGAGCATCCCTGTATATGGAGTCAGGTAAAAGCTTTCTCCCTAGAACATCCTTGTATATGGAGTCAGGTGGAAGCTACAGCTTCTGTGGCAGCTGCAGAAGGAGGGACCCTGTGATGCTGTTTGAAGTGTGTCCTAACTTTCACAGGTGTTGACAGACCTTGCTTTATGGCTGTGTCTTGCATTTTCTCTGTCTCTCACCACTAGGGGGATTTTGTTGTCACTATATGGACACAAATGCTATGGAACCTCCAGAGCAGCTGGACGTACAGGTGACTTAACATCTGGCAAGGTAAGCTTCGATCATTTGGAGATCAAAGCTGCCATATAAATTATCTTCCCTATATTACTCCATGGACAACCGGTACTGGGATGATGTGCCTGCCTGACTGGTTGATTGTGATGATTCATTTCTGATAAATGTGTACAAGTGATATGTAAGCACATGTGTATGTGTGCATATAATTTGTTAACTTTGAACCAAATGATTTTAGCTTATCCTTCAATCAAAGAGGGCTTTGTGTAGTTTGTTTAGGACAAATTTTGTAGCTAATACATGCAGAAAGGGTAAATAGTATGTAAACTTCTGAGAGACTATCCCATTGAGTACTAATGAGTGAGAGAGGTTGCAAGATTTTAGATTGCCTGGCTACAGAAAATATGTCAGTATAAATGTAGATGTTTTAGGCAGAATAATGTGCCCCCACCTACCCACCAAAGATGCCCATGTCCAAATCCCCAGAACTGTGAACAAGCTGCCTTTCATGGAAAAAGAGACCAGAAGTATCCATCATATAATGTAACTTTCTATTTTCAGCTTTGCTGTTTATTTATGACTAAAATTAGGAATTGACTAATGGACCTGAGTGTCAGGGTTCCTATATTTGCCTTATTTCAGAATCTTTGAAAATTTCACATCTGGTTTATTTCCAGACATTGCCTGACTTTCATGATGCCCTGACCAGTCTCCCTTACTCTATTGCAAATTAGGAGCATTTTACATGTGTAGAAGAAGCTATGGCACATAATAACTGTTAACTTGTTTTTTTTATCTGAGTGTCCTTGAGAGTTGGTGTCACTTTGAAGACAATGGTTTATTTTTGTTCTAATAACACTTTCCTCCAAAACACACTTAATAAAAATGCTAAAAGAAGTGGAGTTTGCTGTTATGAATCCATAACACAGGTAATGAACTCTATACCAGTGTTTGCTATGAGAATATGACATGGAGAATATTAATTTTATATCATATCAAGATAAATATCAACATTTTGTTTTGTGTACACACAACACATGAGAGCATTGAAAAAGTAGAATCCCCTTTTGTATATTTTCTTTTTCAGTTTTGCTAAATGTTCTATTTCAATGTATATCTTAGCTTTTTTTTTAAGATTCCATTTATTCATTTGAGAAAGACAGAGACAGAGAGAGCACAAAGCAAGGGAGAAGCAGAGGCAGAGGGAGAGGGAGGAGCAGACTCCCAGCTGAGCTGAGAGCCGGACATGGGGCTCAATCCCAGGACCTGGAGATCATGACCTGAGCTGAAGACAGATGCCCAACCATCCGAGCCATCCAGGTGCCCCTAAGCATTTTTTTGTTTAGTTTTTATTTTCATCTGAAGGTTTCTTTTTCTTTTATTCAAATTTATATTAAGTGCAAGATAAAAAGGGATTGAAAAAGTTAAGAAATTGATACACAAAATACAGCCAAAGGAAAAATAAAACTTTTAATAGTTGAAAAGACCAGATATATGGCAAGGAAGATGACCTGACTCTTGAGCACCTTCCAAGAAATCGTTCTCACATAACTTCTTCAGCTCTCAGACTTTCTCTTCCTTGGCTAGAAATTACAAAAACCCAGTAGCCAGCTGTGTTGCACTTTAAAATGTATTTATTTTGAAATTATTTTTTACTACTTAAATAAGTGTACTTTCTTTGGTCAACTAATACATCTTTGTGCTAGGGAAAGTTGGATATTTGAGGTTGGAATAGAAAAGATTAAGATTTTCCCATTGACATCCTTGGAATTTTTCACTATTTATTGCCTCTGCACTTAGCAGGGATTAGCTTTTCAGGAGTAAATACAAATCCTTAAGTGAAGACAATTGTAGTTTTAAATTTACATTAATTTGAAAGCCTGCCAAGTATTCTTTAGGAATCTCTTCAATGCATCCTTCACATCCTTGTTCCTCAGGCTGTGTATGAGGGGATTCAGCATTGGTATCACCAGGGTGTAGAAGACAGAGGCCATTTTATCAGTATCTAATGAATGGTTGGTCCTTGGTTGCAAATACATGAAAAGAAGGGTCCCATAGAACACAGTGACAGCCATCATGTGAGAGGCACAGGTGGAAAAGGCTTTTCGTCGGCCCTCTGAGGAATGTATCCTCAAAATGGCAAGGACAATATTAAAGTAGGATGTTAGAACAATAATCATAGAGAAAAACAAATTGGTCCCTGAAAAGGTAAACACTGCTGTTTCTGGAATGTAGGTATCAGAACAGGACAATGCCAACAAAGGGACATTATCACAGTAAAAATGGTCTATTACATTGGAAGAGCAGTATGACATGGAGAACACACAGGAGGAGACGGTCAGTGCTGTGGTCAGACTGTAGAGGTATGTGAGGGACACCAGCCGTATGCAGATCCGTGGAGAGACCACCACCATATACAGCAGGGGGTTACAAATCGCCACATAGCGGTTGTAGGCCATTGTGGCCAGCATGAAAATCTCACCAACAATGAAAACCAGGAACCCACCCAGTTGGGCTACACAGCCACAATAGGATATGGTTTTCTTTGAAACCAAGAAGTTTACCAGCATATTTGGGGCAGTGACAGTAGAATCGCCAAGATTGATGATAGCCAAATGCCTGAGGAAGAAGTACATGGGTGTTTGAAGCTGAGAGTCAACACTGGTGAGGGTGATGATGCCCAGGTTCCCTGCCATGGTCAGCCCATAGATGATCAGGAAAACAAAGAAAAGTGGAATCTGGAGCTCTGGGTGATCTGAGACTCCCATGAGAATGAACTCATTCACCTGGGTGAGATTTTCTGAGGGCATTTATTTTGTTGTTCTCATCTTTTAATGGGGAAATTGAGAGGAGAGTAGTAGATGGTGAAGTCGATTTTTCTGGTAGATGCTAGATTTTAGACTGTTTTGTTTAAATCAGATTATCTTTGTTCACAATAAAAAATGTCAGACCTCGGGCGCCTGGGTGGCTCAGTTGGTTAAGCAACTGCCTTCGGCTCAGGTCATGACTCCGGAGTCCCAGGACCGAGTCCCACATCAGGCTTCCTGCTCAGCAGGGAGTCTGCTTCTCCCTCTGACCCTCTTCCCTCTCGTGCTCTCTGTCTCTCATTCTCTCTCTCTCTCAAATAAATAAATAAAATCTTTAAAAAAAAAGTCAGACCTCATTTGTATTTCTCCACATCCTTTAACAAAATTCAGAAATACAAATTTTCTAAAGACCAGTTTCAGGTTAATTGAACAGTTTTACCAAGCTATTAATTTTTCACCTATGTTTTAAATATAATTTATATTAGTTGAATATATATTAATCTACTATAGTATATGCATTAATATTTATATGCATATTTAAACACATTAATTATAATATTGCATGAATATATATTTACATATACACATACATGCCTCTGTGTTTGTTTCCAATAATAAATGATAGATACATATAAGAAGTTGATGAACCAGAGTGACTTCCAGGGACTTTCAGTTATTTTTAGCTTAGCTGCCACTGGCTGTCTGTTCAATCCACACCTTGGTACCATCCTTGGGAATTTTATATTTCTGCATGAAATACTTTGACAATGCTGGGTTTTCCTTATCAGTTTCTACCACACCATGCTGTTTCAGCTGCCCACCGACAGACTCTACCTCCCTGTCTTTCTTCTTAGGGTTATTCAGAAACCTAATTTTTTTTAAATAGTCACATTTCTTCTGCCAAATAAACTAGTTCTTTTTATCACTCTGACCTCTACCTGCTCAGATGCTTCTCTATTATTGTGTTCTGGCACATCTTTTTGTCCATCTTACAGCTCTTTCCTTTAAATTGTTTAAAGCCTGTTTTGATGTTTTGAAAAATATTACTTGTAGTTTTGAATTGCTCAACTTTGATCATTTGTTTTTCTTATACAGAGAAATATGTAGAGAAGACTGCTAACATTATTTGCTATGTGGTGTATGCTGGACCCAGAACAATACTAGCCTTTTCAAAATAATGATCTCACTATCCTGCAGGTGTGTCTTAGAAGATGGACATAATTATTTATATGTCTGATTGGACAGTTGAGGCTCAATGAGATTAAGTTATGCAAAGAGTCTGTGTATAATATTGATTAATGCTATGGTTTTTTGACTTTGCTTTATGTGTTTTGTTTGCTTGTTTGTTTGGTCACTTGGTTGGTTGGATGTTAAGCCACCAATTACCAGCTGTGTGATTTTTATCAAGCATTTATATTCTTGTGTTGTGTGAACGTAATGAAATAATACAAAAACATGCATTAGTACAGAGCCTGTTAACAAAGAATGCAGAATAACTCGTAATGGCTGTTCTTATTATTAGCATGTTTTTAATAATTTTTTAATGTGGTTTTCTGTTTGTGTCCCAGTAACTCATTTTATCTCACTGAGAAGTTTTGTAGTTGAAATGAGAAATAGCAAGTGCATTATGATTTTGCATATTTAAGCAACTGGGACACGTGATATCTGGTTATGTATTTAAAAAACAATGTAGGTTGTATTCTCCCACAACCTGATTCTTCCTTAAATCTGTGGTGTTTGTTGAATCAAAAAAAATGTATTCCATATATCAAATATGTCTGATGAGGTTATATGATTGTGTTGCACTTAGATATCCCATATCTCTCTTCTCCTACCACCACATCTGAAAAGAAATGTATGGATAAGTTCACGGTGGAAAATAGAGTGGTGACATTGACTTTAGACCATACATTTCCTGCTTGTTTCCTGCACATAAAGCAGCTCAGTGCATATCACTCTGAGATTTAATATACTCAATAAACATCCTTAATTTAACAAGAGCACCAACAACAGTAATTGTGGACTGTGAACTATGAATTCATGCAATTAGCTTTTAAAAAACATATTTGCTTATATCATTACCTGTTACTAATTCCTTCGTCTAATGAAATACTACTAATAGCCAAGCCTAGGTGTTTTTTTATCTTGGGTAAGTATGTCACTGAAATAAAGTATTTTTTCTCTTGTTCAGAAGGTTTCTGATTTGTTTCTGATAAAGCTGTGTTAGTTTTCTCCCCATATTTTTTCAAGTTTCTTTTTGAAAAGAAATATTTTATGTCTACCAAAATAACACGTCAGAAAAGATCTTTAAAGATATACAAAACGTGGAGGCGCCTGGGTGGTACAGTCGGGTTAAGCATCCTACTCTTGGTTTCAACTCAGGTGGTGATCTCATGTTTCTAAGACTGAGCTCTCTGTAGGGCTCTGCACTCAGCGTGGAGTCTGCTTGATATTCTCTCTTGCTCTCCCTCTGCTTTTCCCACTCACGCTTTCTCGCTCTCTAAAATAAAAAAAATAAAAATATTTACCTAATATTAATCATTTATATTACAGTTGAGCTGAGGCATAATAGTGAAAATATTTATAAATACCTTCTGAAATGATTTTAAGAGATATTCTATTGGCCTCTAACCGTGCAATGTGTCTTAAACTTATTTAAACCTGAGTTGTCTTAGGGACAAACTGTAACTTGATATGAGTGGTCAGCGTCCACCAGCATTTGAAAGCCTGCCAGATGACATCAGGGAATCTTTCCACATTAAGGTTTGTCACCCTGGGCAATGTGAACATCCAGAAGGGGAGAAACTTCTTTTTTCTTGATATTTAGCAATTTAGTAGGTCTTTCTGGGAGAAGAAATCAGATATTTCAAATCACTTAAGAAGCTTCCTGTCTGGTACAGAGGGCCTTCTAAAACATCAGTTCTGCCAGCTCTAACACAGAAACATTCCTCTTTATCCTAAGGTGAAATAGAATCTTCATTATTCTGTAGAAATGCTCACACTGTCTTATCTATCAGGGATCCTGGGCCCATGGTTTGAGTCATTTCATTGTCCCTTCCACCTAGCCATCAGAGAACAGAGATTTAAGTCCCCAGAAGAGAACAGAAAAGATACTCAGTCCTGAGTATGATTTGAATCAATAAAGCTCCCAAGATATTTGGTCTTCACATCCAGGATGACTACTAGGTGAATTGTTGGGGTGAACCTACCTGAACCAGAAATCTGCTGAGACCCACTAGGAAGGTTCTGCAGGAGACCAGCTGAAGAGATTTACATGTGTCTGAAGTCCCTGAAGACCCGCACACTGGAATAAGCTTGTTTATGGGTTCAGTCCCTACACATGAAAACAGGAATTCCCAGGTAAAGTTCTGATTCCCCAGGGAAAGAAAGACCAATTATGCAAGTCCCCACACAATTACACCCACAGAGTGAAAATACAGGGATAGCCTAGGGATGCACTTAGATGATCCTACTGAGTAACAATCTCCTGCAATGATTCCACCCTTTGTGTGTTTGTTTTGAATTGTCCCCGTGATGGTTGAGAAGTGTGGCTGCTGGCCCTCGGGTGGAGAAAATCCAGCAGTTAGAAAGCCCAGGATTCTGGCCCCAATGTTCCATTTTACTGTGAATATTGGGAATAGAAGTGAAGGCAAAGACTCCATTCTGATCAAGAACAAGCCCTGGTGTACTTGCTATAAAAAATCACATAATATACACCAAAAATGTAAAATTTGCATCATTGTGAGAAGACTATCAATTGTTTTATTGAAATTTGAAGGTACCCACCAGGACCCATCTTGTCCTATTACTGGTTTTTAATTAAAATTATTTGATGGGAAATGCATTTTTATATGATCTTTTGATCTTTCCTCACTCATGTATAAGTATTATAACTAAATATTGTAATAAGTATTATAACTAAATATTGTAATAAGTATTATAACTAAATATTGATAACATTTTATTTTACTTTTTGTGTGGGATTTTCTAGTCTGTAAGCTTTATAAGTGAAAAAGGTATGTCTAAATAGTTTGTTTTTGTATTAAGAGCTTCTAAAATAACACCCAGGGAAGTGTAGGTGTTCAAAAGATATTTGCTGACTTACTGACTGTTGGAATGAATGAGTGAATATAATATCCATCTTAAAATTCTGAAATAAACTATGAGGTCTTCAGCTCTGCCATCTATCTTTAATGTGATTTTAACTTTGATAAAGAAGCAGTGACAACTTGCTTATCGTTCTTTGGAATCTTCACTACTTTAGGGCAGGGCACACTGTTCCTTCTTCATCCTGGTGTTCCTAATATCTAACATGGGTGGGGTACATTTTAGGCTCTACAATTTTTGAAAGTACAGACAAATTGTGGATCATAAAGAGGAAATACCAAAGATTTTTATACACCTTATGTTACTCATGGCAATGAATTGAAATCCTTGAGGTTCTTTCTAGAGTCCAAGTATTCACATGAAGCTTGTGTTGTTGCTTCCTCTGTAAATTGTCAGTTGTCTATCACGTAGCCAAAGATAGTCTGTACCCTGCTCAGTTAACAGTACTTTCATTCTTTTATCAGCTCTGTGAAATTCCTCTTCTATTTAGCATTCCTATAACATTGTAATTTAAAAAAATAGTTTTACTCTTTCCTTTTTTATTGATACTTTCGTTTACAGTTTAGTCTCTCTTTTGAAGCTTATTATTTTGCACAAGATACATTTTCCATTTCCTAAGTTCTGACTATGCTATATTAAAAACATATTTTGTTCAAGTGAATAAAGTTCTAAGACGGAATAGGACCGTTGCTGTCCTATTCACCTTTCAAAATATTTGTAGGAAAGGCACTTACACACATTCCTATCGACAGAATATAAGTGTTTCCTTTATCTGCTCATAGTCACTTGATAGTGCCAGACTTTTCGATGTCGGCCAGTGGTATGAGTGTGTAAAAGTGTTTTATGTCATTTTACATTCACATTTTCCTAATCATTATTAAAGTAACATACATGCATTGGCTTAAAGAATTTTTTCTCTTATGAATTATCTGTGTATATTCTTTGTTCATAATTCTCTGTAATTTTAGTCTATTATTTATTAATTCAACCAGATGTGTAATTACATTTATTTTCTCGACTTTACGGTTATTTCTTTTACTATATTTGTGATTATTTTTTTCATTTAGACCTTTACAATTTTAAAGCATAAAATCTCTTTTTATGATTATGAGTTGTGTTTAAGGATCTCCTTAATGCTGAATCATAAACACACACACACACACACACACACACACACACACAGGGTCGCTTCATTTGTGTGGTTTAGATATGGAAGGATAATGGATATCAGTGACCATAGTTTAGTTTTGTTATTTGAAGAAAAGAACTATGTGAAGAGCTGTGGGGAGAGCCTTGTAAACAGGAGAAAATAAATGCAGAGATATTGTGGTGGGAATATATGATGGTAAGAGATGCTCTGCATAAGAACTGGTGAGCAGTTATTTAAACCTAATAATCCCACTTTAGAGAAATATCTTTAGGCTGGACTCCAATTCCAAGGAGACTGTCTCGTTGGAATTAAAAAATACAGACACTCCTTGAAGAAAATAGTTTTCACAAAATAATAACTAAAAATATATATAAAAATGAGGGACGCCTGGGTGGCTCAGTTGGTTAAGCGACTGCCTTCGGCTCAGGTCACGATCCTGGAGTCCCGGGATCGAGTCCCGCATCGGTCTCCCTGCTCAGCGGGGAGTCTGCTTCTCCCTCTGACCCTCCCCCCTCTCATGTACTCTCTCTCTCTTTCTCTCTCATTCTCGTTCTCTCAAATAAATAAATAAATAAATAAATCTTTAAAAAAATAAAAATATATAAAAACGAAAGAAGGGAGAATATCACAACCTAAAATTGTCCTTGAAGGAGACATTTTGCAATACAATGACGTCTGCTGGAAGGAAGGCAAAACATGCAATAGAGGGAGCTCTTTTCTGTACCTTGGTTCTTGGTCCTGGGCACAGAAGAGTGGTGGCATCTGCACGGGCTTCAGGGGGTGAAGGTAAAAGAAAAACAGAGCTTAAAGCTGAGCTGGGGCCAGGCTTTCAAGGATCCCATGGGGATAATCTGGGTTTAGTTATGGGAAGAGCCAAATGTGCCAGCAAATTACACCTCACTTTCTGAATTGTGCTTCTTATTGTCATTCTTTTATGTAAGTATGATCTTGATACATTCTAATGCTTAGACATTGATTTCTGTGAGAAACTGAAGCCGTTTTTATGCCCATGTTCTGGACAAAATAAGAAAAAAGGGAGAAATGCACCATCACAAGCAGCATGTTAGTAACTCCAGGGATTTGAACATATTATCTGTGGTCCTTGAACCACAGTGTGGGATTAGATTGCTGCCAATGTATAGATCTAAAGATGGAGCAGAGTGCTTTGAACTAGAGTCTGAACCAATGACTCCATGGAAACTGGATTGGGATTATGTGAGATATGGCTGTGCTATCAATTAGGTGATAGTTGATCAAGCTAGTCAGATATAATTTTGTTATTTATAATTGCAAATATTGTAGTCTATACATTCAAGTAATACGGAGATGAAAGAAAATAATATACAACATTCTAAAGTAAAGATTGCATACATATATGCCTATGTTTGCATTTGTGTTGTATCCCCTCGGTATAGTTTCTACAAGCACATATGTGTGTTTATATGTGTGTGTATACATATATAAGCAGGAACATACTAAAAAGCAAATGGATGATACACATTTTCTGCATATGAAAGCAGTGTGAGTAGAGGATTGACTATGATCTTTATTTTAAAATATCCAGGGAGAAAAAAATAATAAAAATAAAATTATCCAGGGAGAACAACATACATTAATAAGCTAAAACATTTTCATCATATCTTTTTGATATTGAAGTGCAGAACATCACTCTCATTTTTTAAATTTAATTTTTACTGTGAAAATATAGTTTATGTGTAAATCAATTTTTCCTAAACACTTTCTGCATTGCCTCTTTTACATCTTTGTTCCTCAAACTATAAATGATGGGATTCAGCATGGGAATCACAATGCTGTAAAATATCTACACTATCATGTAATGGTCCAAAGCATAGCTGGAACTTGGTCTCACGTACAAGAAGAGAACTGTACCATGAAAAATTGACACTCCAGTTAGGTGAGAGCCACGTGTAGAAAAGACTTTTCATCTCCCTTCAGCAGAACAAATGTTCAGAATGGCCAACACAATGAAGCCATAGGAGATCAGGACTATCAGGATAGTGGCTGTCTCAATAGCTCCCACGAAGTAGAAGAGCAGCTGCTGGTTTGTGTGGGTGTCAGAACAAGAAATGGCAAGTAGTGGAGGGACGTCACAAAAGACATGCCTAATTTCATTGGATGCACAGAAGGATAAGCCAAACATGGCCACTGTGTGTACAGAAGCATGCAAAATGCCACCGACATAGGAAGCAACGATGAGTGGCACATAGACTCTAGGTGACATGCTAATAGAAGAGGAGAGGGTTGTAGATTGCTATGTAGTGATCATAAGCCATGGCTGCCAAGAGAAAGCATTCTGTGGTCCCAAAAGTAACAGCGAGAAACATCTGTGCTGCACATCCAAGGAATGAAATGACTTTATTCTTTGATATAAAATCTACTAGCATATTTGGGTTAATTACTGAAGAGTAGCAGGCATCCACAGATGATAACACACTCAGAAAATAGTACATGGGATTGTGGAGCCGGGAATCCCCAATGACCAATACAACCGATCCTAAATTTCCCATCAGAGTAAAGAGGTAGATTGTTAGAAACAGGAAGAATAAGGCGATCTGTAGTTCAGGTTTGTCTGTGAAGCCCTTCAGTACAAATGTAGTAACTTCAGTGATATTTTTCATGTTGACACTTCAGGGAACAAACTTGAAGATATTCATAAAATAATCTATTCACTAGAAAAAGAATAAATAATATTGTGACTCAATATTTTAACTCAAGAGAACATGTGGTATGTCCTTATATGTATTTTTTGGCAATGTAAAATTTCCTAGTTGCAGATCAGCAGACAATGACAAGATATTCAAGTGTTCATGCCGCTTACTGCAAAATCAAGGGGAAAATACAGGTGTTCACTCACTCACTGAATTCCTTTCATTGCTAAAACTAACAGGTCAACTGGTTAATTTGCCACTGCATTTTATTAGCTGTTTTCGTATTAATCCACAGTAAAATGCAAAGTGATTGGCTAAAAAATAATTTCCTTCGACATCTATACCCATGAAAAAGTGTATCAATGTACAGACACTGGAATAAAATCTCAGCATTCTAGACCTTTTGGTAGATGTGTAAAATAATCTGCTATAATCTATTCACCTGTAGAATGGGAATGTTAATATTTACTTGACATTATTGGGGCAAATATTGAAAGGCAAAAGATGTTAATAAGATTGAATCTTTAAAATTATGTTAAATATAGAATGTGTTAAATTAGGTTGGTTCTACAGAGTAGCAGCCTCCTGAGTGGTAACATTTTGTGAGCTAATCTCTAAAAATTATCTAACTCTGTAAAATCTTGAGTGTATCTGACAAAACTAATATTTATTTCAGGATAAAGGGACATGATTGAATTAAACAATTATGGAAGGAATTATTCTGAAAATCTATATAATATCTTTTTAAAATATTATTCTTGTTTAGGCATTATTTATTACCAAGTGAAATAACAATTATATATTTATTATCTGAGAGTTACAAGTAAGCTGTACATTAAAAAACAGTAATTAAAATGTAACACCAAAAATAAACAATGCTTACACCAAGACATAAAATATTCAAGAGCAAAAAAGTAAGAAAAAATGAAAGAAGGAATAGCAGAAATCTTAACTGGATAATCCCATTGTTAAAATATTAGGAGTCAAATCTATACCAGAATCCAGAGTTTCAATTATTAATCAATTATATTCACAAGTTAGAGGATAAGGGTTTTTAATTTAAAATCAATTAGCCAACATACAGTACATCATTAGTTTCAGATGTAGGGTTCAATAATTCATCAGTTGTGTATAACACCCAGTGCTCATCACATCACATTCCCTCCTTAATGCCCATCACCCAGTTACCCCCTCCGCCACCTACCCCCCTTCCAGCAACCTTCAGTTTGTTTCCTATAGTTAAGAGTTTCTCATGGTTTGTTTCCTAAAAGATAAGTTTTATTGACGTCACCCTTTAGTTTCCTTCCTTCCTTCCTTCCTTCTTCCTTCCTTCCTTCCTTTTAGTTTTTTTACCATACCCATTCAGATGAAATTTAAATCAGTCTTGAGAACATATGACCTGCTGCAAATAAAAATGTGTACTCTATTTAAATCCATAATGTGGGTTAAGTCCTTATTTCAATACATTGACATGGATCCCATCAGTAAGAGAGAGCCATTTGGATTAGAAATAGTGATGGAAGCAGAGAAGGCACATCCCAACAACCTTCTAGAAAAGACAAAATCAGGAATGCTCAAAAAAATTGTAACAGCAGAAAACATTTTCATAGAATTACTGGAAAGATTAAAGGCAAATAAAAATGCTCATATAAAACTGCAAGAATGCAGATTTTAGATAGAATTTTATGTATTAAAAATAAAAATGTAGATAAAACAAATTAGAACCCACAAGCTATATGCTCTAATTAACTGAATTTTTTTGAGTGGCTCTAAAATTATAAGATCCCTTTAAATGTATAATTTAATTAAAATGTCTTAATAACTTGATTGGGAAAACTTCATATATTTTTTATTCTTATTTTAAGAAGCCATAGGGAACAGTGTGACCTGAGTATTAACTGAACAGAGGTTGAGACAAGTGTTTATTTAGACAAGGGGTAAAAGAGTTTATGTATATGTGGTAAAAGCTACAATCAAAAGAAATGAAATACAAACTTCGAAGAATATCAGCCCAAATGCAATTCTTGACATCAGTTCAATGATATACCTTGTTCAAGACAACACAGGATTTAGAATCTGAAAATATGTGTTCATCATCCAGATTCATGATTTAAAGGCATGTGTGATGTTAGGTTTTCTCTCCAAAGTTTACTCTTTTTCAAAATAGTAACATATTTGAGTGATGAAGCAGTCAAAATGATATAACATATACAGCCAGGCAGACTAATTAAATGTATAAAGCAATAAATACACGAAGCAAATATAAGACGGCCATATAATTGAATATGTTTGTAATCATATGTACTTATTTTTAAAACGTTAGCAAATATTGGGTCATGAAATTAATATTTTAAATAATCATTGAAAAATAAACATTTCGAGAACCCTGAGCCAGATATTTCATTCTTCAGCTACATGTGATATATTGTTTTAGTGATTTTTAATACACTCTAAAACATTATTCTCTCAGGATTAAATCCAATGACTCTTATTTTAATTATTTTTTTTCTTATATTTAAGCCTCTGGATTATTCTTTAGAGAGTAAAGAAGGTTTGTGAATTGTAGGATCTGCTTATACCAAAAATACACACACACCTCACCATGATTCAGTTTGTTACATTACAGTGGGCTTAAGTTTACTTGGGTAAATAAGACAAAGAAAGACTATAATGTTAAGAACTTTAGCTAGATTTCTCTTGAAACAGGAATTTCTACTAGATGTTCAAATGAGACTCATACTGGATACAAGTAAGTCAATATTAGAATATATTGAAAGGACTCAGAGTTATAAAGAGAAAATGACTATGATTCTTGAAGAATTTAATACAACTTCAACTGTCAAAATTAAGGTAAAACCACCTTTAAAAATACAACTGTAATAGAGGGCAGAAGATTCCAAATATATTTGGCTCAACATTGAAACACTGTTTGCAAAAGAGAAGGAAAGTAACAGCCATGTATTGAGCACATGTAGCAGGACCAGACTTTTGTGTGTATTACTCTATTTCAGGCTTATAGCAATTCTCACAACTAATAAGTCTCAAAGCCCAGATTCACTCCCACCTGTCACTCAGCATGCATGCATTTTTCATCATTTTACACTATGTCTGGTTACACAATAGCTTCACTCTGTAACCGACCTCCTCATCATGTACCACCTCCAGGAGAATAAAATATGACTCTCTATAAATATTTAGATAATGTCTAAACATTAACTAGAGAAACATTTATGAAACAGCAATAATTCAAAGTGGCTTTGACCTCACACAGCTAGCAAAAAAAAAAAAAAAGATAATTGATTGTCTTCCTCATTATAGCAAAATATAAGCTCCCAGATAGGTGAAGAGGTCAAATGTTTTCTTGCCCTCCAGTGACACATTTTCCTGATTGTTCTTGCTTTAAACTGCTCTGTCTTCTGTCAGGAAAATGAAAGCATAGGTTCAATTTGGAACACTCTAATTTAACTCTACAAACATAAATTCATTAGTTTCTATTTTCCTTATTGTATTGTATTTATTCACCTGTGCAATAGACAAGAACCTAAAGGGTTTTGTACTGGGAATTTTATAACATGTTTGACCTTGATATTTTAGATCCCACCTCTGAAAACATTCTGCAAATGACTTGAAATTTTCTCTTACCTGTGCAACAACAAAGTCAAGATTAGATGCACCATGAATATGATTAATTTAGATTGCTTATATCCACTAGCTCAACTGTTGTTGAAACCACAGGAGATACCCCAAGGGGAATATGCAGTAAAGGTGATGACTCCAGCTTTGTTCCTCTTGTTCAAAATTTCTTTGCATATTTGAGGTCTCTTTTGGTACCTCATGAATTTTAGAAATGTTTTTCTTACTTTTGTTGGTATTTTGGCATTTTGATAAAGATTGCACTGAATCTTTGGATTGCTTCAGGTAGTGTGGATATTTTATCAAATGCAAATCAAGACTACAATTGCATATCACCTCAACGCCTGTTGAGGTGGCTATTACTAAAAAAAAGAAAAAGAAAAAGAAAAGGAAAGTGAGGATGTAGAAAAAAGGGAATCTGTGCACTGTTGATAGGAATGGAAATTGGTATAATCATTATGGAAAACAGTATGGACATTCCTCAAAAAATTAAAAATAAAACTACCATATGATCTAGCAATTACTTCTTGGTACTTATCCAAAGGAACTGAAATCGGGATCAGGGAGGAACACTCCCATGTTCACTGCAACATTAATCACAATACCCAAGATATGGAAACAATCTTAAAATGTCTATTTATGGAAAAATGAATGAAGAAAATGTGGTATACACATACCACAGAGTATTATTCAACTTTCATAATGAGGGAAATCCTGCCATTTGTACCAACATGAATAAACCTGAAAGATGTTTGCGAAGTGAATAAGTCAGATACAGAAGGACCAATAGTGTATGATCTCACTTCTATGAGTTATTTAAAATAGGAAAAACTCACAGAATCAGGGAGTATAATGGTGGTTTCTAAGGGTTGGAGGATGGGGGAAATGGAGAGGTCATGGTCAAAGGATACAATGTTTCAATTATTCAAGTTAGTGCAGGCCTGGTGCCTATGATTAGCAACATTGTGTTATATGCTTAAAATCTGCCAAGAGAACAAGTCTTATGCTAATGTTTTTACTATAAAATGAGAGCAACAAAGAGGGCCAAGAAAACTTGAGATGTGAGGATGTTTATGGCCCTGATAGTGGCAATGTTTTCACAGGTGTGTATTTATCCCCAATCTCTTCAAGTGGTGAACATTAAATAGATACAGCATTTTACATGTCAGTTACACCTCAATAAAGTACTAAGTATATATATGTAATAGTCACACACATATATATGTGTGTTTTAATACTAGATGAGAACTCTTAAGACACGAGACATAATTTTGTATAATATCTCTGATACTGGATTAGTATTTAAACTCTGAGGCTCAGTTTCCTCATCTTGGCAATGTAACTTATTTATATTACCACAAATCAGTATATATGGTAAACTACAAAATGTAAAATTACACTACATTTTTTGCAAGATATAACACATGGATTTAGAGTAATCCAAATTCATTTCATTCATTATAGTTCTACTTTGTTCACATTATCAAGTTCTGTGCATAAAAAGAAAAAAATAAATTTTGAACTTATTGAAATGGTTATTATTCAAGAGATAAGAAAAATACAAAATGCCATAACCATGCAGAATAGGAGACATAGACATTTAAAGCTCAGTATGACTCCAGAAGTCATAAAATATTGTGATTCCTGAATACTAATCTATGGCATATTTGGATGACATGGTAATTTATGTATATCTCTGCACACACACACACACACACACACACACACACACACACACACCTAGAACCTAAATACAGAAGCTTAACATTGATAGACAAAAAAGGCTTATCAAAAATTTTATTTTTCTTCAATTCTCTAGATGCTCTTGATGAACAGTTGGATTGGAAGCAAGAGGTTTAGTAAATAATTTCTCACTTTATAGATGAGCAAATGAACTCTGGAGTAGTAAGATGATAATCATTCATGTATTTATCTGTTCAAAAATACTCCTGAGGGCTTACTAAGTTGGGGAGAAGCAGAAAAATGATGTTGGGGACTATAAACACCAAGGATAGAAGCAAAACTGAGAAGGAAGGTAAAATAGGGTGTTGCAAGGTGGATTGGGCATATTTTAGACGTTGTGCAGTATATCTCTATGATGATGTTGCAAATGAATTAGAATGAAGTGATGTAACATGCCATTAGGAATTCCTTTTAGTGACACTCTTGTAATGACGGACAGACAACATATGTTACTAGACATCTGACTAAATCTTCCACTATGGAAGAGGACAAAAGCAATAAATAATAAAAGAGAATTGGAGACTTCCAGTTCCTAGCTCCAAAGATGAGGAGCCTGGAAGACACCACCCTGTCTTATCAACAAGTAAAAAGCTGAACACACACACACACACACACACACGCACACAAATCAGTAACTCTTCTTGGATCCTTAAAGAGAAGGAAGCACAGGTCCAACAGTGGCCTCTAAGATTGAAGAAACAGGCAAAGAGAGGGAGTCAAATCTTACCTGAACAGAAACTCAGGAGCAGAAAACACCATGGGAAACAATGCCTAGAGAAGAACACCTGAACTGTAGCTGACAAATTGTTGAAAGTGGAGTGTGATCAACTCTGGGAGTTAAAAATTTCAGAAGAATCCAGACAGAGTCCCACCTGCCCTAATATGAGATTTACCTTCAGGAACTCAACCAGGTTCCCACAGTAAATATTGAAGAAAACATCCTCATGCTTCCAGCAGAAGAGAGAAGGAATTATTTACAAATAATGCCAAACCCTACCCTCAGGAGAAATTAGTTACCCAGTGCCTAGCCTGCTGGGGTATCTATCAGAGCAAGTAATGAGGGGCAGAGGGAAATACCTAATTCCAGTTTACTCTAGCCATCCAGAACCACCAAGGGGGAAGAATGAGACTAAGGAACAATTGTGAAGTTCACAGTCTGGTGACACAGGCTCACTAAAAGAATGAGACCCAATCTTTAGAACATGTCCCCAACTCCATACCTAACCACATCATTACTAACGGTCCATTTACAGCAGTTTCTTTTACCCAGTACATCATGCCTGGCTACCCAGAAAAATACTACATTTCATACTAAAAGGCAAAATAAAGCACTTTGAAGGCACAAAGCAGAACCAAGTTTGGTAGGGGTGTTGGAATGAAATATCAGATTGGGAATTTAAAACAACTATGATTAATATGCTAAGTATTCTAATGGATCAAGTAGACTTCATGGAAGCACAGAGGAGCAATGTAAATAGAGAAATGGAAATCCCAAGAAAGAACCAAAAAGAAATCCTAAAAGGGCAAAAACACTGTAACTGAAATGAAGAATGCCTTTAATGGGCAGAAGCAAGAATCTCTGAACTTGAGGATATCTCAATAGAAACTTCAAAAACTGAAAGGCAAAGAGAACAGAGATTGAAAAACAAACAAACAGAATATCCAAAGATTGTGGAAAAGGAAAGAAGAAACATTTAAAACAATAACAACCAAAAATTTCCTCAAATTAATTTCAGACTCCAACATTCAGAGGACACCAAGAAAGATAAATGCCATAAAAATTATACATTGATATAACATTTTTTAAAACGATTTTATTTATTTGACAGAGAGAGACACAGTGAAAGAGGGAACACAAGCAGGGGGAGTGGGAGAGGGAGAAGCAGGCCTCCTACAGAGCAGGGAGCCCGATGCGGGGCTTGATCCCTGGGCCCTGGGATCATGACCTGAGCTAAAGGCAGACGCTTAACAACTGAGCCACCCAGGTGCCCCTGATATATCATTCTTTAACCACAGAAAATCAAGAATAAAAATAAAAATAAAATAAAACAAAAAACTTTAGAAAAAAGCTAGAGAAAAAAATACCTCACCTACGGAGGAACACGGATGAGAATCAAATTAAATCAAATCAAATCAAACCAACTTCTCAGAAGACATTCAATCAAGAAGCAAGTGGAGTGAGGGGCGCCTGGGTGGCTCAGTTGGTTAAGCGACTGCCTTTGGCTCAGGTCATGATCTTGGAGTCGCGGGATCGAGTCCCGTATCGGGCTCCCTGCTCGGCAGGGAGTCTGCTTCTCCCTCTGACCCTCTTCCCTCTTGTGCTCTCTAACTCTCGTTCTCTTGCTCTCAAATAAATAAATAAAATCTTTAAAAAAAAAAAAAGAAGCAAGTGGAGTGAAATGATAGAATAATAAGAAAAAATGTACTTGGTAATATATGCTTATGTATATATCTCATGTGTATACATGCTTATGTATGCTTACATATAAGGGCAATGAATGACCAGCAATACCAGAGAAAGGATGAAGGAATTACAAAGCTAGACGTGTTCTTACCATGTGATCCAGCAATTACATTCCTTGGTGTTTATCCAAAGGAGCTGAAAACAGGTACAAACAGAAACTTGCACACAGATGCTCATAGCAGCTTTATTTGTAATTGCCAAAATTATATCTGGAAGCAACAGATGTCTTGCAGTAGGTAAATGGATAAATAAACTGTGGTACTCCAGATAATGAATGATTACACAGGGTAAAAAAAAAAAAAAGCTATCAAGCCATGACGCCATGGAAAGACGAGAAGGAAACAAAGGTGTTTTACTAAGTGAAAGAAGCCAATCTGAAATGCTACATGCACTATGATTCCAACAATATGATATTGTGGAAAAGGTAAAACTGCAGAGAGTGAAATGATCAGTGGTTGCCAGGGGTTTACAGAGGGAAGATGAAGAGGCGGAGCACAGAGGAATTTTCGGGCACTAAAAACACTCTGTATAAGATTATAATGATGGATTCATGTTATTATACATTGTTTTCAATTTCATAGAATATATAACACCAGGAGTGAACCCTAAGGTAAATGATGGACTATAGGTAGTTACCATGTGTCAGTGCATGCATGGGGACAAGGGGTATTTGGGAAATCTCTGTACATTCCTCTTAATTTTGCTATAAACATATAACTGCTCTAAAAAAATTAAGTCCACAAAAAATGAAAAAGAAAGAAACTGAAATAAGGGAGGAAGAAAAATATGAAAATTTTTCATTAATAAACACTGAAGCTCCCCAAAACACTTCTTAAAAATAAAATATACATGCAACAGCAAAGAAATTAACTAAAAATGAGCAAAGACAAAGATGAAAGAAAAATAAATGACAAGAGCCTATCACAAAAGATCTCTATTAATCCCACATTAAGGATTTTTAAGGTATCAAGTCACCCTAAAACAGCAGCAGAATACTATTGAAATCAGCACTTTCACCACACACAGGGTTAACATGGAAAGGGAAGTATTAACAGGATCTATGATACTTGGAACCTAGGAATTTTGAAAACTCCACAAAAAAGAGAGGACAATTAGTAAAATCAAGCTGGTGAAATGGAAAAGTCTTTATATGCCCCAAGTTGCAGATGTAGGACTTCCCCACCCCCCCCAGGGTCAATTGGAGGTCACAAAGAGACTATAGGAGACCAAAATGATGGGTGCTGTAGGTCGTTGAAAATCTCAGAAATATGAAACACATGTTCCCTTCCAAAAGAACAGGGCTTCACTCAGGAATAAAATGCTGAAAGTCGAGAAAGTCAGTGAATAGAGCAGAATCACTGGGGAGAATCCTGGGTGGCTCAGTCGGTTAAGTGTCTGCCTTCCATCCAGGTCATGATCCCAGGGTCCTGGGATCCAGTTGTGCGTGGGGGCCTGGGGCTCCTTGCTCAGCGAGGAGCCTGCTTCTCCCTCTGCCTGCCGCTGCCACTCCCCCTTCTTGTGCTCTCTCTCTCTCTCACTCTCTGTCTTTCTGAGAAATAAATAAATAAAATCTTAAAAAAAAATCTTTAAAAAAATCACTGGGAAGGAAAGTTTGAAATAAGAGAAGGGGTTTCTGGAAGATATAGGTCTCAGAAAGTACTTTTACAACAACATATAATGTGTAAAGTGTAGAGTACCACTTTGGAAAATAACTCCAGGTAGAAGTGTTAATGAATTAGGCTTAGCTCTGAGATTTAAGGTAGTTACACAATAAGACAATATTTTAAGACTATAAAAATATGCCCAAGATCCCTTGAGCACAAAACTTGAAGTTACCTTGACACATCTCCAAACTACATATATACCTCCATATGATAGTCAAAATGCCCATCATCCCTAAACATGGGGAGAAGGGCAGATAAAAGAATTAATGTAATATTATAGAGGTGACCCTCGAACAAGTGGAGATAAGGGGAGTCACCCCCTAGTCAAAAATCTGTCTATAACTTTTGACTCCCCCCAAACTTAACTACTAATAGCGTACTGTTGACCAGAAGCCTTATTGATAATATAAACAGTTGATTAACAAATATTTTATGTTATATGTATTCTTACAAGAACGTAAGCTAGAAAAACAAAAAATGTAATTAATAAAATCATAAAGAAGAGAAAATACCTTTACGGTACTGTACTGTATTTATCGAAAGAAATCCAAGCATAAGTGGACCCACAGAATTCAAACCTATGTTGTTCAAGGGCCAACTGTAATTTGAAGGAATAACTTGTGAAGTGTTCCAAAGTTACTAAAATCAGATAATAAAGTAAGGCTGTAGAACAAGCAAACTAATATGGTAATTTAATGTCTTAGAATAATGCTAAACAAACTTTAAAAAATAATTAAAGTTTTATCAATATAATAAAATATATTAGTATATTACAAATGAGAAGGCTAGATATTAGAAAGATTTAAAAACGAGAACACAGAAATTAACTAGAAATAAAAAAACATAAATCAAGAATAATTTAGTAAAATATAATAATAAGTAATTCTATTAGCTGTTTTCATACATTTTTAAAAGTAATCTCTACGCCCAACACGGGACTTGAACCCACAACTAGATCAAAAGTCATCCTGTACCAACTGGGCCAGCCAGGTGTTCCTAGCTGTTGTCATATTAAATCACATTAAACCTCAGTGATTGGCTACAAAATATTACTTTCTGACATCCAAACACATGATAATAGTATCAGTAATTATTATACTTTTAAACTTGACTCATTCTGGTAGGTATATATTGTAAGACCACATTATTGTGTTAAATGGCATTTCTTTCCCTAATATCAAATGGTGTTTAACTTTTTCATGGGCCTAGTTACCATCTGTGTGTCTTCTGTGGTGGGTGTTTGTTTAAATATATTGCCCTTTTGATGTTCTTGTTGTTTTGCTTTGTTTTGATTCAGAATTTTTCATATATTATGGATACATAGTCTTCATTGGGTAACTGTTGAGCAAACATTTTGTGTAAGTCTGTGGTTTATTTCTTCAACAATGTTTTTCGCAGAGCAGAAGATTTTAATTGTTATGAAATACAAATTTATCACTTTTTTCTCCCATAGTTCATGTATTTTGAGATTTATCTAAAAGTCTGTGACTAACTCCTGGTCACACAGATGCCCAAGATTTCTCTAGAAATGTAACAAAGGATTAATTAAGGTGTAAGATTCATTTTGAGAAAAGTTTTATATATGGTGCAAACAATGAGTCAATGTTTCTTTTTTTGTGGCATAAGGCTATTCTACAAATTAAACACCATTTAAAAAAAATATTATCCTTGCTCCGTAGATTTTTTTCTTAGCAATTTTGACAAAAGTCAATTGAGCATATATGGGTGAATCTATTTCTTGACACTGTTCTGTTCCATTGACGTAGCTGTTTGTCTTTTCAATATCTCTGATTATTTAGCTTGATGTGTGTGAATATTCCAAATTTATTCTTCTTTTCAAAATTCTTTTAAAAAATATTTTATTTATTTATTTATTTATTTAGAGAACATGCTCCCAAGTGGGGGGAGGGGCAGAGGGGAGAGGGAGAGAGAGAGAATCCCAGGCAGACTCTTCTCTGAGCACGGAGCCTGATGGGGGGCTCCATCCCATGACCCCTGAGATTATAATCTGAGCAAAAATCAAAAGTTAGACACTTAACTGACTGAGCTACCCAGGTGCCCCTCCTCTTTTAAATAAATTATAGAATCAGGGTGTCAATTCCTGCAAAAATACTTGTTTAATTTTAATTGGAGTTGTATTGAATCCATAGATCAATTTAGCATTGGGCCCATAGCATTGCATTTAATTAATAGATCAATTTTTCACAATTGAGCCAGCATCATCTTCATATATATATATATATATATATATATATAAAATTGTAAGTTATAGACAGGGAATGCTATTTATGAAATTATATATATAATTTTTAAAAGTAATTATATATATAATTATATATAAAAGAATTATATATATAATTTCATAAATAGCATTCCCTGTCTATAACTTAAAATCTCTTGAGTGTGGCATCTAGGCATATATATATTTTCCACAATTTTTCTAAGATTTTCTTATTTACATAGTTACTAGTCTGTATTAGTATATAAGATCTCAAATTCAAGACCAAATCCAATACAACCTAAAATGTTTGACCTTTATCTCTGGCATTTTTCTCTTACATAGAATATTACCATTTTCTGTATACTGCCCTATCTCTCTTGTCCACTTGGAAGTGTAGTATTTTAAAATTTATTAAAAATATAGTAATCTTTATTAAATGATTATGAAGTCTGCCATAGGTTATGCTGTCATATTATTTTATTATGTCCACGTTTATATGATTTTTTTAGATTTTTTTTTTTTAAGTAATATCTACACCCAATGCGGGGCTCAAACCCACAGTCTTGAGACAGGAGTTGCAGGTTCCACAGATTGAGCCAGCCAGGCGCCCAGATGTTTATGGGATTTTGAGGGATGTAAACAGGTTATATTTCCAGGAGAAGGAAACTGGATTTCAGAGAATTTAAGTCATCAACCTCGTGACATACAGCTACTTAGTTTCAGAGCCAAGACTATGTACTACTTCATTAGCTTTCTTTTCCACTGAGGAATCATTTCAAACCAGAGGCCAAAGTGTATTTATGTAATCATTTTCATCATGTAATTCATTATCCAGAACCATTCACTTGTTTACAATGAAAAAAAATCATCTTCATACTTTTCTGTCCCAGAAAAGAATTAGTGCATTTTCCTCCTGGGACATCACTGTGACCTTTAAGAACTCGAGATGGCGTAAGAATCTAAATGCATTAATTCATAGTGTACGTTAATGGATAGTTCATTTCCACAGGTGAGAGGAAAGGTTTCTTGTAACTTACAAAATATTTTAGTAACTGGACATATGAATTTGAAAGTAGAATGTATGCCTTAATATTTGTATTTAAGAGAGAAGATTCTAGTTAATTAGTTAATTCAAAGTTATGTTAACAATTGATCACTTGCTTTTCAGGGAACACAGCAGGGAAAGTAGAAAGGGTTTCCCACATATTTTGGTCATTAGAAGTGTAAATTAGAAATTTGCTTTAATGTTCTTGGTGAAACATTATGGTCAATTTAGAGATAGTAGAAATAAGGAGCTGTATTTAAAGTTTAAGAAAAGTATTAAATGGAGAAAAATATTAACCAGTTATTATGTATATAGAACTTTGAAATCAATATTTTTTTCTGATGGAGGGATACAAACAAATTTTAAATTTATTTTATTTGTGAGCTAATCTAGAAGCAAATTTAGTGTTTTTTTTTTTTCATGGTCCATTCAAGTTTGATTGCTTAAAAAAAAAAGAATTCCAATATGCAAGGATGCCATCTCATTGATTCTATGTGATAACATTTCCAGAATTATGGCATCTCACAATGGGTTTGTAATATGGTCAAGTGGAAATAGTGTAGAGTCTGAAATCAGAGAAATCTAGGCTTGAATCCTGAATCTCTTAGAAATTATGACCTTGGTCAAGTTATATGTCTATATAGGCAATTTTCTCATCTATAAAATGACACTGAGTTATTTAGTTTGTAGATTGTTATGTAGATTATATTAGAAAATGTGGACCAAATTCCTAACTCCTAGTAGCCAATTAATGATATATGGTAGCTACAATCAGAGCCTTCCTTCTTACTGAGCTGAGTGTTTGTAAAACTGTTTCCATGGGTGTTTGGTACTTTATATTTTTTGACCGTGAGCGCTGGGGAACTGATTTTATTTTAGTCCTCCAGATTGATCGTGTTTTGTTAAGAATTTAGGATCTATATTTTTGTCTTGGTAGCCTCTACCAAAGTGAAATAGTAATACATAAACATGACCAGTTTTAATTTTCTTAAATATCTATTAATAGAAATGCCTGTTTGAAAAGCGGTTTGGATGCAGTAGCTACAGCTCATACTTTTTCTCTCTCATGACCCCAGTTTCCTATAGTGAAATAGGTAAATGCGCTAATGAGACATGATTTGGAATAAAACATACCTTCATTCATAGACCACTTTCTTATTTTGCAAGCAAGAGCGGAGACATGAAGGATTACTAAAATATCATAGTGACAAGTGTATAAGAAGAATTTGAGTAAACATATTATTATTTTAATGGCATGCCCACAAGCAGAATGTAGTGACAGAAATGGATTTTAAAGTTTCTTATGGCACAGAATATTGGGATTCACTGGGTTTAATTTCTATAGAACAGTATTTTAATATATATTTAGTATCATGTAACAAATATATGTATAACTTAAAGAAACACTTTGATTCTCTTTGGGACCCATTAATTGCAAAATGCTTTTATTTTTAAAAATTGATTTTATAATCTCTATTCATTTTATTGGAACTAAATAACATTTGGAGGCCATATTTCATGTGTATGCATTTTCACATATAATTAACACTTCAAGCTAATACAAAATATTTTAATGATCAGATAAATAAACGCTCTGCAACCATATAATTGCAGATGTAGTTGAACAAGGTATGCCTCAAAATTTGGGTCAATCTTAGTCATTCTTTGGAGTTACAAGGAGAAGTAACTTTTCCAAGTTCACATTGTCACCAGATGCTAAATCTGAGATTATAATATGAGGTTTAATTAATTTTTTTTAAAATGTTGCCCCATTGTTTTTTTAAAAAATTAATTAATTAATTTGAAGGGAGAGGGGTGGAGCAGAGAGAGAGGGACAAGCAGACTCCATGGTGAGTTTGGAGCCTGGTGGGCTCAGAGTTCTGAGATCATGACCTGAGCCTAAGTGGAGTCGGACATTTAACTGAATGAGCCACCCAGATGCTCTTGTAATATGAGGTTTTAGAGTCCAAATATAATGTTCTTAATCTTCTACAATTGTCTTATCTTAGGCACATTAGTAACATAAAGGTTAGAATTGTTACGTCACTGACCCTTCTCCAGTGTGTCTCAGTCAACATGTGTTTTGTGATGGATACCTTTAGCATACTGCCTATTAGTATATTTTTCAAATTTTGCTTGCATGTTTTGTTTTTACTGTACTTATTCTTATCTGCTTAATTCCTGTTTTGTATCTGAATGTCTTTAGTAAATATTTTTGTATGTATTCCATGGATTTGAGAGAAAGGGAGACATAAGAGAAGATTGGGAAAGAAAGAGAGAGAATAGGATTTTTTAAACAGCCATCTATTTTTGGTGATACCCCAAAATGCATTAATCATATTTATATTATTCATTGATGTCTTTATAAACTACTTTACCAATATAACAATTCAGAATTAACTATACATTATTTTAAGGTATGTGTGTGTGTTCTCATGAGAGTTATGTAAGCTATCTGGATTTATAAAAAAATCAAATTTTAACATAATTGTATTTTGTATTTTTTTACTATCAATTTTCCTAAAAATCAAATGAGCATTTTTGGTTTTGTAGACTTATATTTATGAAACTACTCTATACATTAGAAATGTCTTCCACAGGAATCTCTGGAACATTTCTGAGAAAATAAAGACATATAGTTTTCTTTTTTTCTAACAGTAGCCTTATTTATTTATTATCTACTGATGTGTGAGTGTCTCAATATAACAAAACTGTAGCATGTTCCATGTCATGAATACAAATCATTTGTGAGTAAATTCAGCCTGGCCTTATATACAGTGAATTTTTTTAACTCTTTTTAAACACTTGTTGGTTATAAAATGCCAAAGGAAAAACAAAAGTCAACATGCTGAAATCTGCCCCTTAAATATGATGGATCCAGGAATTAATAGTGTTTTCAATAACTGAGATTTCAGTCCAGATACCGGTGTTACTTTTTTTTTTAAGATTTTATTTATTTATTTGACAGAGAGAGACACAGCGAGAGAGGGAACACAAGCAGGGGAAGTGGGAGAGGGAGAAGCAGGCTTCCCGCGGAGCAGGGAGCCTGATGCGGGGCTCGATTCCAGGACCCTGGGATCATGACCTGAGCCGAAGGCAGACGATTAACAACTGAGCCACCCAGGTGCCCCGATACAGGTGCTTCTTTAACATTTTTTAAGTTTCCTTTATTCACACTCCACTTAATGAGAAACAGTATGATGACATCAAGAAAACAAAACAAAACAAAAAAACAAATTATTTTGAGGCGAATATAGTGATTTTTCTCTCAGCAAAAACTTCAGAAACAATTTTATTATCTACTATCAGGTGACATTAATTTCACAGTTATTTTAGAAACTGTGAAATTTCTATTAAGAAACTCCATAAGCAGCTATAATATATTTTTTTAAAATGTCCAGGATTTCTATTTGAGGGAAATATATCTAAAAAAAAAAAATCCAAGGATTTTGTAGGAATAATCACATAAATTGAAAATCATCTCACATTGTCATTAAGATAAAATTTGAAAAAAAATAATAGTATGATAGGCTGCAGTGGCCAAAATGAACAACTTAATGATATGTATTTTGAGGAAAAAGAAAAAAATCTGAAGAAAAAGACATTGCATTGTTTATGTTTGCAAATAAGGTACATCTCTCTCCAGAATATTCTCTGCTATTCTGTTCACCACTGCTGTGGATGGAAACTAATGGAACAGGATGATTGCCAGAAAAAATGAGGTAAATGGTTTTGGTGGAAAAGGCAGGCTTGTTTGATAAATTGAGATGTCTCACTTATCCCAGTTCCTAGTCATCTGGAAACATGTTAAAATTAAATAATTTCCATAGTATTTCTCATTTATTTTTTTAAAGATTTATTTATTTTAGAGTGTGTGTATGTGTGTGTGTGCGCGCGTGTGTGTGCGCCTGCAAGTGGGGGAGGGGCAGAAGGGGAGAATCTTCAAGCAGACGCCCCACGGATCACAGAGCCCCACGCAGGGCTCCATCCCACTATCCAGAGATCATGACCTGAGCCAAAACCAAGAGTTAAATGCTCAAAGGACAGAGCCACATAGTTGCCCCTAGTATTTCTCATTTAAATTCAACACAAGTGGGGCGCCTGGGTGGCTCAGTTGATTAAGCGGCTGCCTCCAGCTCAGGTCATGATCCCAGGGTCCTGGGATCGAGACGAGCGTCAGGGTTCCTCCTCAGAGGAGAACCTGCTTCTACCTTTCCATCTGCCGCTCTGCCTACTTGTGCTTTCTATCTCTCTGTCAAATAAATAAATAAATAATCTTTAAAAAAATAAAAAATAAATTCAACGCAAGCTTGTGATAGAAGTGTACTTGCTCCCATTTTTAACAGTTGCAAAGATTAAAGAAAGGACTTTCATGGACATTGTAGCAAGTCCAGAACTAGTATTCAGACGTGTACTTTCCACTATAATATTTTAAGACTCAAATATTCCTATGTTTACTCATCATTGTGAATTTTAAGATTACATGATATGCAAAAAGACAATAAATAATTGAATAGAAAATGATTTAGACAATAAACTACTTAAATCAACAGAATATTTTTAACTTGATAAATGTAGTCAATGACTGAATAAAATAATTTCTTCCTTTTATTTAACAGCAAAATGCAACCACTGGGGACCAACATCTTTATCGCTGCTTATTTTATCAGTGCCAAGGAAATCATTATACCTTGCTAAGAAACAAATATGAGGATATAATTGGGTAGGCTCTATTTTCACAAGATATTGCCTTTAGCACCTATAATAAAAAGTGAAATGCCAGAGTTGCCATCAGATTTAGATTTACACAGGATTCAGATGAAAAACATGACTGAAGTCACCATGTTTATATTGATGGGCTTCACAGATGATTTTGAGGTGCAGGTCTTCCTATTTTTTCTATTTCTAGCAATCTATCTTTTTACTCTGATAGGAAATTTGGGACTGGTTATATTGGTCATTGGGGATTCTAGGCTCCACAACCCCATGTACTATTTTCTGAGCGTGTTATCATTCCTGGATGCCTGCTATTCTTCAGTTGTCACCCCAAAAATGTTAGTCAATTTCCTAGCAGAGAATAAAGCCATTTCCTATCTTGGATGTGCAGCCCAGATGCTTCTCTTTGTTACTTTTGGGACCACAGAAAGCTTTCTCTTGGCAGCCATGGCTTATGATCGCTACGTAGCAATCTACAACCCTCTCCTCTATTCCGTGAGCATGTCACCCAGAGTCTATGTGCCACTCATCGTTGCTTCCTATGTCGGTGGCATTTTGCATGCTTCTGTACACACAGTGGCCACGTTCAGCTTATCCTTCTGTGCATCCAATGAAATTAGGCATGTCTTTTGTGACATCCCTCCACTACTTGCCATTTCTTGTACTGACACCTACACAAACCAGCAGCTGCTCATCTACTTCGTGGGAGCTATTGAGACAGCCACTATCCTGATAGTCTTGGTCTCTTATGGTTTCATTGTGTTGGCCATTCTGAGGATGCATTCTGCCGAAGGGAGGTGGAAAGTCTTTTCTACATGTGGCTCACACCTAACTGGAGTGTCAATTTTTCATGGTACGGTTCTCTTCATGTATGTGAGACCAAGTTCCAGCTATGCTCTGGACCATGACATGATAGTGTCAATGTTCTACACGATTGTGATTCCCATGTTGAATCCCATCATCTACAGTTTAAGGAACAAAGATGTAAAAGAGGCGATGAAGAAATTGTTTGTGAGAAATTGGTTCCTAAGTAAAACACATTATTAGCTTTAAGTAAATCTGCAAAGAATGTTGCATATCAATTTATGTCTCTATGCTCAGAAACTAAAGAAAATGTCTTGGTTTTAATGAATAATACTGTCTGTATATCCTAGAATATTTCCAAATAAAGCATTTATCAACCCTCCAACACAGCATTTTACAAATATAGATCATTTGTATAATCTATATACTTTTACTGTGTTCAAATTGGTTCATATTAAATATTTGTTGATACAAGTGTATTGCTGTTGTCAGTCATTGTGGAATTTTCACTCACTACTACTATAGCTTATGCGCTTAGGATTCTATGGATTAGTGTATCATCACACTGTTTATAGGAAGTCTTTCACACTCATTATGAGGTTACTTCTCCATCCTAAGGTTCCTGTGCAAGACCTCCTTAAACTTATTTCATTTGTTCTCCATGTGCTTTCAGAGTAAGATCTATCTAGGCTTATGGCTCTGACCTTTTCACTATTTGGCCCAACACTATATATTTTTATCCCATTATCAAAATCTTTCCTTATTACTGCCCAATCATAGAAATGATAAGATCCATTCTGAAACTCCAAAAATTATAGTGGTAAGTATTAGATAGTAATATTTATTGATAATGTACTTAGGCTCAGGAAAAATAAAAGTAGAGCTTAGAAAAAAGCAACAACTTGTTAATTATATAAATATATGTATATCTAATATATATGCACATTACATATACATCATATATACACAATATATATTATACATATATGCATTATATATGTGTGTGTATATATATATATATGGTTTGTGTAAATGTCAGAACAAGAAATGGCAAGTAGTGGAGGGATGTCACAAAAGACATGTCTAATTTCATTGGATGCACAGAAGGATAAACTGAACGTGGCCACTGTGTGTACAAAAGCATGCAAAATGCCACCAATGTAGGAAGCAACGATGAGTGGCACATAGACTCTGGGTGACATGCTCACAGAACAGAGGGGAGGGTTGTAGATTGCTACATAGCAATCATAAGCCATGGCTGCCAAGAGAAAGCTTTCTGTGGTCCTGAAAGTAACCAAAAGAAGCATCTGGGCTGCACAACCAAGATAGGAAATGGCTTTATTCTCTGCTAGGAAATTGGTCAGCATTTTTGGAGTAACAACTGAGGAATAACTGGCATCCAAGAATGATAAAACACTCAGAAAATAGTACATGGGGTGGTGAAGCTAGGAATCTCCAAAGACCAATATAACCAGGCCCAAAACATTGCCCTATAATGATGGAAGTGGCACAGTATAAACAACCTGCCATGAGGTAGCTGGCTGATCACACCAGGTAATGGTGCCATATTGGGGTCTATGTATTGGTCTCTGTTCCTGGCAGGTTGGGTGCTCAGCAATGGGTTCAGACAAGTCAGCCTTTGTGAATGGAGGTCTATGTTACTGACCCCACACAAACCTTCTTCCTTGCTGTCACCATCACTTCATGAGCCCATTATTTGATAAAACGGGTGGCTAGTGAAATAAGATGAATGATATCCATAGAATGAGTCACCCTATCCACTTGATTATGAAAATCCTTCTATGCTGAGGGCAATCTTTGGTGGGCATTGACAAGAGCCTCAAATATCCTCACATGTTTAACACAAGAGGGAGGTCTATCCACATACCTCTTGACCAGCCTTCTTGACACCAATTTTTCAATCATGTAACTTCCAAGTCCCTGACTGTCCAGCCAAACCACTGGCTATAGAACATGACTCGATATGTAGTTTCACATCGGTCTATTTCTCTTTCCATGCAAAACAAACACCTAAATATACTGCTCGAGGTTCTTCCCATTGGGAGGATTTCTTTTCACTGCAGTCTTTCAGGGATGTCACAGAAAGAGGCTGTGTTGCGGCAGCTGTGCCCTTCTGCGTGGTGTCTGCTTATCATTCAGAACCATTTGTAAACTAGGCCTAAGTCTTCTCTACCTCTGTCAAATAATCATAGGAAACTCCACGGAAGCCATAGATTCAGGCTAGAAGAGAGAAGAATTGTGGACCCTTAGTGTTTGGGATACTTCTTCATTTAACCCTCTTGGACCTTCAAGGCCTGCTCGAGCACAATTTCATATATAACCCTTCCATTTCATGATGGAGGGCTCCTGTTATGCCCAAATTTATGACTGGTTGGGTCAGAAAACACCCAGCTTTGAATGGGGAAACTCAGCTGTCATGGTAATTTAGTGGCCATGGTAAAGTGTTCAGTCTCTACTAAGGCCTAGTGGCAGGTTAAAAGCTGTTTTACAAAAGAAAAGTAGTTATCTATGGAGGATGGCAGGACTTTGCTCCACAGTACTAAGGGTCTCACTGTGTTTCGCCCACAGGGACTGACCAAAAGCTCCAAACAGCATCCTTTTCTGCCACTGCCACTCCAAGCACCAATGGACCTGCTGGATCATCTGCTCCGCATGGAAGAGAAGGTCCACGGCAGCCTGAACCTCTGGCAGAGCCTTTTCCTGTCATGAACCCCTCAAAACTATCAACTTTTGAGGTCAGTTAGGACATGGCTGGAGTAACACAACTCAATGAAGAATATACTGCCTTCAAAGAAGAGGTCCACTAGTGTGACTTTTTTGGTTGTAAAAGTGACCAGGTGCAGCAAATTTCCCTTGACCTTAATATGCCTTATACCAACTGTACTCTTAGATATGCAGTTTTCTGCATAGGCCAAATAGGAGATTTAAATGGAGATGTAATAGAATCATCACTCCTGTATCCTTCAAGTCTTTGATGGTGGAACTCATTTCTCATTACCCTTCAAAATGCAGTATTGATTCTGGTTTACTATTTTTCTTGGTAGAGGCAGTTATAATTGCTCCCACTTGGGATTTTTCCATCATGATGACCCTTACTCCACAGGTCAGGGAAGCAATGTGGGGATTCTGCCGGGGACTGAGTTGTTCATTCCAAGTAGACATTCTGGAACTGGAGAATTAACCACAGGATGGTGCAGGGGCATAAGGGATTCACTGCGGTATGGGCCAGGAGTAAAACTCCACTGACCACCTGACTTCCACCAGCCGCTACCTTGACTGTTGGGCCACAAACACACAAACACACAACAATGTTTTGGGTCTTCTGGAATCATCATCAGCTCAGAACTCATGCCCAGTAGTTCTCAAAGATCTGGTTATTTCCTTTTCACCAATGCAGTTACCCAGGTAAAGGTCCAAAGTCTCTCTGCGGAAGGCTTAGAGAAAGATTAATAGTTTAAATTCTTGGTAGTATACCTGGGTCCTCCCTCAAGGGTACCTGGTCCCTTCATTAAAGGGGTTCTAGGACTCTAAGCTGCCTCAGTTCATAAATTGATTGAGGGACAATGACTCTGTTTTTGTGATTCAAGTTAGACTTTTGTTTACTTAACCTAGAACTTTTCTGCTTATAAAGATCAAGTTAGAATGTAGTATTTCTCATCTATTTCACTTCTAGAATACCATGATCAACTTGCCACGGCTATGCTTGTAAATGAGTAAGACTACTCTAATTGCTGCTTTGAGTCTGCCGTCCTAGGGGGTAACCTAGAGTGAGGTGGGTGCCTCCACTCAGGCTCTGCCACTCCAGAGTGAATGTTATTTATGCAAATAGAAATGTAGCAACACATATCCCAAACAGGAAAGTTCTCATACAGGAAACGCAAAGAGAGAAATGGAAAGAAGCCTGCTAACTTTGGGAAACCTGATATACCTGTATTAAATATTTTCAGTTAAGAACACATTAATTAGGACATAAAGGCTTAAACTAAACATTCAATAAGATTGTTTTTGTAGGTAAGTATGTACAAAGCTTTGAATTGACGATTTTCTCTCTTTACAAGTATAGGGGTAGCTTTATGAAAACTTCCATATATTAGTGAAAAGTAAGATCTGAATAAAGAAAATTTTTGAAAATTGCATTCTATTTTGAAATGACTAACAAATTTAAGAAAACTCTCAAACTATTCCATTTCAACATTTTTAGATGTTACTAAACTACTCCTAAGTAAAAAAAAATGGGAAAAATCAGAAATATTGATAATGAAAATATGAAGTACTAAAATATGTGTGATTCCACTGACACATTATTTATTGGAAAATTGTACCCAAATGAGAAAGCTAGGAAAGAATAGCAAAGTAGACCAATAGAAAGAGGAAATATTGTATTTTTTTTTCTTTTCGAGTTTTTATTTAAATTCTAGTTAGTTAACATATATGTAAAATTAGTTTTAGGAGTAGAATTTAGTGATTCATAACTTACATATAACACCCAGTGCTCATCACAACAAGTGCCCTCCTTAATACCCATCCGCCATCTAGCTCATCCTCCACCCGCCTCCCTCCATCACCCCTGAGCTTGTTTTCTATAGTTAGAGTTCCTTATGGTTTACTTCCCTCTCTCTCTCATCTTTCTTTCCTCTATGTTTATCTGCTTTGTTTCTTAAATTCCACATTTGAGTGAAATCATAGGGTATCTGTCTTTCTCTGACTGACTTATTTCACTTAGCATAATACACTCTAGCTCCATTCGTGTTGTTACAAATGGCAAGATTTCATTCTTTTTGATGGCTGAGTAATATTCCATTATGTTTCTGCATCTTCTTTATCCATTGATCAGTCGATGGAGATTTGGGCTCTTTCTATAGTTGGGTTACTACTGATAATGCTGCTATAAACATCAGGGTACATGTGCCCCTTTGAATCTATATTTTTGTATGCTTTGGCTAAATATCTAGTAGTACAATTGCTGGGTCATAGGGTAGTTCTATTTTTAACTTTTTGAGGAACCTATTTTAAAGGAAAAAAATGAACTAGAAAATTTAAAACAGTAACTAATATTTAAATAAAACATTCTATCTTGTTTCACACGCATCCTTTCATTGAATTAAAAAATGTTTTTGACCATTTCTTATGTAAAATATTTATTCATTTAGGGAATATTTACTGAGCAACAATATGTATCAGGTAATATTCCAAATATATGTGTCTGGAATATATTTGATTTATAATAAATCAAATATAAATTAAGTACATATTATATGAATCCCTGATAAGTGCAATTGTTATATTCAAAAAAGAAAGAATATGAGGATAGTCAATGGAAGTAAATTGTAATTATAATGTAATCAATGAAATCCTCACTAAGCAAAGGCATTTTAAAAAATGAGTCATATGAATGGCAGCCGGGAGAACCTTCCAAATAGAAGAAAAGAAATGAAGAAAAAATGGGGGTGGTGCAGTATATAATGTTCTAAGAGATTATCTATATTTGTATGGTTAAGATGTTATTTAAACTTAACAATCCCACTTTAGGGAAATATCCTTACATTGTGCTCTATGTTCCTAAGGAGATCATCCTATTGGAACCAAAGAGATTTAACACAAAAATAATAATAATGTTAGGGGTGCCTGGGAGGCTCTGTCGGTTCAGCATCTGCCTTCGGCTCAGGTCGTGATCCCATGATCCCGGGATTGAGCCCCATCTCGGGCTCCCTGCTCAGCAGAGAGCCTGTTTCTCCCTCTCTTTCCCACTTGTGCTCTCTCTTGCTATCTCTGTCTTTGTCTTTCAAATAAATAAATGAAATCTTCAAAAAAAATAATAATGGTGATAAAGAAAGGAAGGAGGGATGGATGGAAAACCAAAATCATTTATAATGAATTAACTTTGAAGGACACATGTCCTTGCAATGAAGATGAGGTTTGTTGGAAGTAGGACTAAACCTGAGTATAATCAGGATGCTTTTCTATACCTTGGTTCTTGGGTCTGGGCACTGAGGAGTGGTGGCATCTTAAGGGCATCACAGAGTGGTAATGGTCAAAAGAGAGCAGAGCCAAGGCTGAGTCTGTAGAGGGTTAGCAGGAAACCCCACAAAGATGGGCGGCGGTTTAGCTTAGTTTCTGCCAGCCAGCTGTATTTTACTCTCTGAATTGTGCCTGTCTTTTGTCATTCTTGAGTTGAAGTATAATCTTGGTAAATGCTAATGCCTAGTGTCTGTAATTTGTGAGGAAGTAAAAATGGATTCAATGTCCACGTTTTCAATGAAATAACAAAAAGGGGAGAGAAGCACCCTCACAAGCAGTGTGGTAATGACACTAGAGATTTAAATATATTATCTGTGGCCCCTGCTGCCAATGTACAGATTTAAGGATAGAGCAGAAGGCTTTTATCAGGAGATAGATGCCAGGGACTCGAGGGAAGTGGATTTGGATTATGTGAACTGGAGTTTTGCTATCAATTGTGTGGTATTTGCTCAAGCTAGTCAGATACAATTATAAAGTTATTAAGAATTGCAACTATGGGAGACCGTCAAGTTTGACTCATAGGAGGGTGAAAAGTAATAATACTATACATTTTAAAGTAATGATCACATGCGTAGGTGACTCTGCCTGTAAAAATATACTTATATATAATAAATATGTGTGTACATGTAAATATATTTTATATAATGAATATATACAAGTGTCCACATGTCCACACACACACACACACACACATATATATACATACACATATATTCAGAACACAGAGGCACAGAGAGGAATGACGTAGAAATGGAAAGAAAAGACTGCCACTAAAAAAGCCCCCCCCCCAATAAAACAAACTTCCACCTGCAAGTGAAGGAGAGAGGCCTCGGAAGAAATTCACTCTGCCTTCACTTTCAGACTTGTAGATTCTGTAACAGTGAGAAATAAATTTCTGTTGTTAAACTACCAGTCTGGGGCACTTTGTTATGGCAGTCTGAGCAAATGAGTACAATCTCTTTCATATTAATATTAAGACAATGAATATTATTCTTAACTTTTCTTAATTTAGTGGTCAGTGTGAACAGTATACTTTATTGACATAACCAGTTTTTACCAAACGCTCTTTTCATTGCCTCTTTTACATCTTTGTTCCTTAAACTGTAGATGATGGGATTCAACATGGGAATCACAATCGTGTAGAACATTGACACTATCATGTCATGGTCCAGAGCATAGCTGGAACTTGGTCTCACATACATGAAGAGAACCGTACCATGAAAAATTGACACTCCAGTTAGGTGTGAGCCACATGTAGAAAAGACTTTCCACCTCCCTTCGGCAGAATGCATCCTCAGAATGGCCAACACAATGAAACCATAAGAGACCAAGACTATCAGGATAGTGGCTGTCTCAATAGCTCCCACGAAGTAGATGAGCAGCTGCTGGTTTGTGTGGGTGTCAGAACAAGAAATGGCAAGTAGTGGAGGGACGTCACAAAAGACATGCCTAATTTCATTGGATGCACAGAAGGATAAGCTGAACGTGGCCACTGTGTGTACAGAAGCATGCAAAATGCCACCGACATAAGAAGCAACGATGAGTGGCACATAGACTCTGGGTGACATGCTCACGGAATAGAGGAGAGGGTTGTAGATTGCTACGTAGCGATCATAAGCCATGGCTGCCAAGAGAAAGCTTTCTGTGGTCCCAAAAGTAACAAAGAGAAGCATCTGGGCTGCACATCCAAGATAGGAAATGGCTTTATTCTCTGCTAGGAAATTGACTAACATTTTTGGGGTGACAACTGAAGAATAGCAGGCATCCAGGAATGATAACACGCTCAGAAAATAGTACATGGGGTTGTGGAGCCTAGAATCCCCAATGACCAATATAACCAGTCCCAAATTTCCTATCAGAGTAAAAAGATAGATTGCTAGAAATAGAAAAAATAGGAAGACCTGCACCTCAAAATCATCTGTGAAGCCCATCAATATAAACATGGTGACTTCAGTCATGTTTTTCATCTGAATCCTGTGTAAATCTGAATCTGATGACAACCCTGGCATTTTAGTGTTTATTTATAGGTTTTAAAGGTAGTTTTTTTTTTTTTTTAATAGAATACACCTTATGTATCCTTGTATTTGTTTCTTAGAAAGGTATGTTGAAATCCTTGGCAGTGAAGGAATAGGCGGTGATGGGCTTGGAAGTTGGGTTCAAGTGAATGCATTACCCTGTATAAATAAATTAAAGAAATTATGTTATTAAGTTGTTGGCTAAATTTGCCACGTTAAAAGTTATGCCAATAAGTGAATTAATTTCTAGTTAGTTTCTGTTAAATTTCTCCTACCTGGTTTCATATTCCATCATCTTAAAATCCTCAAAGATGAATGAATATGGGAATTAAAAAATCTGAAAGTAGTATAATAAAAATTACATATCTGAGTACTAGCCCTAGATTTTGTACAATGGATGTGAGATTCCTTTTGTGTGTGTGTGTGTGTGTGTGTGTGTGTGCACAATTGTTAACATGAGAGCAACTGTACATATATCACAAAATTGGAATGCATTTAAATGAGAAAAACAATGTGAAATTACTTAATTTTAAAATATTCTCAAATGAGTACAATGTGGGTTGTTAGATTTAATTTCACCTTGTCATATGCGGTAGCCCTTTCTGACCATCCCAATATTCTATGGTATCAGGCACCTTAAAAATTCATCCCTGTCTTTACATTGTACTTTGGGCATGTCAATAAAATGACAGTAGGTTTACTTACATCCCCCTGATGAGTTTATCCATAATAATTTTCTTTTTTTTCTAAAGATTTTATTTATTTATTTGACAGAGAGAGAGAGACAGCAAGAGAGTGAACACAGCAGGGCGAGTGTGAGAGGGAGAAGCAGGCTTCCCACTGAGCAGGGAGCCCAATGCGGGGCTCGATCCCAGGACCCTGGGATCATGACCTGAGCCGAAGGTAGATGCTTAACGGCTGAGCCACCCAGGTGCCCCCATAATAATTTTCTTACAGTTTTTAATTTCTCTGATTTTATCTGTAGTGCAAGAAGGTGGCTTGTGGATGATTTAATCCAAATCATGTAGAGAAATTATCTACTTCACTCTAGGGAACTGGAGGGATGAAAGACAGAAAACATGGAATTTGCTTCTTCCAAAATGCTCTTCAAACAGGCTTTCACCAACTAATATTTAAGGAAATGAAAACTGATTGTTTTTATATCTAGCTAATTTCAGTTTAAGAAATGGGACCTAGATAGACAAAAATATGGACCATCACTGTTAACAAAATATACCAATACGGAACAGTAAAATTGTCAATTCTTCACCTATAATGCATTTAGAAAACATAAAGTAGGGTACATCCATGAGAACAGTGTTATAAAAGTAAAGCTTGAGAAAGGAAGCTATGATAGCATTAACCACATGATATTAACCACATAATACTAAGGGTTAGAACTTTTGTGTACATCATTTTATATAATCTGCATAGCAACCTGAAACTAAATAATTTAGCATCCTTTTATAGATGAGAAAACTAAGAAACAGCCCAACATGTAACCTGCCCAAGGTCATACAGTTAGTTAGTAGCAAAGCCAGGATGCAAGACCAGGTTTCTCTGTCCCGTATGTTAAGCTATATCTTCTTCTTTTTTTTTTTTAAAGATTTTATTTATTTATTTGAGAGAGAGAAAGAGAATGAGAGATAGAAAGCACGAGAGGGAAGAGGGTCAGAGGGAGAAGCAGACTCCCCGCTGAGCAGGAAGCCCCATGTGGGACTCGATCCCGGGACTCCAGGATCATGACCTGAGCCGAAGGCCGTCGCCTAACCAACTGAGCCACCCAGGCGCCCAAGCTCTATCTTCTTGACCATGTTGCAAATTCATTGTGATATGCCATAATTCTGGAAATGTTATCTACTAGAAACAATACAAAATAACATCCTCATGTGTTTGAATTCTTTTATAAAGCCATGAAGCTTAAGCAGACCATGATTAAAAAAAAAAAAGAGAGAACAAAACTGAAGTGGCTTCTTGATCAAGTCATGGACTAGCAAAACAAATTTAAAGTCAATGTATATTCTTCAATTTGAAAAAAACAAAACCAAAACCAAAAAATACTATGATCCCAAAATGGTATGTACCCAATGGTTGGTTGATAATTAATTTTCTCTTTAAAAATTTTCCTAAATTCATAATATAATCCCTTATTTCTACTACCTTTATTCCAACTATTATCTTTCATCAGGAAAATGAAATCAAATGTCTAACTTACAAATCTATTGACTTAAATATGTAAGTAGTCTTTCTTATTATCCCTGCTATGTTCCCTGGAATTCCCTCATTCAATTTTAATTCAACTCTAAATTAACTAGAAATTTCTGTCTCAGATTTAAATATTAAAACACAGATACTAGTTGAAGATTCAAGGTTATGACTTCTGAAATTTTGTGTAAGTCATAAGAAATCCTTTCCTCTTACCTGTGGGAATGAACTGCTCACTCAGTTAAGGTACCTTATGAACACTTCGGACTTTTATACCAGGTTCTTAAGCTCTTGTTGAAGTCCACAGGGATGCTCCAAGGAGAAAATATACTAATTATTTTCTGGGACAGAAAAGTCAGATAATTTCATGTTTTTTTTTTTCATAGTAAATAAATGGTTCTGGAACAATGAACTGCATGATAACATGATTACATGAATGCACTTTGGCCTCTGGTATTAAATAATCCTTAGTGCAAAAAGAATAAGCATAGGGCTGGAAAAGAAATTTAATGCTACAGGACATAATCCGGGCTCTGACACTAAATAGCTATGTGCCATGGGGTTTATGACTTAAATTTTCTAAAATCCACTTCTTTCTTCCTGAGACTATAACCTGTTTAATTGTCTCAAATTAAAGTATGACAGACTTCATAATCACTTAATAAAAATTACTATATTTATTTAACTTTTACAGTGTTATACTTCTAAGTGGCATGAGAGATATGTTTAAGCTCACTGAGAGTGTACTAGGGAGAAAGGATATGAATACATAAACAGGAAGTATTGAAAGCAGAGATGGGACAGTATGCAGATAACTTTAATATTCTATGTAATAAAACAGAATATTAGAGATCTGGCAGAGATAAAGGTCAAACTTTCTGTGTTGATCAGGGTCTTGTCTTGGAAACCTTATATACTCATTTATAAACTAGTTCCTGGCTATGCACATAAATAAATTATTCAAAAATTTGTTGAAAATACATAGATGCCTAAGCTCAACACCTAGGGAGCCTAAATTAATAGGGAATGTTGGTCATGGAATTTTAATTAGAAAGAAAGAAAAAGAAAGAAAGAAAGAAAGAAGAAAGAAAGAAGAAAGAAAGAAAGAAAGAAAGAAAGAAAGAAAGAAAGAAAGAAAGAAAGAAAGAAAAAAGAAAGAAAGAAAGAAAGAAAGAAAGAAAGAAAGAAAGAAAGAAAGAAAGAAAGAAAAAAAGAAAAAGAAAGCTGATACTGATAGGCCACTGAATTGTAAATAAAGGATCTATTAATTAAATGCAATCCCAATTGATCTATATATTCAATTCAGTCCTAGTTAAAACTAAAAAAGCATTTTCTGCAGAAATTAGCAGGGGAATTCTATAATTATACAATATAGAATATTTCAATCACCCATAACATGCTTGTTGTTACACAGTTGTATGTGTCTATTAAAATTCATGTAACTGGCACATATAAATGGTAAATTTTCTGTGTTTATATTTAAAAGCAATAACCTTGACTTTAAAAAAAACCTAACTATTACACAAATTAGCCTTTGTTTCTTACTATGGTTATCTTTGCAGGGGAGATAGAGACTGAAAGAATACGAGAGGCTCCTTTGATTCTGGTCATGTTCTACTTCCTGGGCTTGTTTACAGGGGTATGTTTAATTTAAAACTTCATCAACCTGGGACACCTGGGTGGTTCAGTCAGTTAGGTGTCTGACTCTTGATTTTGGCTCAGGTCATGATCTCAGTGTCCTGAGATCAAGCCCTGAATTGGCTCTGCACTGGGGGTGGAGTCTGCTTAAGATTCCCTCTCTCCCACTGCCCCCCCCAAAAAATTCATCAATCTGTACACTTAAGATGCATGTACTTTTCTCCGTGTAAATTTTCTTCAGTAAAATAAAAAAGGCAACAAAATATTTTGTCATAACTTTTCTAATAAATGCCATAAACCCTTGTTACTTAAAAACTCTGTATCTCTCATTTTACTTATACACCCATTAATGAGACAGTTATACATTTTTGTTATGTGTCAAATTTATGTTTATATGAGTCACATTTCTTTTGTTTTGAAAATTATAATTTTGTACTTTTAGGTCTGTCATTTTCTTTTTTTTTTTAAAGATTTTATTTATTTAATTGACAGAGAGAGAGACAGAGAGAGAGGGAACACAAGCAGGGGGAGTGGGAGAGGGAGAAGCAGGCTTCCCGCCGAGCAGGGAGCCCGATGTGGGGCTCGATCCCAGGACCCTGGGATCATGACCTGAGCCGAAGGCAGTCGCTTAACCAACTGAGCCACCCAGGCGCCCCTTAGGTCTGTCATTTTCTATCAAAGTCTTAAGTATCTTTTTTTCTTGGAATTGATTTTTCTTCATCTCTCTCTTTTTTTCCTTGATTATGCTATTAGCAACCACTTAGTCTTATGAATTTTTGTCTTATTTCCACTTTCTGGTTTATTATTCTGAGTTTTTTGTATCATATTTCCACATCCTTTGGTGTCTTTTGTCTCATTTCTGACACATTTGATTTTCTTGAGTTCTTATTCATTTTTTTTTGTTTTATATTACTTTAAGATGTATTTTATATGGTTCATTTGATTCTTTTATGGCCTTATTTGATGCTCTGATTTTGGTAACTTTTGAACATTATTTGTTATTTTTATCCTTTTGCAGTTTAAATATAATTGTATGGAGTTCAGTAGTAATTATTTTATTCCTTCAGTGTGTCAATATGATGGGCATTGTGAAGTTGGAGATACATCAAAGTAGCTTTTCCAGTTTTGTGTTAAAATCACCTCATGTTTTTATGATGGTCTTAAAATATTTTTGTACAGCTCCTTTAAGTCCCAGAGCTAAGCTTTAAAGAGTACTTTCTACCTACTATTTCTTGAGTTTAAGCAGATGTTGCCTTCTAAAGAATACTCTACACTTTAGACTTACACCTTGCTCTAGCAGTCCTTTTTGAGCCCTACATCTTCCAGAAGACCCTCCCTTGTTGAAATTTTCCTTCCTAGTGTATTTACCCTACCCAACTGACATGGTTCTCAGCATTTTCTGCTTCTAGATGAAGCCCTGTCCTTTTCAAAGGGAGTATGTGCTGCATATTTCTGAGATATTTTTCAGTCTCTCATGGATCCTTCATAACACTGATTAAGCCAGGTAAGAGCAAGGACTATTCAAAAAAAATTAGAGAAAAATAAAAATTCTACTGGGCCTCCCAGTAGACATAGGTCTACAAATGTTAAATGTCTCTATTTAGGGGTGTGTGTGTGCGTGCGTGTGTATGTGTGTGTGTATGTGTGTGAACTGTATATGTATATATCTCTTTTTCAACTGATCAATAGATATTTTTATTTAATCTGAGTAAATTCTAAATTACCATTTAGGATTCACAAAATTACATGATTTATCTAGTCCTACAGAGCTTTAAATTTTTAATGTCTCCTCCACATTTCTATGGGATTTTTTTTTTACTTTTCTTTTTATCTTGAATAATAATCTTCCAATAAACTCAAAATGTATACTTTTAAATGTATACATTAAAGCCACTACTTTATAATTTGAACAGAGTAAAAGTGTAATACATTTGATTGACTCTAATAAAATGCCTTATATTGTCAAAATGAGGAAATTGGTTTTCAGAGAAGTTAGTTCTAATCAAGTGTCAGAGTTATTATATAAGAGTATGTCTCAGATCTAAAGATTTCTTATCTAGTGTCAACATATACATATTTTTAAGGCATTGTTTTAAACCAGGAATCAAATAACTATTTATTGACTGTGAACAGTCAACAAAACCAAAGACAACTGAGAGAATGGGAGAAGATATTTGTAAATCACATATCAGGTAAAGGGTTAGTATCCAAAATCTATAAAGAACTTATCAAACTCAACACCCAAAGAACAAATAATCCAATCAAGAAATGGGCAGAAGACATGAACGGACATTTTTCCAAAGAAGACATCCAAATGGCCAACAGACACATGAAAAAGTGCTCAACATTGCTCGGCATCAGGGAAATCCAAATCAAAACCTCAAGGAGCTACCACCTCACAGCAGTCAGAATGGCTAAAATTAACAAGTCAGGAATTGACAGATGTTGGTGAGGATGCAGAGAAAGGGGAACCTTCCTACACTGTTGGTGGGAATGCAAGCTGGTGCAGCCACTGTGGAAAACAGTATGGAGGTTCCCCAAAAAGTTGAAAATAGAGCTACGCTATGACCCAGCAATTGCACTAGTGGGTATTTGCCCCAAAGATACAAATATAGTGATCCAAAGGGTTACCTGCACCCCAATGTTAATGGCAGCAATGTCCACAATAGCTAAACTAAGGAAAAAAGCCTAAATGTCCATCAACAGATGAATGGATAAAGAAGAAATGGTATATACATACAATGGAACATTATGCAGCCATCAAAAAAAGAAATCTTACCATTTGCAACGATGTGGATGGAACTATAGGGTATTATGCTAAGTGAAATAAGTCAATCAGAGAAAGACAAGTGTCATATAATCTCACTGATATGAGGAATTTGAGAAACAAGACAGAGGATCATAGGAGAAGGGAGGAAAAAATGAAACAAGATGAAACCAGAGAGGGAGACAAACTATAAGAGACTCTTAATCTCAGGAAACTGAGGGTTGCTGGAGTGGAGGAGGGTGGGAGGAATGTGGTGACTGGGTGATGGACATTGGGAGGGTAGGTACTATGGTGAGCGCTGTGAATTGTGTATGACTGATGACTCACAGACCTGTACTCCTGAAACAAATAATATATGTTAATAAAAAAATAAAAAAATAAAAAAAAAACTATTTTATAAAACATTAACATGTAGTGCATTATTCCAGACCTCTTACTTTTTCATTATTGAGTAAATTCTTGTGTTGTTATTTTGCACCAAAGATAATTGGGGCATATTCCTGTTGGGGCATCTCCTGTGGGGTTTATAAATAGGTGAGTAAGCAGATATAAGCAATCTAAATGAACCATATCCATAATGTACCTAAACCTGCCTTTGTTGTTCTGTAGGTAAGAGAAATTTTCAGACAATTTGCAGGATATTTAGGATGTAAAACCTAAAACAACAAAGTTAAATATGCTATGAAATCCCCAATACTAAAGCCTTGTTGCCTATTGTATAGGTGGATAGAATGTATTCATCACAAACTAGATTTATGCAGAGTTTAAGAACTGGAAAACAACGCTTCCTTGAATAAAACAAAGGTAATGGAAAATAATGAATTTTTGTCTGTAAAAGTAATAAGAAGGCTCCAAATAGATGTATGTGTTCATTTCCCTTGGGTCAGAAGACAGACCAGTCAAAGTAAAACAAGATAAAATTTATCAGCAGAGGGCCAGAAAACATTTGACTTATTCACCTCTCTGGGGGCTTAAATTTTGATATAACAAGGAAAATAATAATTCTTTTAAGTTTATTTTGCTAGACATGTATTGTAGAAGTCACTTCCAATTACTCATTTCATAATGTTTCTCTAGTCTTAATGACTTAAAAATATTCAAATACATAAAAAATCATGTTTTGTTTTATTTCAATGGGGAGGCTGGGGAGGCAAGTCAATTGCAGAATGAAGCCATAGTATAATAAAAAACAATGAAAAAGTGCGGAAAGTGCGTGCTCTCTGAGGGAGACCTAGGATTGAATCTTGCCGTAATTCTGTAGGTGAGTAGATTGTAACAAATAATTTTACAAAATTTCTGAAAGGTTTAGAATTCTGGTGTGAATTCCAATGTTGTATTCACTGATACACTATCTTGTGTTTGTATGTTATAAGAAAAACATATTTATCTGTTCAGTTTGTGGTTTAATGTGATTTAAAAGGAAAATAGCTAATAGAATTTAGTGGTAAATTAGCCATTTGACCTCACAGTTTTAGAAATGACATAAGTTGAGCCAGTGAGTGAAAACTCAAATCTTCCATTTAATTCTGCAGTGAGTGGCATTAACCTTTGACCCACCATCTTGTCACTGTTTTCCAATCAGCTGCTGGGAAATTAGGCATTGCCATGAAATAAATATGAGGACAGAGTTCACTTTCCCTCGGTTGCACAACTGCTCACTTTTATCATATTAGTATGAATTACAATTTTATTAATATCTTCAAATTTCTTCCATGAGGTATCGGCATGAAGAATGTCACTGAAGTCACCATATTTGTACTGAAGGGCTTCACAGATAAGCCTGAGCTGCAGACAGTCTTGTTCTTCGTGTTTCTAACAATCTACCTCTTTACTATGATGGGAAATTTGGTTTTAGTTTTATTGGTCATTAGGGATTCCCAGCTCCACAACCCCATGTACTATTTTCTGAGTGTATTATCATCTGTGGATGCTTGCTTTTCCTCAGTAATTACCCTAAATATGTTAGTAGATTTTATGTCAAAGAATAAAGTCATTTCATTCCTTGGATGTGCAGCACAGATGTTTCTCGCTGTTACTTTTGGGACCACAGAATGCTTTCTCTTGGCTGCCATGGCTTATGATCGCTACGTAGCAATCTACAACCCTCTCCTCTATTCCGTGAGCATGTCACCCAGAGTCTATGTGCCACTCATCATTGCTTCCTATGTCGGTGGCATTTTGCATGCTTCTGTACACACAGTGGCCACGTTCAGCTTATCCTTCTGTGCATCCAATGAAATTAGGCATGTCTTTTGTGACGTCCCTCCACTACTTGCCATTTCTTGTTCTGACACCCACACAAACCAGCAGCTGCTCTTCTACTTCGTAGGAGCTATTGAGACAGCCACTATCCTGATAGTCCTGATCTCCTATGGCTTCATTGTGTTGGCCATTCTGAACATGAATTCTGCTGAGGGGAGGCTGAAAGTCTTTTCTACGTGTGCTTCTCACCTAACTGGAGTGTCAACATATCATGGAACCATCCTCTTCATGTATGTGAGACCAAGTTCCAGCTATTCTCTGGACCATGACATGATAGTGTCAATATTCTACACGATTGTGATTCCCATGCTGAATCCCATCATCTACAGTTTAAGGAACAAAGATGTAAAAGAGGCAATGAAAAGAATGTTTGGTAAAAATTGGTTTATTAATTATATTTTTCACACTAAACATTAAATTGAAACAAATTAAGAATGAGGTACATTGTCTCCAGTTGGGGAAGTTATGATAAAAATATTTTGTTTCAGTTTATTAGTGTCTTTCTATTCTTAAATTTTTAAAAATAAAGATCTAAATAAAGGGTATATATGTTCTGAATGAGGATCTTATACATGGTGCTATTTCTCCCATAGCCAGGATTCACAGGTCCAGGATTCAAAAGTTTGCAATGGGAGTGGCACCACTCACTATTACACCTAGTGACCCACACACAAAATTTTGTTTCCTGTACATATAATCTTACAGTTTCAGGAACAAAGATTAAAAGAGGCAATGAAAAATAAAGAGAAATTAGTTCATAAATAAAAGGCATTTTTAGCATTGAATGAAACCAAAAAGTTTGTCCCTGCTTTTAAGCACATTGGTACATGGAATGAAAGAATACACTGATTTTTTTTTTTTTTACTTTGCCAACTGCATCATTTGGCTTCCAGACTGTAATTTATGGGGTATTGAAAATCTTCTTTAAGTCATTGGCAGAAATAAGAGAAAGTGAGGAATACATTTAAAATGGTTTCCACTAGATTTGATAATTTATTCCTTTTACTGAAACACATAGAATTGTCAGGTTTTGAGAACGGATGATAAATAAGATGAAGACAAAATAAAAAGAATAAAAAAAGACAGAGAAGAAGGGAGAGATTGAAGAAAGAAGGAAGGAAGGAAAAAAAGGAAGGAAGGAAGAAATGAAATCAGTTTTATCAGTTATATCTATGCTGACTCTGAGATTCCATTACATATTCAAAATGAGGAACTAGAATCCCAATAAATATTGTACTGATACATGTGCTGTTATCTAGAAAGGAGATATTTGAAATTACAGCACTGGATGGGACTTAAAACAGTGTATAAATAGGTGAAGGGATTAAGAGTACACTTATCTTGACAAGCACTGAGTAATATATGGAATTGTTGCATCACTGTATTGTATACCCGAAATTAATATAACACTGTATGTTAACTACATTGTAATTAAAATTTTAAATAAATAAATAAATGTATAAATTTTCCACTTTCAGGATGTAGAAAGCTGCAAATAAGGTTTTAAAAAATCCAGATAATCTACAAATTATAACTTTCATGACTTTGTCAAAGAGCAGAGTTTGAAAACATCCAAGTAATCTGAATTACAAGGGGAGACAAGCTCCTCCAGGAGGAGATGAGACATGTAAACTGTTTCACCTTTGACAAAGGGTGGGAGAAAGATGTGGCCTCCATGCAAGAAGGTAGGAAGAAATTAGGTAAATTAAATATACATACATATATTTAGATATCTATCTATATGTGTCTATATATGTGTGTCTATATATATGTGTGTCTATATATATGTGTATATATATACATATATATATATATATATATATATATATATATATATATATATATATAGACACACAGAGAAAGAGAGAGAGAGAGTTGTTAAAGCCAGGTTTGGGTTATTAGGAAAAGCAGAGAAACCTAGGAAAGAGAGGATTTACCTTCACTCTAAGTCTTCTCTGTTGTCCCCAGCCAAGAATAGTAAGAATAGCTCATAAGAATAGTAATAAAAGCTTGTTGTTGGTGTATAGGAACGCCCAATTTCTGCGCATTGATTTTATATCCTTCCATTTTACTGAATTCCTGTAAGAGTTCTAGAAATTTTGAGGTGGAGTCCTTTGGGTTTTCCACATAAAGTATCATGTCATCTGCAAAGAGTGAGAGCTTGACTTCTTCTTTGCCGATTCAGATGCCTTTTATTTCTTTTTGTTGTCTGATTGCTGTGGCTAGGACTTCTAGTACTATGTTGGATAGCAGTGGTGAGAGTGGGCATCCCTGCCATGTTCCTGACCTTAGGGGGGAAGCTCTCAGTTTTTCCCCATTGAGAATGATATTCGCTGTGGGTTTTTCATAGATGGCTTTTATGATATTGAGGTATGTACCCTCTATCCCTATACTCTGAAGAGTTTTGATCAAGAAACGATGCTGTACTTTGTCAAATGCTTTTTCTGCATCTATTGAGAGGATCATATGGTTCTTGTTCTTTCTTTTATTAATGTATTGTATCACATTGATTGATTTGTGGATGTTGAACCAACTTTGCAGCCCAGGGATAAATCCCACTTGGTCGTGGTGAATAATCCTTTTAATTATTAGATTAGATCTAATTAGATCCTATTGGCTAGTATTTTGGTGAGAATTTTTGCATCCATGTTCACCAGGGATATTGGTCTCAGCCGCAGCAACTTCTTCCTAGAAACATCGCCAAAGGCAAGGGAACAAGGGCAAAAATGAACTATTGGGACTTCATCAAGATAAAAAACTTTTGCATAGCAAAAGAAATAGCCAATGAAACCAAAAGACAGCTGACAGAATGGGAGAAGATATTTGCAAATGACATATCAGATTAAGGGGTAGTATCCAAAATCTATAAAGAACTTATCAAACTCAACACCCAAAGAACAAATGATCCAATCAAGAAATGGGCAGAAGATATGAACAGACATTTTTCCAAAGAAGACATCCAAATGGCCAACAGACACATGAAAAATTATTCAACATAGCTTGGCATCAGGGAAATCTAAATCAAAACCTCAATGAGATACCACCTCACACCAGTCAGAATAACTAAAATTAACAAGTCAGGAAATGACAGATGTTGGTGGGGATGCAGAGAAAGGGGAACTTTCCTATACTGTTGGTGGGAATGTAAGCTGGTGCAGCCACTCTGGAAAACAGTATGGAGGTTCCTCAAAAAGTTGAAAATAAAGCTACCCTATGACCCAGCAATTGCACTAGTGGGTATTTACCCCAAAGATACCAATGTAGTGATCTAAAGGGGTATGTGCACCCCAATGTTTATAGCAGCAATGTCCACAATAGCTAAACTATGGAAAGAGCCAAGATGTCCAAGGAATGAAATCTTGCCACTTGCAACAACGTGGATGGAACTGGAGGGTATTATGCTGAGCAAAATAAGTCAATCAGAGAAAGACATGTATCATATTATCTCGCTGATATGAGGAATTCTTGATCTCAGGAAACAAACTGAGGGTTGCTGGAGTGGTGGGGGGTGGGAGGGATGGGGTGGCTGGGTAATAGACATTGAGGAGGGTATGGACTATGGTGAGCGCTGTGAATTGTGTAAGACTGTTGAATCACAGACCTGTACCTCTGAAACAAATAATACATTATATGTTAAAAAAAAGAAGGTAGTAGGAAGGGTAAAACGAAGGGGGTAAAATCAGAGGGGGAGATGAACCATGAGAGACTATGGACTCTGAGAAATAAACTGAGGGTTCTAGAGGGGAGGGGGGTAGGAGGATGGGTTGGCCTAGTGATGGGTATTGAAGAGGGCACGTATTGAAAGGAGTGCTGGGTGCTGTATGCAAACAATGAATCATGGAACACTACATCAAGAACTACTGATGTAATGTATGGTGATTAACATAACATAATAAAATTTAAAAAAAAAGAATAGTAATAAAGGCAACTTTTCAAAAGTAGGTGTTCCTAGGGGTCTTGACTAAAGATTTAAATTACTAGGTTAAAAGATCTAGTGGTCAGAGTGCCTGGGTGGCTCAGTTGGTTAAGTATCTGACTCTTGATTTCAGCTCAGGTCATGATCTTGGGGTTGTGAGATCAGGCCTCATGTCCAGCTCCATGCTCATCACAGGGTCTGCTTGAGAGTTTCTCCCTCTCCCTCTGCACCTCCCCATGCTCTTGCTCTCTCTCCTTCTAAAATAAATAGATACATCTTAAAAAATAAGATCTAGGGACCAGTAAACAATATATTTGTAAGTATATATTTCATCAGATAGATGGAAACCCCAAAGAAGTGTCCAATGCTGGACATTCGACACTCACCCACACACTCTCAGTATTAGAGACAATTCTTTCAACAGGATCATCGGTAGATCAAAAAAGTTGAAAAAAATCAGAAAACTTGAAGATAAAAAATAGGAATTAAGCAAACAGAATGAAAGCTATAGAAAAAATGAGAATAAAAGTATCTAACAATTGTGACATAATATCACACAGTCTAATATACAGAACAAAAATAGAGAAGGAACGAATTGGAAGAAATTTTTGAAAATATAATGGTCAAGACTTTCTAAAATTAAGGAAACATCAAGCGATGAGTCTGAAAGGTCAGTAGACCCTAGGAAGGAAAAATACAAAAAGCAAACCATCCAACCAACAAAACACACCTAGACTCATTAGTATCACTGATTAATAATAAAAATAAATAGAAAATTATGAAAGCATTCAGAGGAAAATGCAATTGCATACATAAGAAAAAATGTAAGGATTACAACAGATGCCATCAGAAATGATTCACACCAGATATAATGAAGAAACATATTTAAAGTAGTGAAAGGTAGTAACTGTCAATCCAGAATTTAATATCCATAGAAATGTTTGAAATATCTTAGAAATATAAGAACAAAATAGCCCTTTTCAGGAAATAAATATACACATACTGAAATAATTTATATCCAGCACACTTGTGCTTCAACAAATATCCAGCCAAAGAAGTATAACGAAGGGCGCCTAGGTGGCTCAGTTGGTTAAGCAACTGCCTTCGGCTCAGGTCATGATCCTGGAGTCCCAGGATCGAGTCCCATATCGGGCTCCCTGCTCAGCAGGGAGTCTGCTTCTCCCTCTGACCTCTCTCCTCTCATGCTCTCTCTCTCACTCTCTCTCTCTCAAATAAATAAATAAAATATTAAAAAAAAGAAGTATAACAGAATAAAATATGTGCCTACACAAAGAAATTAATAATACCAAAAATATTAAAATGAAGATAAATATAACAAATATTGGATATTTAATTGTAATTTCTTTAAAGAGTAAATAACTGAAGTAAAATTATGCTGATAACTTATTGGTTTAAACTATGCATACAAGTATAATTTATGACAAAAATAGAAAGAAAAAGAGAAGAATTCGGTCTTTACTGCTCTAAGTTTCTGATATTAAAAGTTATGTTGTATGTTATTCTAGGTCAACTGTGTTGTACTAAATATGCATATTATAATTCCCATGGTCACCATTGAAAAGAGAGAAGATACACATTACTGATATCAGGAATGAAAAAAAGGGATGTCACTTGGTCCCCACAAATAAAAGGATCACAATAGGGTGCCTGTGCGGCTCAATTAAGTGGCTGCCTTCAGCTCAGGTCCTGACCCCAGGGTCCTGGGATCTAGCCCCGCATCGGGATCCCTTCTCCTCAGGGAGGCTGCTTGTCCCTCTCCCTCTGCCTCTCTCCCCTACTCATGCTCTCTCTCTCTCAAATGAATAAATAAAATCTTTTTTAAAAAAGGATAATAAAATATTACAAACAACTCTTTGTTAATAACTTTGAAAATTAAATGAAATATATAATTGCTTAAAGATGTTTCCATCAGAGGAAATGGGTGACCTGAATAGTCCTATATCTATTCAATAAATTACTCCTTAAAAGTCTGTATGAACAAAAATCGGGAATTGTTTTCCCAATGTGAAAACCTCCCCTTTCTCTCAGACTGCAATGTGCAGAGTGCTTTTCAATGACGCTGAAGAGGACCCAATCAACAATACAACAACACAGAAGAAACCTAGGAGCCACCTAAAACCCTAGGCAGCTAAACTCTGTGACGTTATAACTGAGGGTACTTGTTTCTTTGCTGAGAGACTCTGTTTCTGAATCCCTTTGTTATACCACCATACCCTGTGCCTTGACTATCACAGGTTCTCTCTGCAGAACAATACCATCGTCAGATAAATTTTGTTGGTTATTTTTTTCAGAATCACTCTTTCTGTAAGTAGGACTATGCCTGTATGTTTGAGAACATTTAGCCAGTATTGTCAAAATCGCCCTGTCTTCCATCAGCAATTCTAGAGTACCAGAAACATGCACCTCTTAACAGCCCCTAGTGTTTTATTTAATGCTCTCTTTACTTTGATGATGAATTTTCTGTTTTCACCTCTGATGATAGTAATATTCTCAGCCCAGTGTGATGTTGAAGAATGTGAGTTCTAGAGCTGAGTTGGAACTCAGACGGTCTGAGTTCCAACATGAGCTTGTTCTTTAACATGGAGTGGCCATGAACCAGTTACTTAATCTCTTTGTGCCCCAGGTTTATTATCTGCAAAATTCTTCCTTCAAAGACATTTATTAAGGTAGTTTTCTAGGTGATGGGGTACAATGCTAAACAAAGTAAGGAAAAATCCTGGCTCATGATATAGGGGCAATAGGGAAGGAATACAAGAAACAAAAGTCACCAGATAAATATATAAAATGTTAGTTGGGAGAGCCTGGGTGGCTCTGTTGGTTAAGAGTCTGACTCTGGATCTCAGATCAGGTCTTGATCTCAGGGTCGTGAGTTCAAGTCCCACATTGGGCTCCATGCTGGGCATGGCACCTACTTAAAAAAAATATGTGTGCATATATATATATATATACACACACATTAATATTATATATATAATAAGTCAAATATGTATATTTATTAGTTGGAGAGAAACTGTTATGGAAACAAATGAAGCATAGAAGAGGGCGAGAAGCAGATACAATTTTAAATCAGTTGGTAAGGGATATTATTAAAAAAAGAAGAAAAAAATCATGCATTTGCATATGAAAAGGAAGTTTCAGGGTGAAGAGAAGAAAAGGGAAAATTCTAGGCACAGTTGAGACTAATGTGCACAGGGAGAGCTAGGAGTGCATGTTCTTTTTTTTTTAAGATTTTAAAGATTTACTTATTTTAGAAAGAGAGCAAGCACAAGCAGGGGGAGGGGCAGAGGGAAAGGGGCAGAGAGAGAGAGAGAGAAGCAGACTCTCTGCTGAGCACAGAGCCGGTTGTGGGGCTCCACCCCACAACCCTGAGATCATGGCCTGAGCTGAAATTGAGAGTTGGATGCTTAAAGGACTGAGCCATCCAGGTGCCCCAGGAGGGCATGTTATTGAAACAAAGTAAGCATGATGGACAGAATGACAAGGAATGAGTTATTAGATGTAGGGAGTGGAGACAACATCATTTTGGACCAGTGGGTTTCTTTAAAAGTTTTGGTTTTCATTCTTAGTGGGATGAGAAGTCTGGTAGGATTTGTGGAAGCGATATGATTCAACTTACTGTTTAACCACTCTGGCTCTTACACTGTGATTAGATTCAAGAGGGCTGAGGTCAAACAGAGCAACAAGCTAGGGGGCTGCAGCAGTACTTCTGAGACCGGGGTCCCTCGGGCCAGTGTGGTGACAGAGAATGAGCTGAGAGATAGACTCTGGATATATTCTGTGTTTAGAGTCCACATAGGATACTGTTGGAATGGGTGTCAGGTGTGTGACATAACAAGATAATTATGGATTATTCTTAAATCTTTGCCTGAAGGAATAGAAAGATTGCTTTCCATTACGTGAGATTAGCATTTGGATATTGCTAGTACCTACCTGAAAGTTATCTTGTGAAGATAAATTATGTTAATATATACAAGTATATATGCCTCTGAATATTGTCTGGCACACAATAAGTGCTCAACAAAATACATTATTACCATATCTATCAATTATTTGGAAGCAGACACAGCTTTTCATATTTTTGTCATTCTCTATCTACTCTTATTTTTATCATATTTGTATTAAATAGCACTTTGGCATGGCAAGAAGAATAGTCTTAAATTATGTCTGACCACATCCTATGTAAAATATGGTATGCACTAATATAACAAGGAATTTTAAGGGCAAACACAAATAGTCTAAATCTTTTATATTATGCATAGATTATATTACATATATGTAATAACATACATACTTTCTAAATTATATAATAAAGAAGATGTGGTAGTCCTACTTTAACTACAATTTAATTTAATTAGCATCTGTTCGACTTAAGTGCTGTCTACAAAATCACAGAATCTCTTGGCCATCTTTGGCAACTCAAACCAACAGGATACATTTCCTAATCATAAAAGTAGACATCAACAGACACAAGGTGAAAAAATAGTTTATAGAAAAGACCAGAAAAAATGAAAAGACCTATAAATATATTAAATGACATAGTGCAGATGCAAGATGATCAGCCAAAAAAGCATATTATTAAGCAATAAATATTTATCATAACCTTGTTACTAATTGCAAACAAAAACAAATAACACTAGCAATAAAGAGTCTAGATCACATAGATATCAAAGCAAAAATAAGTCATGATAATTTTAAGTGGCAATGATATATGAGAATGGAAATTTTAAAATATATTAAATGGAAGAAAATAATGCATATTTAAAAATTTGAATAAGTTTGTTGACACTTCTGAATTAGCGAAAACTTTTTAAACTTTTAAAAATTTTTTTTAATTTACTTATTTGACAGAGAGAGACACAGTGAGGGAGGGAACACAAGCAGGGGGAGTGGGGGAAGGAGAATCGGGCTTCCCGCTGAGCGGGGAGCCCGATGCAGGGCTTGATCCCAGAACCCTGGGATCATGACCTGAGCCGAAGGCAGGCACTTAATGACTGAGCCACCTAAGCGCCCCCAAAATTTTTAAACTTTTAACTTATACAAGAGAATTTGCACTTTTACACTTTATTTTAAAAAGTATTTAGGAAAAATAATCAACTATAGTTACATTTCAGAAATAAAAATTTTATAATATTACTGCTTGAAATGAAAACTATCTAGTTATAAAAGTTTAAACAACAAATGAAATACTTGGAAAATAGAAGAATACATTCTTAACCTCTACCTAGCAAAGAAAATTAAAACTAATTCAGATTATATAGAGGGAAAAAGGAAAAATAAAGGAAATTTCAGCAGTATGACTACAGTTTATGGGTTGCTGCAAATTATGAATTCATTGCCATTTCTTGGCTTTACAACTTGTCTCTGTTAAAAAAAAATTAAAACAGGGCACCTGGGTGGCTCAGATGGTTAAGCGTCTGCCTTTGGCTCAGGTCATGATCCCAGAGTCCTGGGATCGAGTCCCGCATCGGGCTCCCTGCTCCTTGGAAGCCTGTTTCTCCCTCTGTCTCTCTCTCTCTTTCATGAATAAATAAATAAAATCTTTAAAAAAAATAAAAACAAAGGAGTCAAACTTTTAATTCAACATTTATTTTTAGTGACCATAGCAAACTTATAAAAATTAGGAGAAAGCAATAATGTAAAACAAACAAACAAAATCCACAGAAAAGCAGCAGTTTACTGAAGCTTATTGACAAGTCACTGAAAGGTAAGATTTTTAAATATTTAGCAGGTAGCCACCAAAGAGATACGACTGCATACAGATTTTTAAATTGATGCATTTACATTTCAGATCCAAAGCCTTGAACGATGAGAGTCTTGATTTATTTTCTCAAATACCCATAACACATTCACCTCATATTTCAGTGACAAAGGCATTATCAAAGGTTAAACTTGTAAGTGTATGTAGATAGCTGTAGAAAAGTGCATAGGAAATGACAGAAATTTTGCTTATATAAGTAATATATGCACATGTGTACATAACTATAGCTCCAGAAGAACACATTCAAAGCTGTTAATGACTGCTAAGTCATTTCTATTCCCTTCTCCTTTTCCATGGTTTCCATCGTTAACATGTTCTCCAATGCTAACAGACACCATTTTAAATTCATCATTGTGAAGTGTTGAGTTTTTCCTTAGTTGTTTGTCAATTAAATTAACCAAACTAATTTATAAAACATAAGTGAATATTCTCTTTTTTTAAGATGATTTAGTTATGTATTTTTTTATTTATTTTAGAGAGAGAGGGAAAGGGAGAGAGAGAATTTTAAGCAGACTCCCCACTGAGGGCAGAACCCAATGCAGGGCTCCATCCCACGACCCTGAGATCATGACCTGAGCTGAAATCAAAACTCTACACTTAACCAACTGAGCCACCCAGGTGCCCCACAAGTGAATATTCTTTAAGAAAAAGCCATTGTGCATTAAAAATATTACAGGATGGCCAATGGGTGGTTCAGTCGGTTAAGCATCTGCCTTCAGCTCAGGGCATGATCCCAGGCTCCTGCACTGGGCTCTCTGCTCAGCGGGGAGTCTGCTTCTCCCTCTCCCTCTGCCATTACCCCTGCTTCTGTGCGCTCTCTCCTTCTCTGTCAAATAAATAAATAAATAAATAAATAAATAAATAAATAAATAAAATCCTCAAAAAATATTGCAGGAAATTAACCCTTCTAATGATATTGGTCAGCATTTATTAGAACTGCCTTGAATGCTTTACATCCTTTATCTGATTTAATCTTTATAATTAATTCTATGGCCCTGGAATTATTATCTATCTTGTGCAGTTGAGGAAACTGAGGCTGATCCATTAAGGGTTATACAGCTAAATGGTTAGCAGATTTAGAATTTAAATCCTGGAATGTTTGATTCCAAAGCACATTCTAGTAATTACTCTGCTGTATTTTTTCTTCATATAATAAACAAAATAACTTCTGAAGCTGCTATCATTGTGCCCAAAATGGAGCTCTTTTCCATAATAAAATTTCCTGAAGTTGAACTATTCATGGGCATTTGTATGATATTATTTAAAAGAAGAGAACTATATTGTCTCATTTTGCCTATCAGTTACGCTTAAAAATATATTTATTTTTTAAAGATTTATTTATTTAATGAATTATTTTAGAGAGGGGGGGAAGAGCAGAGGGAGAGGGAGGAGAGAATTTCAAGCAGACTCCATGCTGAGCATGGAGCCTGACAAGGGGCTGGATCCCACCACCCTGATCTCATGACCTGAGCCAAAACCAAAAGTCTGAGGCTTAACCCACTGAGCTAGCCAGGTGCCCCCAAACGCATATATTTAGATCATAGATTTAAAGCACACTTCATGGCTTTCTATTATAAGTTGAAATTTCTAAAGACATCTTCCTGGAAATATCTGAGATCATATTTGGTCAAGTAAAGAATGATTTGATGGAAATACAAACAAGTTAAAGGAGTCAACTGGTTTTGGAGACAAAGAAAATACACCGTAGGGAAAACAAAAAGTGATGAGCTGAAAAATTTAACATTGCTTATTTCAATTGCTCAGAGCACTCTCCCTTCTGCATGACTCTAATGAGAGCATTTTTGACTTCTTTGTTCCTAAGACTATAAATGAGTGGATTCAGCATGGGGATCACAATAGTATAAAAAACAGAAGCCACTTGATCCTTTCCCAAGGAGTAAGACCTACTCGGCTTTAAATAAGTAAAAATCGTAGTGCCGTAAAAGATGGTGACTCCCAGGAGATGAGAGGCGCAAGTAGAGAAGGCTTTTCGCTTTCCTGAAGTGGAAGTAATTTTCAGGATAGTGGACAGAATGGACACATAGGACACAGATATTGTGATAAGAGACACTGTTAGGGTGGAACCAGCGACAACAAATATCATGATTTCGATGTCATGTGTGTCAAAGCAAGACAGGGCTAAAACTGGGGGTGTGTCACAGAAAAAGTGATGGATTACATTGGAGTCACAGAAATGCAGTCTGCTAATGCAAAGCACACTGACAAAGGAGTCTGCAAAGCCAATCAAATAGGACCCAAAGACGAGGGAACAGCAGAATCTTGTGGACATAACCACTGGGTAGTGCAGAGGATTGCAGATAGCAACGTAGCGATCATAGGCCATGGAGGAGAGAAGGAAACATTCAGCAGCCCCCAAGAAGACAAGAAAGTACATCTGGGTGAAGCAGCCCACATATGAAATATACTTGGCGGAAGATAGTAAGTTCTCTAAGGTTTTAGGTATGATGACAGTTGAGTAACTGAGGTCAAGAAATGACAGGTGACTGAGGAAAAAATACATGGGGGTATGCAGCAGGAGATCCAGGCGGACTATCAGTATCATCCCTGCATTGCCCAACACAGTAACCAGGTATATCTGGAGGAACAGCACGAAGAGGACCAGCTGGATTTCTTCAGAATCTGTCAATCCCAGAAGGATGAAGTCAGGCACCTGTGTGTTATTCTTTCTACCCATAGTGTCAACTGCTATGAACTGTGAAGAAACCAAATTTGATACTTAGCGGGAATGACTTCAAAAAGGTTTGTGTTTATATGAACCACATGGCATATTTATAACTGTGTTTCTAGCAATTGATGATGAGAGGTTTAAAGACCATGACTGAAAAAAAATCTTAATTTGATTGCCAAATATAAAAATAGGCATAAATTGACATTTGAATACAATATAATTAAAGCTAACATATTGAATAATTAAAATGAGACTGATCCAGTTCTAAATATTTCTCAATGCATTTAGTCCTTGTGAGACTATTATACCACAGTGCCACTGTTAAGCCACATTTTTTAATACAAGATAGACTGACTCTAGAGAACATGCACATAATACTATAATCCTGTTTATAACAAATTTCAGCAAACCTGAAAAAAGTTAGATATATAACAAATGGTGATATAAAAACAGTTTTAATGCATTATCCAGTGTCCTTTTCTCAATATTATTTAATACAAATGACAAACTTCAAATTTAGGGGATTTTGGAAGATATACTAACATTATAGACCACATATTAATTTTAATTTCCAAACTATATGATGTTTTCCTAACCTGATCATTCAAAATTAAATTTCTAAAATATGTTCATTATTTATAGACCCTGATTCCATTAACTCTATATTTCTGATTTCACAAATCCTGGCATTATTTGGGGTAAGGTCTAAATGACATGTATATGCATACTATTCTGATAATGTCCCCATTAAATTTGATCCTAACTAAAGGCCTCTAATTTTGAGAGAATAATACTTACTGTGAACCAAAGTTGGGGAAAAAAAAACCTCCCAATATGATCTGCCTAGAAGTTTTTCAACCTCAAGTTTTGCTCACAAATCAAATTTGATAACCATTTGAGTTGAAAATTTCTGTGATACATTTGTTCTTTTTGAGATAAATTCTTTTTAAATTTTAGTGTATTCATTTTGTTTTATTCTGAGATAAAAATTAATCAACCTAGAAATTTTGTTCAGGTCCTGCTCAAATGGAAAATTTGCTAGGAAATTATTTCTAAAAAGAATACCAGGAAGCTATAGTGAACATAAGCAGAGCAGAATATGTCTTGCCTGTTATCCTGATAATTCCAGGGCACCTTATATACTGGGGACCAAAGATAATGCGATGCATGGTCATCCCTGTGGACCAATTTCCAAGGAAGATTGCTTGACATGTTTCCAAGGGCAAAAGTTCAAGGACTAAATGCAGCTATGTTAGGTTTGAGAAAATGGTTGCCTTTTCCCTTAGAAGCCACACAATGAAGAGCCTGATGGTTAGATTTTCCTTTGTGATGCTCTAAATTTTTGGCTGGGATAGTGAAGAAGCTATTTCTATTTTTGTTGCTTTCAAATTCCTCAATTGTTATCTAAGTTTTATCATTTTATTTCCTCTATTAGGTTTGTGGGGAAGGAAAAATAATATTTCCTCTACTTTTCTAGATGCTTGGTTGAGAGACCCCCCTCCTCCCATAATAAAAGACATATTAACAAAAGAAAAACAAAAGTTTAATAACCTGTATACTTCTTGTACACATGGGAGATTGTAAGCAGAAAGAGTTAGGGGTCCCCAGAAAAAGAGACAAGACAAGGCTTTCTTGACACAAGAAAAATCATTTTAGGCCCCGGCCATCTTATGATCTATGCCTGACCTGCACTTCTTAACCAAAGCATGTTCTTGAGTTATTTTTTTGCAGACTTTAAACCTCTTTGAGCACTCAAATACTGGACCAATTGGAGCCAGAGAATTGATGATACTAACCCTTGCCTGCCCTCCCTGGGCTTTGATCAACCAGGATCTGGACTCTATCTCTTTAAGATAACTTCTTCCCCAATTCTATGCTGAATTTCCATTGTGTAAGCCCCTTCCTTGAACATGAATGCACCCTTAGCTTAAAATGTCCCTGGTCTTGTTGTTTGAGGAAGGATTGTTTTGAGAACTATTAGCAGTGTTCTCCTTTACTTGTTGCAAATAAAATCCTTCCTTTTTACTCTTTGGCTTGGTTGTGTCTTTTGGCTCCACACCCACCAAGAAGCGAACCCAGTGTCGGGTATCAAGATGACCAGGAAAATTAACACCTCAAGTGGCCCAAGTCACCACCTTGAATACCATCTCCTGCTAAAGACAAAAGATGTTGGGGGGTGGAGGCCAGTTAGAGGAGGTTACTTATGTAGGAAGGGCGTTAGGGTTTGAAGCCGATGGGCAAGAAATAATTCTTGAGACATCTTTGGTGCAAAAAGGTGGTTTTATTAAAGCACAGGGATAGGACCTGTGGGCAGAAGGAGCTGCACTAGGGTCCTGAGGAGTGGCCCATTATATGCTTTTAAGTTGGGAAGGGGTTAGGGATAGCTTAAGCCTCTAAGAAATTTTGGAAGCAAGGTTTTCAGGACCTTGAGGGGGCTAGCAATTATTGGGAAAAAGTCATTTATTACTGTCTAATAAAACTTTAGTCATGAGACCCTTCAGATGTATATCGGTGGGCCATATGCTCAGAGGATGTTTGCCAGCATGTATCTTAGAGGGTAGAGATAAAGGAAGTTTCCAAAGGAATTTTTATATGTTAAAGTATACTTAGTAGGGATTAAGATTGCCTTTTGCCCTTAGCAAAGTGTCAACATCTCGGCAGCTGAGTTCCCAGAGGAATGTTACTTTGCCTGTTTAAAGGACTTGTCAGTGGGCTGTAGGTAGTAAGGAAATTTAATAAATTTTTTTCTGCCTTTTTTCCCCACATCAGTTACCAGGAAAATCACAGTAAATAACGGTTTGGTTGTTATGCAGATTTAAGTCTATGCCCTCTCCATTCACAAAAGTTTCTAGAGGGACACCTGGGTGGCTAAGTTGTTAAGCGTCCTCCTTCCGCTCAGGTCATCATCCCAGGGTCCTGGGATGATCAAGCCCCGCATCGGGCTCCCTGCTCGGCGGTAAGCCAGCTTCTCCCTCTCCCACTCCCTCTGCTTGTGTTCCCTCTCTCGCTGTGTCTCTCTCTGTCAAATAAATAAATAAAATCTTTAAAAACAAAAGTTTCTAGAGATTTAGTTACCCTCTTCTTCCTGGAACAAAGAGGGAGACATTTATACAAGTAGGGATTTCCCTTATAAATGTAAATATCTCTTTCAAAAGGGTAAGTTCTATTCGGTTTTCAGAGCTTCTCCTGTGTCTACTGTTTCAGTTCAAGATAATTCTTAGGCCAAAAGTGCATTTTTGGTGGTGGCAAATTCTATGCCCCTTCTAATTGAACTGATTGTTTTTGTTTCTGCACCTAGTAACAACTGCTTGTTTTATTTACTTTTTATCTGTTTAATAATACAGGAAAATAATATTTGCATTATTAATCTGAGAGTTGCTTTACTTTTAAATTATATGTAGTGATATTAATTATTCCTATTGTGGCCCATTATATAGGTAGTTCAAAGTTACATTTTTTTAATTTCTTATTTGACTAAGAATAATTTGATATTTTTAAAATTTCTGTTTTTAATTTTCAAGCTAAACATATATTTTTCTTTTTTAAACATTAATTTTAAATTGTACTGCATTACAGTTAGAAAATATGACTTCTTTAAATTCAGTTTTGTAAATTTATTGAAATTATGGATTAATTGTAATCAACTAGTATAAACAGCTCTTAGATGCTAGGAAAGAAAGATTCAAATATTGATAAGGAAGTCTGGCCTTACCAACTACAGTATTTATAGAGTCTCAGCAGGGGGAAACAAAAAAAAACTCACAAAAATTAGTGATACAACAAGTTAGGAGGGGAAAGTACTATAAAAAAAATAAAATGTGAAATAGCTTAGGGGATGGAGAGTCCTGGAGTAGGGGAATGAGGAAGCAATCGGAAATAGTGTGGTCAAGGTAGGCTTCAATGAAAAATTGGTATTTGAGTCAAGATTTGAAGGAGGGAAGGGTTAGTCATGTCAGTACATGGGAGAACAGTGTTTCGGACAAAGGGAACATCCGTACAAAGGGCCATGCAGTTCGAGGAAAAGCAAGGACTATGTGGTAAATAAAATTCACCTGGGGGCTGGGGTGACCAGAGAAATAACAATGAAGTATTTGTATGTCAATGGTGACAAGTGCTGTGGAGAAAAACCAGGTGAAGAGAGTGCTTGGAGACAGTTGGACTTTCTTAAAATAATCTTTATTTTTCAGAGAAGTCTTCAGTGATAGGGTCACACTGAAAGAGCGAAGTAGACACCCACAAAAATATTTGGAGAAAGTGAGCGTCAGGCAAATGGAATAGTAAAAATAATGTTCTGCAAAATTGGTTCCTTCTTCCCGAAGTCGGGGTCCATCTTGTCGGTTCAGAAGGAAGAATGAACACTAGAAGTTATATGAACCCCAGGCATGGGACCATTCAAGGAACATGTAGGCCTAAGCCCAAAGGATAAGGATGCTTCTCATTCAAAGGAACCTGTAGGACAAATAGTTAACCAGCATTACCCTAGGGATAGAATCATCAGATGTACCTAATGAACTCTCTAACATAAAGAATAAAGATATATTTTCAGATTCCAAGTCTTGAAATGGAAGAGACCTCTGGAGGACCAGATGAATAGGCACCAGAACGGATGCCAGGATGACATCATGGGTCAAAGTATTCGCCTAGTCAGGAGACCACCGCCACAAATTTTGCCCTGAAAGATCCTCACTTGCAAGGCATCAGGGTGTTTGGGACTTTAGAGGATTAGCTCCCCATTTTCCTGGGTGGTGCCACTCCAATAAATAGCTTATCTTTCTCCACTGCAAAGGCTCAGTGTCTGTTTTTATTGGTTTGTTGTGCATTGGTTGGACAAATTCTCCCTTGGTTTGGCTATATTCCTCATGTTTTGTGTCACTTTATTTTGATGAAAATTGTGTAAAAAATATACTGGAGTTTGTATTTTTTTTCCCAAATTTTTATTTAAATTCCAGTTAGTTAACACACAATGTTATATTGGTTTCTGGTGTAGAATTTAGTTATTCACCACTTACATACAACACCCAGTGCTCATCACAAGTGCCCTCCTTAATCCCCATTACCTATTTAGCCCATCCCCCACCCACCTCCCCTCCAGTCACCCTCACTTTGTTCTCTAGAGTTAAGAGTCTGTTTCTTGGTTTGACTCTCTCTCTCTCTTTTACCCCTTTGTTCATTTGTTTTGTTTCTTAAATTCCACATATGAGTGAAAGCACGTGGCATTTGTCTCTCTGACTTATTTTGCCTAGCATAATATTCTCTAGTTCCATCCAAGTCGTTGGAAATAGTACGATTTAATTCTTTCTTATGGCTGAGTAATATTCCATTGTAAATATATACCATATCTTTTTCCATTCATTAGTAGATGGACATTTGGGCTCTTTCCATAATTTGGCTATTATTGATAATGCTGCTATAAACATCGGGGAGTTTGCACTTTGACTCACTCTGATAATCTTTGTCTTTTTAGAATATATTACACTTAATAAATATAAAATCAGTTATATTTTCTCTAATATTTTTATATTTCATAATACCACTATTTTTAATTTTTTTTCCCTGAAATGCATTTTCTTTTATTTGTTGTCTTTTAGTCATTTTTAGACAGCTTATCTACCCATTTTGAAAGAGAAATATCCAGTGCAAAATCCTGATTTATTCCACACTACTTTATCCAATTATCAGACAATATTCTGACATTTCTTTCTGAATAAGCCTCTAATCTTTGTGTATGAGCACAAGTGTGAGTCTAGCTTTACCTGATATCAAGAAGTCAATTTTATTCAATATGTTTTGTTTTCATTGAGTAATTTGTTGTTTCTTCAGGAATTTCTGCAAGATTTCTTAAAATAAAACAAGAAGAATAATCTCATCATTTTTTGTTTTGATATAAAAGGTATGTTAAAGGTGGTGAAATAGAACGCATGGTCAAGAAATACACATAGATAACAGGAATATTACAAAGGCACCACAGGTTTAATAGACTGAAAAAAAAGAACACTCAGTATCTTTGTATTGAAACCTGGTACATCAAACGTATTTTAAATTGAATAATTTTTTTCCAGCATATTTTTTTAAAAGAAGAAGATAACTGGCAAATTAAACATTCCATGATCATTTCTGGGACATAGTCCCAGAGATTATGGAGTTGGTTTTCTGGATTGGTCAATGGCAAAAGTTCTGGGATAGTCTGGCAGAAGAAGGACTGAAGAAAAGACAAAGATATGCCTGACCAATTGTGAAAAGATGTGTATTACAGGGTCCAGAGGGAAGGTACAAAAAGCAGCTGAAGGAAAGAATGATGGGAAGTATATCAGCAACAAATGTGAAGAACATATTGAAAAACATAGATGGGCATTTAATCATAATTTTGGACAAATAAACTACATTTCTACTTCTTATGATGAGCAAGAAAAGTGTTTCATCTTTTTGCTCCTAGACAGCAATCAGCAAGAAAACATTAATAATAAGAGAAAGTGATTAGATACATAGTTTTATTAATGCTAAGTAAATATTAAGTCTTGAAATTATTTAGAGCAGAATACACATGCAATGCAAGTGAAGATAAAAATAGCATACAATTAAAACCAGGGTAAATATAAGTCATGTGCAAAAGCCACACAATTATAGAAAATTGAGCATTGGATTTAGAATGCATGAATGAAAATCCTTGGTGGAAAGAGGGAAAAAAAGGGAAATATAATCAGTTTAATAGTCCTCAATGATGATGATGAGAAATCTTCAGAACAACCAATCTGAATCAGATACCATGTTTGGAAGGAAAAAAAAATCTCACAAAGTCTTAATAAAAAGGAATGAGTAATGAGATAGGTAGACAGTAGCCTCAGTAGGTCCATAAATTAAAACATAGTATGTTTCATAAGTTGTCGCTTATAATAGTTTGCAGAGTAAAATGTTGCATTGTAAAATGAAGTTTGCAGGAGTCAGACCCCAGTTATATAGATCAGAGAATAAAATTAAAAATTCCAAAGCAAATGTATATATATGCACATACAGATCTTTTCACATACATTACCATCAGCCACTCCCAAGACTGAAAACTGATTTTCTTAATAGGAGGTTTGTTTGTGATGTCTGATATATGAATTTACTCCAGTTATTTAAAATCATATATACCAAGTATAATTCTATGTATACTTATTTCCATATCCTAACCATTGAGGAAAAAAGTCCTTTGAAAAGAAGTATATCTGTTAATTACTATGCTGATTTTAACATGTAAATAATAAATGTTTTTGAAAGAATTCTATAAATAGAATTTTCATAAAGCTAATATTTTTTTGAATGCCAATATGCACATGACTATCCAGATTCTACCCAAGAAAGATACAAATAAGAGAAAGGCAGAATGTTTCACCTTTATGGATTGATCACTCTACTTCCACCAGCAAACAGACTGCAAAGAAAGTATTTACTTCCATATTTTGTACATGATACATTTCCTAAGTGTGGAGAGCACAATTATGAATAAGCAAACTCTTCTCTGAAAGAGATTACATTCTTGTTGGACAGAAAGAAATATAGATACACACATTTTCTTGTATAAGTGTTCATCAAATTTATCTGCAGTTGCTTTCAACATACATTTTATTTTTATTTTTTTCAACATAAATTTTAAACGTGATTTACTGCTCAGTGCTTTATGCACAGTAAAGGCAGTACTAAAGGACACATCTTTTCCAGTGGTCATTTTGTAACAATGCCTGGAGGAGTCCATTAAACGGATCTCTTTTCAAGGAAAAACAAAATAAAAACCCAGTTTCTCCTTTTAATACTATGGACTTGACCAAGCATTTCTGCCTGATTTGGAAAAGCAAGAATCTCTGTAATATACTCCCAAACGCCTCAGGAATTGTACCACAGCTAGTAAGCTTTATTTATCTACACAGACACACAGACACACACAGACACACACACACACACACACACACACACATACAGACACACACCACACATATATTGAAATGCTTACCAAATATTTGAACTTTGGGAAGCATATTATGATTTTTTAGAAATTAAACTCTGCTGCATTTGGTAGAGACCCTACTCCATAAACATCATTTTCTTTGTTACCAAAGCTCACGTTTTACAGATAAATGATCCAAATTTTAACTCTGTGGCAAAACTAATCCACATGATCAAGAGATTTTCTTTATCAACCAGTGTCTGTTGCCATGGTGTTTGGTATATGTAAGCTACATGCTGAAATGAACTCCTAATATGCTAGTTCAGTATTCAATACAAACAAAATAATAATTGGCCACCAAAATTTCAAGTCTCTTAAGTTATCATTTCGTTTATGTTAAGCCTTTTGAGTTTACTCTATGATTTTCCTGATTGGAGCAATCGCATGCCTGGAGCCATCCAGGTGTGTTTTAATGGTAACGTGCACAGATTTGTCATGACAAAAGTTTTCTATGTATGACTCTCAGGAGAGCATTTTTCACATCTTTGTTCCTCAGACTATAGATCAGTGGATTCATCATTGGAATGACAATGGTATAGAAGACAGATGCCACCTGTACCTGGGTCAGGGATGATGTGTTATCAGGCTGCAAATACGTGAAAATCAGGGACCCGTAGAAGATAGTTACACCCATGAGGTGGGATGCACAGGTGGAAAAAGCCTTCTGTCTGCCTGCTGCAGACTGGATCCTCAGGATGGCTGAGATGATGGCAATGTAGGTGACTGTGATGAGGAGCAGGGAACTGAGAAGTGTGGTTCCCGCTAAAATAAAGATCACCATTTCTGTGCTGAAGGCATCTGCACAGGACAGGGCCAAAAGAGCTGTGGTATCACAGAAGAAATGATTGATGCTGGAATCACAAAATGCCAAGCTGCTTATCACACAGACTGAGACCAGAGAATTCGTGAAGCCTATTGCATATGGCAGGACTCCCAGCCAGTTGCACACTTTCTGGGACATAATCACTGAATACAATAAGGGATTGCAGATTGCTACGTAGCGGTCATAGGCCATTGATCCTAGAAGAAAACACTCACTGCACACCAAACCCACAAAAAAGTACATTTGAACAAAGCAGGCAACAAAAGAGATGGTTTTCTGTTGGGATTGGAAATTTAACCAGTGCTTTGGGTGTTACAGTGGAGGAATAAAATATGTCAATGAATGCTAAGTTGCTAAGAAAAAAATACATTGGTGTGTGAAGCTGAGAGTCGATTCTGATTAACATGATGAGCCCAAGATTTCCCAAAACAGTGAACAAATAAATAAAGAGAAACATTAAGAAAAGACTGACTTGTAGTTCAGGGTGATTCGCAAATCCAGAGAGGATGAAGAGGGTCACCTCAGTGAAATTGTTCCCAGTCATTTGTATCAAATCAGGTCTTTGACTTACCTGTTGAATAACAGTAACAAAAATTAGAGAATGATTCAAACTTAAAGACTTAATAATCAGAGTTGACTTAGACTCCAATAATGAGAGAGTAAAATATGGCAAGCATATATTTAGTGACTTCAATTTGATTGAGAATTTATACGTGATTTTCCATTTTTTTAATAGAACTGACAGACACTAACAGAAACTTCCAAGTTGATAATTGTATGGAACTGGTAGCCCTCTAAGAGATAGCTATCTGGAAGGATTTTGGAAGAGATTCCTCCTGAGATATACCATCTTCTACTTCAGCCTATCATCATGGGCCTTGAATCATACACTTAGCAATTTATCCACAGGAATTAATTATATGATACTCTTAGAAAATATAAAGGTTATTTGTGAATTTAATGATATCTTTGTATGGCAGTCTTAATGTGTCAGCACCTCACAAATACTTTATAGCGTCATTTTAGCAGCATAACAAGATCTTAGATAGGCACATCTAATCGTTTCTTGGACTCAATAAAGCTTTGTTAAATGTAGTAAGGAAAATATATACATAAAAATCCTGCTTACTTTATATGTTAATGCTAAAATTCTTTATACTTTTTTTTTCTGTCACATGCCCTTTCTATTGGTTCACTAAGACCAAACACAAGTTCATGTATAATATAGTCAGATTGTTTTGTGTACTCACTCAGCAAACATGTTTGCTCAGAACATAAAGCACATGGTTATTGGTGACATCAGGCAATAGCCAATTCAACACCAAAAACAGTGGTTTCCAAGTCAAAAATAAAAATATTACAAATAATAAAATAAATGTGATTTTCTATATTTACAATAAAGTGTTAAAATACAAGGTAATCTTACTAGAAAATCAGAGAACTTATTTGCCTAATTCAGTTGACATAAATATGATGGTTAATGCAAGTTTGTTTCAGATGTTTGACACTCCACCCGAGTGACCCAAAAGCACTTGATGTTCTATCGAGTAGACATAATCATTTAGTGTCTCCCACCCTCACAAGGGCTCCTATTCTTTCCCAATTCATTTAACAAGCATTTAATCAATGAAGGTATTTTGTCTTGCCTGTTATTAGAAACACTTTTCTTAAGGCTTACTGGAAGATGTAGGCATGTAAAAAGGAAAAGGTTTTCAGTGTGAGAAACACACACTTAACACACAAATACACACATACGCACACAGTTACAGAAAGAGATGGTAAGATTAGACTTACCTGGGAATTAATTATCCAAAGGACACCTTCTTTGTGAGCCATCTTCCAGTTATTTTCAGGTTTATCAGAGGACAGGAGAAAAAACATGCAATATTCACCAAATTCACCATTAATTTTTGACATACATTTGCCTCATTTACAGTTCTGTCTCTCCTGAATTGTTAATACGATGGCTTTGATCTGTTGCTGCGGTTTAGCCCCGAGCTATAGTTCCTATATAATGGACCCCTATTAATATCACGGATTTGATGGAAAAAATGCTGGTGTTGAGGACAGTTCTGGATAATGTGTCTATTACCTTCCATTGATAGAATATAAACAACAGCCAAATTAACTAAGATAACTGTTTATTTTTATGTGCCTTCTTGAGAATTAGAGTCTGATGTTTTAGCTCAAACCTAGACTCATATTCAGGATTAGTTTTGTTCTTCATATATTTCTAAAGCAGTCTCAGAATAGAGGATTATCTTCAGAAATCTAGTGTGTTAACAGTTTTCTCAAGGAGCATCTGTTCCTCAAACTCTCAAGCTTGTATCATAAAGGAATTGGCCAATTAGCATCTCTTGAGATTTGCATTTTAATTGTACCCCAAGGCCTATTCTTAATTTGCCTGGGATACATCGCCAATGGAAATGTTCAGAAATACATATTCCGAGGGGCGGAGCAAGATGGCGGAGGAGTAGGAGACCTAGATTTTGTCTGGTCTCAGGAATTCAGCTGAATAGGGATCAAACCATTCTGAACACCTACGAACTCAACAGGAGATCGAACAGGAGAGTAGCAACAACTCTCTGAACAGAGAAGCGACCACTTACTGGAAGGTAGGACGTGCGGAGAAGTGAATCCGAGGCGATATTCGGGAGGATAAACGGCGGGGGAGGGACCTCCGCCGGCCGCTTCTGGCAAGGGCTAGAGCCGCGGAGCACAAAATCGGACCTTTTAAAAGTTGGCTCGGCGGAGGGACGTCGCTGCAGTGGCTAAGCGGGGGGTGGAATCCTCCCGGGACAGTGTGGTCTCAGGACCCTTGGGGTCACAGAGAGACCGGGGGTGCCTGAGTGCGGCAGAGCTCCCAGGTGTCGGGGCGGGGAAGCCGGCTGCAGATACGGAGCAGAGTCGCGGGCTCTCAGCTCGGGGTTGCCATAAACTGTGATCTGCGGCCCAGTCGGGGCACGGCTCCCCCAGCAAGGACCCAACAAGCAGCAGATCCGGGGAGACTCCCCTTCCTTCCCGGGGAGGAGCGGTGCGGGAACGCACTGCAGGGATCTGCTGGATTTGGAGACTCCGAGCGGGGTCGGGTGCCAGAGATAGCAACGCTCGATCACAGGCCGGGTGAGCATGGAGAGCGGCCGGAGACCGGGGACACGGGAGTGACTGCTTTTCTCTGGGGGCGCACTGAGGAGTGGGGCCCTGAGTTCTCGGCTCCTCCGGGCGGAGACTGGGAGGCCGCCATTTTCGCCCTGGTCCTCCAAAGCTGTGCCGAGAGCTTGCAGGGAACAAAAGCTCCTGAGAGCAAACTGGAGCAGCTTCCTTAGCCCGGACCGACAAGGGCGGGGCAATTCCGCCTCCGGCAAAGACATTTGGAAACCACAGCAACAGGCCCCTCCCCCAGAAGATCAACACAAACAGCCAGCAAGCCAAGACCAAGTTGATCGATCAAGGAGAATAGGAGAACTCCAGCGCTAGGGGAATACTGCACATAGATTCATGGCTTCTTTTTTTTTTTTTTTTTTTTTTTTTTTTACCATGATTCATTATTTCATCAAAGTTAATTTTTGTTGACTTTTTTTTTATTTTTCTTTTTCCCTTTTTCAACCAACATCTTATAAATCCCTTTTTTTTAAAAAAAAAAAAAATTTTTTTTTTTTCATTTTTAGAGTCATATTTTATCCCTTCATAGTAGTTATCCTTGTTTTTGGCATATATATATAAGTTGTTCTCTCTTTAAAATTTTGAGGTACAGTTTCTTCTAACAGATCAAAATATACCCTAAATCACTAGTGTATGGCTTTGTTCTAGTCTCCTGCCTGATCACATTCTCTCCCTTTTTCCTTTTTTTTTTTTTTCCTTAAATCTTCTTTCTTTTTTCAAACAACTTATCTTACCAAGTCCTTTTATAAAATCTTTTATAATTTTCATCTTTACAGTCATCTTCCATCCCTTCATTGTATCAACCCTTATTTTGTACATATATGTCTTTCTTCCTTTAAAATTTTAGGAGGCACTTTTTTCTAACAGACCAAAATACGCCCAAAATCTAGTGTGTGGCACTGATCTATGCACTAGCCTGATCATATTTGATCATATTCTGCCTTTTTTGAATTGTTTTGTTTTTGTTTTTATCTTTTTTTTCTTTTTTTTTTCTTTTTCTCTTTCTTTTTTCTTTCTTTCCCTTTCTTTTCCCCTGGTTTCAGGTCTTTTCTGATTTGTATACAGTATATTTGCTGGGGACGTAGTAAACCTGTTAGCCTTTTGTTCTCTCATTCATCTATTCTCCTCTGGACAAAATGACAAGACGAAAGAAATCACCTCAGCAAAAAGAACAAGAGGTAGTACCGTCAGCCAGGGACCTACTCAATACGGACATTAGTACGATGTCGGACCTAGAGTTCAGAATCATGACTTTAAAGATACTAGCTGGGCTTGAAAAAAGCGTGGAAGTTATTAGAGAAACCCTTTCTGGAGAAATAAAAGAACTAAAATCTAACCAAATCGAAATCAAAAAGGCTATTGATGAGGTGCAATCAAAAATGGGGGCACTAAATGCTAGGATAAATGAGGCAGAAGAGAGAATCAGCGATATAGAAGACCAAATGATAGAAAATAAAGAGGCTGAGAAAAAGAGAGAGAAACAACTACAGGATCACGAGGGCAGAATTCGAGAGATAAGTGATGCGATAAGACGAAACAACATTAGAATAATTGGGATCCCAGAAGAAGAAGAGAGAGAGAGAGGGGCAGAAGGTATATTGGAGCAAATTATAGCAGAGAACTTCCCTAATGTGAGGAAGGAAACAGGCATTAAAATCCAGGAGGCACAGAGAACCCCTCTCAAAATCAATAAAAATAGGTCAACACCCCGACATCTAATAGTAAAACTTACGAGTCTCAGAGACAAAGAGAAAATCCTGAAAGCAGCTCGGGAGAAGAGATATGTAACCTACAATGGTAGAAACATTAGATTGGCAACAGACCTATCCACAGAGACCTGGCAGGCCAGAAAGGACTGGCAAGATATCTTCAGAGCACTAAACGAGAAAAATATGCAGCCAAGAATACTATATCCAGCTAGGCTATCATTGAAAATAGAAGGAGAGATCAAAAGCTTCCAGAACAAACAAAAACTAAAAGAATTTGCAAACACGAAACCAGCCCTCCAAGAAATATTGAGAGGGGTCCTCTAAGCAAAGAGAGAACCTAAAAGCAGCAAAGAGCAGAAACGAACACAGACAACAGACAGTTAACAGTCACCTTACAGGTAATACAATGGCAGTAAATTCATACCTTTCAATAGTTACCCTGAATGTAAATGGGCTAAATGCCCCAATCAAAAGACACAGGCTATCAGATTGGATTAAAAAACAAGACCCATCAATATGCTGTCTGCAAGAGACTCATTTTACACCCAAAGACACCCCCAGATTGAAAGTGAGGGGGTGGAAAACCATTTACCATGCTAATGGACACCAAAAGAAAGCTGGGGTGGCAATCCTTATATCAGACAAACTAGATTTTAAAACAAAGACTGTAATAAGAGATGAGGAAGGACACTATATCCTACTTAAAGGGTCTATCCAACAAGAAGATCTAACAATTGTAAATATCTATGCCCCGAACATGGGAGCAGCCAATTATATAAGCCAATTAATAACAAAAGCAAAGAAACACATTGACAACAATACAATAATAGTGGGGGATTTTAACACCCCCCTGACTGAAATGGACAGATCATCTAAGCAAAAGATCAACAAGGAAATAAAGATGTTAAATGACACACTGGACCAAATGGACTTCACAGACATATTCAGAACATTCCATCCCAAAGCAACGGAATACACATTCTTCTCTAGTGCCCATGGAACATTCTCCAGAATTGATCACATCCTAGGTCACAAATCAGGTCTCAATCGGTACCAAAAGATTGGGATCATTCCCTGCATATTTTCAGACCACAATGCTTTGAAACTAGAACTCAACCACAAGAGGAAAGTCGGAAAGAACTCAAATACATGGAGGCTAAAGAGCATCCTACTAAAGAATGAATGGGTCAACCAAGAAATTAAAGAAGAATTAAAAAAATTCATGGAAACCAATGAAAATGAAAACACAACTGTTCAAAATCTTTGGGATACAGCAAAGGCAGTCCTGAGAGGAAAGTATATAGCAATACAAGCCTTTCTCAAGAAACAAGAAAGGTCTCAAATACACAACCTAACCCTACATCTAAAGGAGCTGGAGAAAGAACAGCAAAGAAAGCCTAAACCCAGCAAGAGAAGAGAAATCATAAAGATCAGAGCAGAAATCAATGAACTAGAAACCAAAAGAACAGTAGAACAGATCAACGAAACTAGGAGCTGGTTCTTTGAAAGAATTAACAAGATTGATAAACCCCTGGCCAGACTGATCAAAAAGAAAAGAGAAATGACCCAAATCAACAAAATCATGAATGAAAGAGGAGAGATCACAAGCAACACCAAAGAAATACAAACAATTATAAGAACATATTATGAGCAACTCTATGCCAGCAAATTAGATAACCTGGAAGAAATGGGTGCATTCCTAGAGATGTATCAACTACCAAAATTGAACCAGGAAGAAATAGAAAACCTGAACAGACCTATAACCACTACGGAAATTGAAACAGTCATCAAAAATCTCCCAAGAAACAAAAGCCCAGGGCCAGATGGCTTCCCAGGGGAATTCTATCAGACATTTCAAGAAGAATTAATACCTATTCTCCTGAAACTGTTCCAAAAAATAGAAATGGAAGGGAAACTTCCAAACTCATTTTATGAGGCCAGCATTACCTTGATCCCAAAACCAGACAAAGACCCCATCAAAAAAGAGAATTACAGACCAATATCCTTGATGAACATGGATGCAAAAATTCTCACCAAAATACTAGCCAATAGGATCCAACAGTACATTAAAAGGATTATTCACCACGACCAAGTGGGATTTATTCCTGGGCTGCAAGGCTGGTTCAACATCCGCAAATCAATCAACGTGATACAATACATTAACAAAAGAAAGAACAAGAATCATATGATCCTCTCAATAGATGCAGAAAAAGCATTTGACAAAGTACAACATCCTTTCTTGATCAAAACTCTTCAGAGTATAGGGATAGAGGGTACATACCTCAATATCATAAAAGCCATCTACGAAAAACCTACAGCGAATATCATTCTCAATGGGGAAAGGCTGAGAGCTTTTCCCCTAAGGTCAGGAACGCGGCAGGGATGTCCACTCTCACCACTGCTATTCAACATAGTATTAGAAGTCCTAGCCACAGCAATCAGACAACAAAAAGAAATCAAAGGCATCCAAATCGGCAAAGAGGAAGTCAAACTCTCACTCTTTGCAGATGATATGATACTGTATGTGGAAAACCCAAAAGACTCCACCCCAAAACTGCTAGAACTCATAGAGGAATTCAGTAAAGTAGCAGGATATAAAATCAATGCACAGAAATCAGTGGCATTCCTATACACCAACAACAAGACAGAAGAGAGAGAAATCAAGGAGTCTATCCCATTTACAATTGCACCCAAAACCATTAGATACCTAGGAATAAATCTAACCAAAGAGGCAAAGGATCTGTACTCAGAAAACTATAAAATACTCAGGAAAGAAATTGAAGAAGACACAAAGAAATGGAAAAACGTTCCATGCTCATGGATTGGGAGAATCAACATTGTGAAGATGTCAATGCTACCTAGAGCAATCTACACATTCAATGCAATCCCCATCAAAATACCATCCACTTTTTTCAAAGAAATGGAACAAATAATCCTAAAATTTGTATGGAACCAGAAGAGACCCAGAATAGCCAGAGGAATACTGAAAAAGAAAAGCAAAGCTGGTGGCATCACAATTCCGGACTTCCAGCTCTATTACAAAGCTGTCATCATCAAGACAGTATGGTACTGGCACAAAAACAGACACATAGATCAATGGAACAGAATTGAGAGCCCAGAAATGGACCCTCAACTCTATGGTCAACTTATTTTTGACAAAGCAGGAAAGAATGTCCAATGGCAAAAAGACAGTCTCTTCAACAAATGGTGTTGGGAAAATTGGACAGCCACATGCAGAAGAATGAAACTGGACCATTTCCTTACACCACACACAAAAATAGACTCCAAATGGTTGAAAGACTTAAACGTGAGACAGGAGTCCATCCAAATCCTAAAGGAGAACACAGGTAGCAACCTTTTCGACCTTAGCCGCAGCAACTTCTTCCTAGAAACATCGCCAAAGGCACGGGAAGCCAGGGCAAAAATGAACTATTGGGATTTCATCAAGATAAAAAGCTTCTGCACAGCAAAAGAAACAGTCCACAAAACCAAAAGACAACCGACAGAATGGGAGAAAATATTTGCAAATGACGTATCAGATAAAGGGCTAGTATCCAAAATCTATAAAGAACTTATCAAACTCAACACTCAAAGAACAAATAATCCAATCAAGAAATGGGCAGAAGACATGAACAGACATTTCTCCAAAGAAGACATCCAAATGGCCAACAGGCACATGAAAAAGTGCTCAACATCGCTTGGCATCAGGGAAATCCAAATCAAAACCTCAATGAGATACCACCTCACACCCGTCAGAATGGCTAAAATTAACAAGTCAGGGAACGACAGATGTTGGCGGGGATGTGGAGAAAGGGGAACCCTCCTACACTGTTGGTGGGAATGCAAGCTGGTGCAACCCCTCTGGAAAACAGTATGGAGGTTCCTCAAACAGTTGAAATTAGAGCTACCGTTCGATCCAGCAATTGCACTACTGGGTATTTACCACAAAGATACAAATGTAGGGACCCGAAGGGGTACATGTACCCCAATGTTTATAGCAGCAATGTCCACCATAGCCAAACTGTGGAAAGAGCCAAGATGCCCATCGACAGATGAATGGATAAAGAAGATGTGGTATATATACACAATGGAATATTATGCAGCCATCAAAAGGAATGAGATCTTGCCATTTGCAACGACGTGGATGGAACTGGAGGGTGTTATGCTGAGTGAAATAAGTCAATCAGAGAAAGACATGTATCACATGACCTCACTGATATGAGGAATTCTTAATCTCAGGAAAGAAACTGAGTGTTACTGGAGTGGTTGGGGGTGGGAGGGATGGGGTGGCTGGATGATAGATATTGGGGAGGGTATGTGCTACGGTGAGCGCTGTGAATTGTGCAAGACTGTTGAATCACAGATCTGTACTTCTGAAACAAATAATGCAACATATTTTAAGAAAAAAGAAAAAGAAGAAGATAACAGGAGAGGAAGAAAAGGGGAGTATGTCAGAGGGGGAGACGAACCATGAGAGATGATGGACTCTGAAAAACAAACTGAGGGTTCTAGAGGGGAGGGGGGTAGGGGGATGGGTTAGCCTGGTGATGGGTATTGAGGAGGGCACGTTCTGCATGGAGCACTGGGTGTTATGAACAAACAATGAATCATGGAACACTGCACCAAAAACAAATGATGTAATATATGGTGATTAACATAACAATAAAAAATTAAAAAAAAAAAAAAAAAAAAAAAAAAAAAAAAAAAAAAGAAATACATATTCCTTCTTTTGTGTATTTCAGTTTAAATGTCTGTAGACATACTGAAAAATGTAATTGATATAGTGGAAAGTCAGGTTTCTTATTTATTAACATATACGTAATATATATATGATACATGTTTATATAATATAAATGTTATATTTAAATATATTAAAATATTGTATATAATAATTAATATCTTCAACTATAATATGATGTGATATAATATAATATGCAATCATATATATAACATCACATATCTAATGATATTATATATAGTGCAATATATATGTATATATAATGTAATTATAATAAAATGTATATATCATACATATGTATATATATGAAGCTTTTCTAAAACACTAAACATTATAAAAATATATGAGCTACATGGTGTCAGAGAGTATCAGATTACTGTTGCCTCTGCCTGGGCTTCCCAGACAACCCTCCCAGCAAGGAGAAGTAAACTTTTTCCTATTTACTGATTAAATGGTGTTATATATTGAAATTATGCTACCACGACATCAACAAATCATCCACATATTTATTTTTAATGCAGGCACTTAGTGATTTTTAGCTGACTGTTCTCAATGATCATACACAAAATCACTGACTGAGAACAGCATGCCATCTAGGAAAATAAACCAGAAACCTGAGGTAAAAAAATCAAACTCTACTCTCGGTTTCATGATCAGCTGATAGGAATTCAATTCACATCATTATCCCAGTTGTTGTTTGTTTATTTTTTTAAAGCAACTTCCTAGGCCACACGCCTAAAAAAATTCTGGGTTACTAGGATCAGACCCACAAAAGTGAAATTTTTCAAAATGCCTCAGGTCCATGGATGATTGACAAACATCAGGTTTGAGGGATCTCACAGACTTGTCTCATTAAATTATTTTTCTTCTGTAAATCTTATGGTCTCTTATTTTACTTTAAAAGGGGTTTGGTGTTAGGATGATGAAACAAGACAGATTCTTCATTGGGAAAGGGAAAAATGCATCTCTAATTTTATTTAGATCACTTTAGAGATTTTTAAGAAGGAATAAAATCTATTATATATGTGCTATATGACTTACAGATAATCAGTGTACTCAGATATTCAGACAAAAGGAACAGAAGTACATTTTTGGTTTGGCTCTTCTATGTATCTTGAAAAAATAAAACTTTGAAAGACTTGGGTTGTATACCTGAAAATTCAATTTTCCATCCATTCTCTTACTCATTTTTTCAACGCACATTTTTATTAATTAATTAACTAATTAATTAATTAAGAGAGAAAGAGCAGGGAGGGAGAGGCAGAGGAAGAGAGAGAATCTTAAGCAGGCTCCATGCCCAGCACCAAGCCTGACACAGGGCTCAATCTCAGAACCCTGATATCATGACCTGAGCTAGAATCAAGAGTAGGGTGCTTATCCAACTGAGCCACACAGACACCCCTTAACACACATTTATTAAGCAGCTATTAAATGACAGATACAGACAGGACCGATTTATCGTATTTCACTTTATTGGGCTTTACAAATATTGTGTTTTTTTGTTTTGTTTTGTTTTTTAACAAATTGAAGTTTTGTGGCAACTCTGTGTCAGCAGGATTGTAGATGTCATTTTCTAATATTATTTACTCACTTCATGTCTCTTTGTCACAATTTAGTAATTCTTGCAATATTTCAAACTTTGTCATTATTATATTTGAATTGCTGCAATCTCATGATAAAACTTTAATGGATGAGGAATTGCTTCTTATGAATGAGCAAAGAACATGGTTTCTTGAAATGGAATCTACTCCTGGTGAAGAAGCCATGGAGACTAATGAAATGACAAAGGACTTGGAATATTGCACACACTTAGTTGATAAAGTAGTGAAAGGGTTTGGGAGAACTGACTCCTATTTTAATGAGGTTCCACTGTGAGTAAAATGCTATCAAGAAGAATGACATATTACACGGAAATCATTTGTGAAAGGAAGAATCTACTGATGCACCAAACTTCATTGTCATCTTATTTTAAGAAATTGCTTCAGTGACTCCAACCTTTAGCAACCACCACCCTGATCAGTTAGCTGCTGCCAACGCTAAGGCAAGAACTTCCACCAGCAAAAAAAAAATATGACTCACTGAAAGCTTAGATGATGGTTAGCATTTTTATCAATAAAGCACTTTTAAAGTGTGCACATTGTTTTTTTTAGACATAATGCTATTACACCCTTAATAGACTACAGCATAATGCATACATATCTTTTATAGGCACTGGTAAACCAAAAAATTCATTTGACTCACTTATTGTAGTGATCTAGAACCAAGCATGCACTATCTCTGAGGTGTGCGTACATTATGCTTTGTGTTGGATTGCAAAGATAAGAATGATATTGTCTGCTTTCACATTACTTAGAGTTTATTGCTACTTTCAAGATTCAAAATTTGGCTCAGTTCTTTGATAGTCTGATATTTGGTGAGCCTATAGGCTATGGTTGACCATGGTAAAAGATCAGTGGACATTTAATAAACGCCAGTTTAGTTGAATTCATATTTGCTTATTAATCTATTTTGAGTTCTAGTTGTTAATAGCTATATTTAACATTTTATTTAGATACTTTTAGGTTTACAGAGTTTTGAGTTGTACTTTACCCACCTTTATAAATGTTAATATCTCACTTAATCACAGTACAGTTATTGCCACTAAAAAAATTTACACTGAATCAATAATATTAACTAAACTACAGATTTTATTCAATTTCACCAGTTTTTCCATAAAGGCCTTTTTTCTGTTCCAGGATCCAATCCAGAACATCATGCTGGCATTAATATCTCTCCCTGTCTCCTGTGATCTGTGACTTTCGCATTTTCTTTCCTTTTCTTTCGTGACTGTGATACTTGTCAAGATTACTCCTCAAGCATTTTGTAGAAGACTACCTAATATTTTTCTTGTGCTTAAATTGAGGTAATTCATTACAGGGAAAAGTGCCAGAGAGGTGGTATGTTTGCCCTTTCATCTTCTCAGGGGATGCATGATGTCAATGAGTGATATTACTAGCGATTTAAACTTGATCACTTACTTAATGTGGTATCTGTGGGACTTTTTCATTATGAAGTTAGGACTTTTCTTTGTAATTTATATATACTTGGGGAAGGTAATTTAGACTATGTAAATATTCCATTTATCCTTTTGGGCACGCATCAATACGTTCCTTCTACTGATTATTACTATGCTATTTTTGTAGCAAATTTCCATTTCCCCATTCTTTTAACTTATTTTATTTATTATTTACTTTTTTATTTATTTACTTTGGTGAAAAGATTTAGATTTAGATTTAGATTTAGATTTAGCCTCACAGACTCAGTTTAAATGATCTCAATTTTGTTGGCAACATTCAAAGTATCATCTTCAAAGAGCCAATGGAACATATGTCTTCTTCTCTCCATCGGGCCTGAGCAGGGTGTTGACTTTGGCCACATCAATGTCAATAGAGCTTCTTCACAGCCTGTTGGTTTTGTGCTTATTGTTGGCCTTGACATCTACGATGAACATAAGCGTGCTGCTCTCTTCTATTTTCTTCATGGCTGACTCAGCAGTCAGGGGGAACTTGATGATGGCATAGTGGTCAAGCTTAGTTCCCCTGGGGGCGCTCTTTGGAGGATATTTTGGCTGCCTTCAGAGAGCAGTGAATTGGGCCATGGGAAGGTAGGTGATGTGCAGACCTTTTTTTGTGGCTCTGGATGCCTTTTAGCACTATTTTCTTGGCCTTTAAAACCTTGCTTTGGCTTCAGCTTTGGGAGGAGCAAGGGTCTTCCTTCTTCATCTTCCATGCCACCTTTATGAAAGGGCCTTTCAACATATTTTAATTGAAATTATTCTGTAAAGAAGAGTTGTTCTTTCTTCTGTGTATTTATTTAGTTAGCTAGTCATACGAATGTGCACTCATTGTAATTACTTTTTCTTTGGGTTATCCAACACTACCATTATTTATTTTGTTGCTCAAATTGTTCCAGGTCTGCTAATGGAACTATCATTGAATTAGCTCCTATACACTTTGCTCTTTGGTCATGCTTTTGTATTTATTGTTTGTTTGTTTTGTTTTGTTTTTTACCTCTTACATTCTGGCAGCACAATAAGCTCCAGGCTCATCTTATATTTTCCTGGACTCAGCTCCAGAGACAACTACTTCTCCAAGGAGCCTTGCCATCTTTTATGGGAGGATGGTATTTGGAGACCAGAATCTGGACTACATACTCTATTTTTACGTGTTCGCCCATATTTTTCCCTTAAGAATATGGCACACATATTTTTGATGCTTTTGAATTTCCAAGTCTCTGTAATTATAACTTTTCAAATGAAGACTCTGTTATAGTTGAAAATGTTTAGATTTAGGAACCATAATTCTGAGTTTATGTCTTGAAATACCATTTACTACTTTATGACCGTGTGAACATTTCTTAATTTCTTTAATCCTCAGCGTCCCCATGTCTAGAAAACAACAATAGTAGTACCTGCCTCATGTGTTTGTCAAGATGAAATTAAATACTATATACAAAATATCTTGTATAATATTGAGGATATACTAGGTATCAATGAATGTTGATATTCATTGATAACAAACAATGAATGTTTGTTTCGTGTCTTTAATATAAATGAGGTTGTAATAACCTATTATATTTATACACCCATGTTTATTAAACTGTTTTCTCCACCATTAGACATTTACATTCATCATGATTTCTCTCTCTTTTTTTTAAGTAATTCAGAATAAACATTAACTTGTTTCCTTTAGTTAAATAACCAGAAGCATTATTTTGGGGCCAAGCTTACAACTTTCATATTAGTGGGAGGTATTCTAGAGTGGTCTGACAAATTTTAATTTCAATGAAGAATGTCCCTGATCATCAAAGTCATCATAACCTTGCCTCCATCGACCACTTATATCTTATCAAATCCCACATATGATAGAGCTCAATAAATCAAAGGTTATTTTATTAGGTATTTATTTCATTATTATGCATCAGGAATACTTCCTTATATCTTTGTTTACTATTTACATCACTTTAAATGTTATTGAAAACCTGACTTCTATAGGTGGCTGATTTTTTTTAAACCGTACTAGATGAAAAACCTCCTAATTTAAAATTTATCTTTATTTGCTCCTCAATATCAAATATGCTGTTACATTATAGGTTAGAAAAACAAAACAAAAAAAAACCCAAAACAGTCTTTGAAATACTTATCGATTTATTAAAGAAGTAAGTATTGCATACCTGCTATTGTGACAATCACTATCCCAGTAATCCTGAAACTATAAAGTTGAATAAGATGCAGTCTTTTCCTTACAGGACTAAACAATTCAGAAGAGGAATGAAGAGTTAAAATAAAAGCTCACAATCCATTATTAAAATACAGTGTGCAATGATAGAACAATGGAGGAAATAAACTAATTTTCTCAAAGATGTTATCAAGAAAATCTTTAGAAAGATGGGAGTTCTTGCTCTTGGCCCTTGAGATTAAAGATAAGTGTAAATTGTAAAAATGAGAGAATACATGTGGCATTAAGGAAAGAATTATGACCAAAACCTTTCTCTGAGATAAGAATAGAGACGCAGTGAAGGGGAGGGAAGCAATGGAAGAAGTCAGAAGACTACTTCAATAGTTAAGGTTTGAGAACATAAGGTCTGAACTGAGACAGCAGCACTGATGATTAATGAAGAAGAGGAAACTGATTTTAAGGGTATTTGGGAACCAGAGTCAATAATACCTAATACAATAAATATTTGAATAAGATAAGATAGATGAATCTAGGCTGACTTGCTAGGTATTTGACTAGTGTGATTGAATGTATGGAAATTAGGTGCAGGGACAGTGGTGAGATTACCTTAAAATGCTGGGTTTTAGAAATTTGAAGGACATTCATAAAAAGAACTATTTTTCTTCAGTGAGATATAAAATGCTCACAAGTCTCAAAAAAGTATGAATGTGTTTCTCAGACTTTTAGTTATCTAATTAGCTTTCAAAACAAATTGCTCTGTAATATCATGTGCAGTTATAAGGGAACGGGACTAAAATTCAGACTGCCACTAATTACCCAACGAGCCCAAACCCATATATAATATACAGTTGCATTTCCTTCTCTTCAGTACTTGGTTTTCTCACTAGAACAGATTATAACGTCCCATTTAATTATAAACTCCTATGATTCTGAAAAAAGAACATGGCACCAAAAAAGAGGCCATATTCAGCTCTTTGAAATTCATAAGTTATAAACTTTTTAATATCCATCAGCACAATATCTAACTGTTGAAGTGGCACTTAGAAGCCGTATACATAATATCTGTCTGATACTCAAAACTGCTCCCTACAAATTCTCACCAAATTCTTGTCCATCTTTGGCTTGAATCTTTCAAGCGATTTTTATTCTCTATGCATCTCCCTTGATCTCAGGATATCATGTATTGCAAAGCCTCATTACATTGAGTTGAAATGTAGTTCCACACAACTTCTAAGAAGTCAAGGTAGTGTTAGAGACACATTTCTTTGATTTTCAAATGCATTTAATTTAAACCTTTTTAAAATTAAATATTAATTTAAATTAAATAATAAACTTTAAATTAAATATTGAAACCTTTTAAATTTAAATATTGTACTCCTTTAAACCCTGTAAAACAAATCTAATCCTTTCTTTTTATAACATTTCTTCAATAATGAGGCAATTATAATGTGTGCCTTGACCTTTTCAATTCCATATCCATCGACATGATATGTTTTTATCAGCATTGTTGCTTTCCCCGGCAAAAGAACTTAAACTGGGACATTGAAATATGTAATATTCACACCTACATATATTAATTCAGGATTGCCTGAGCACTGTTAATTAAAGTAGAACCAAACACCTTAATACCTTAATTTTATCATACAAACTATGTATCTATCATCTATCTATCTATAAATAGGGAGCTTGATATGTAGATACATTTAGATGTCTATAGATATAGATACATACTATCATTAGCACTGCATTGCTAACAGAGGCTTTTAATAGCAACAAAATCAAACATATATCTTCAGGTTGGCTATAGATCTAAAGAAAGAGACTATATGCACTTGCATGCCATAAAATTATACTAAATTACTGCTTTAATTTTAAAAAGCATAACCAGAAACAAGATCATCACAAAATCCAGCAGTAGATAAAGTAAACTTTAGGGAGAACTTTGCTTGGTTAAGATCTTTACTGATTGTTGGAGAAACTATCTTTGTATACAACTAATGCCTCGCTAGATCAGAGAAGTTAATTTTTGTTGCTCTTTTATATATCAGCCTTAAACTATTGGGAAAATTCACTCTACCAATTTATAACTTTTATAAGAAATATTTAAATACATCTGGGCTCTTTGTGGTTTTAATGGTATTCCTAAACAATACTTCTACCTATAATTTTATAATATTTCAGAACGCCAATTTCCATTGATTTCACTCTTTCCATTTGATTTAATATTCTCCTGTTTTCTTGATTTGGTCCAATGACCATGTTTTCAAGTCCTTTTTTTTTTTTAGTAAAAAGAAGAGGGAAATTTATCTCCTCAAATTGCTTCTCAATCAATTTATAATTTGGGGAAAGAAGAGCACAATCACTTATTCTATCTTCATTAATTTTCACATTATGGGTTTTGACTCCCTCATTTATGAAATTTTATTGTGCAGCACATTTTTTATTTATTTCTATGAGGTTATAATAACTAAACTTTTAAATAAACATAATTGTATTGATGAAGGAATTAGGTTTTATACAAGCTTTTGGAAAGTAATTTAGCAAAGTATCAAAATACATTTTTTCCATGTATTTTACCAAAGAATTCCATTATCAGAAATCCACTGAGATGAAAACAATTAGAAAAATAAAGATTTATATACAGACTTTATCATTATGATATAAATTTCTTTATAAAGCAAAAACTCTAAGTATATAACACTGGGAGATGGATACCTGAGTAGGCCCAATGTAGCATTAAATTATAGTCTTTGGTTATGAGATATCCAGAAAACTGTTTACCGCCGCCTAAAATCTCCCTTATTAGGTGATAGTTTTGCTTTTGGAAGTTTGATTATAACAATAACAGTGATTACTGAATAGCTATTATATTAAAATATTTGACAATAGAATTATTCTGGAAGAAAATATGGACTGTATAGAAACAGTAAAATAAAATTTGCTTTAACACATTATATTACATATTTACCTAAATTTAATTGTCAAGCAATAAGAAAAAAATTCCATAGACTTATAGATTTTAACAGGAAAGATTTATTGCTATGAGCTAAATATCATTCCATTTGATAAACATTCTTTTCACACACTCAAAACCATTGTTCACTACATATTGCAAAAATACCATTAGCCAAAGGCAATAACAATGATACTGGACAGAGTTTTTGATGTATAGCTGAGTAAGCAGAACAATAAACACTATGTGGAATAATGAACATAAGCAACATGGGGTTCTAACAGTTATTTTGTTTAAAAAACTATCAGCATTTTCAAGTGGCTGTTTCATGGAAGTTTCCTAAAGGTTGATTTTAAGTGAATTCCAATGTAATCTGATATGACAGAGTGTCTTTGCATTGCTATTTTGGTATTTCTTTTAAACTGACATTCGGAGTGTCTGGCTGGCTCAGTTGGTAGAGCATGGTGCTCTTGATCTCAGGGTAGTGAGTTCAAGCTCTATGTTGGGGTGGAGCCTACCTTAAAAAAAAAAAAAAAGTATTAAACAACTGGCAGAAATGGAATTGCCCTAAAAAGGAGCCTGTGGAGGGGCACCTGGGTGGCCCAGTCAGTTATGTGTTTGACTCCTGACTTTGGCTTGGGTCATGATCTCAGGGTCATGAGATCGAGCCTTGCATCAGCCTTCAGGGTCAGTGGGGAGCCTGCTTAAGGTTCTCTCTCTCCCTGCCCTCTGCCCTTCCTCTCCTGCTCGCACACTCTCTCTCTAAAAAGAAAAAAAAAGAGGTTGTGGAATTATTTTTAAGTTAAATATTCAATTGTAACAGTTCTAGATAAAAATGTCATACAAGATACACACAGGGAATTCTATTTGTTTCTTAAAATGGGAAGAGGGCTGAGTGCAAGTATATATGGATATATGTGTGCTTGAAATCTATCTTTCAAACGTTGATCTTCTCTGGTCTTGGGTGAGCTTTTAACTCCATTGATCCTTTATTTTCTCATCTGTAAAATAAGTCAGCTCCTCTAGAGTTGTAAAGAAGGAAAATTTAGTGCACTCTCTGTAACCGATTTTCATTGAGTTAGTAGGGATTCAAAATAATAATTTGCAAATGTAAGGGATCCAAATTATATAGTGGCATAAAATTATTTCCAACTAGAGACACTTGGGATTCAGTTGATCATAAAGAGAGCTTTTCAGAGCTTCCCTTATTTGACTAAAAGCAGAAACCTCTAAGAGTGAGGCTGCTATAACTGCTCTCTCCCTGGGGTGTTTTCTCCCAAGAAAGAAGACAGAGAAGACCACTAGCCCCTGTATAAACAAGCAATATCACAAAATTTCTTATCTCTCCTTTTTTTCCCTCAGAAGCCTGTTTGTTCTTCCTATAAAAACTTTTCACATACTAAATTATATTGAACTCTAATTATTGAACAAGCTACTTTTTTTTGCATCTTATATACATATGAATAAACTTTGCCTATTCATTTGTTAATCTGTCTTTTGTTAGTTTAGTTCACAGGTCTTCAAACAGTAAACCTAGGAGGATGGAAGAAATGTGTTTCCTCCCAGACAGAATGTATTGAATGTGTATATGTATGTATCGGCATACATACATAATATATATATATATATATATATATATATATGTCTGTGTGTTTCCAAAAGCCAATAATGAATACATTTGAAAATATCATTTTTTTTCTCCAGCAAATCTCACAGGTATTTAACAATACACCTGCCTGTAGAATCAATAAACATTCCTTAAAAGTTTCTTCTTGAAAATTCACAGTCACTGAGCAAATATTTTTCTCAAAATAATTCTTTTCATTGCCTCTTTGGCCTCTGTGTTTCTCACACTGTGTATCAGGAAATTTAGGATTGGCAGCAAAAGAGTATAAAACACGGAGAGGATTTTGGCTCTATCCTGTGGGTAGTTAGAGCTGCTCCCCAGATAAGTAAATATCACTGTTCCATAGAAGAGAGCGACTACCATTAGGTGAGAAGCACATGTGGAGAATGCTTTATATCTGCTCCTTGTGGAGTGTAACTTCAGGACAGTGAGGAGGATTCCCAGATAGGAACTGACCACTATCAGAAAGGTAGTCACTGATGTCGTGCCAGAGAGGACAAAGAATAAAATCCTGCAGTACCGGGTGTCAGAACAGGACAACTGAAAGAGCAGTGGAATATCAAAGAAGTAATGGTTGATGACATTGGGCCCCCAGAAAGACAGGCTGAGCAAGCCGCTCAGGTGGGTGAGTGAGCTAGCAGAACCCACCAGGTAGGACGCAGTTACCAAATGGACGCAGAGCATGCGGCTCATGAGGCCTTTGTAGGGAAGTGGGTGGCAAATGGCGACATAGCGATCATAGGCCATGGCTGCCAGGAGGAGCATTCGGTGGTCAGGAACATGCTGAAGAAGGAATACTGAAGGAAGCAACCTCGATAGGAGATGACTTTCTGTCCTGTTATGTAGTTCACCAACATTTTAGGAATAAAGACTGAAGAATAGCAGAAATCCAAGAAAGCCAACGGGCAAAGGAAAAAGTACTTGGGGGAATGCAGCTGCGCACTAGCCCAGATGACTGCGATAATCCAAACATTCCCCACCTCAGTGGTGAAGTAGATGGAGAGAAACAGCACAGAAAGGACAACATTCAACTCAGGGCTATTGGTCAGCCCCAGGAGAATGAATTCTGTTACGACACTGACATTTCTGGTGGCCATTTGGGTGTCCCCCACTATGTGGGATCTGCAGGGAACAAGAAGACAATGAAAATAACTGAAGTATAGTGTAAATATATGCATTCAATCAACTAGCATCTTTGAAAAGCACAAGGTCTTAGTTAACAATCACAGTCCACAGGAAATTTCAATTCTCTCAAGTGTGAGAAATCAGCCTGGTAAGAGACTTTGGTTGACTCAAAGTGTCATCAGGGGGTGTAAACTGACATTATGCACCATGAGAACCTTGGAGGAATCAAAACTCTCTTGCAAAGGCTCAGAGGAATGTCGGTTTAAGAGTTTAGGAGATGGATCTGGGGTAACGGTATATTCCACATTCCAGAACACAAGGCAAGGATTCTGTTTTTGAGGAAAAACATCCCTTAACAAAGAACACAAAAACTCAATATGTAATGGGTAAATTTCTGAGACATCTGGCAAAACTACTATCACATCTTTTTAACTTAGACAAATAGAACATGACATGTGTTACACAATAATATACATACACAGTATAAACATGATTAAATTTATAAACTATCCATAAAAATGGAAAATGAGAATTAGGGATGTCTAGAATAGAGAGTGAAAAAACAGTCAATCATATTATAACATAACATTACTTCTTTGTTAAAATTCACTTGTTCTGGGAAGTCGTTCTCTGCTATTCCAACAGATATTTGTCATCCCACTTTCTGATATCTGAGAGCATTTATTATCCAATGGTGTGGATCAGTCCATATCAGGTTCTTTTCATTAAGATTGAATCAAGAAACTTTTCAATATGTTTGATCCCTGCAGTCAAAAAAATCTCAAGTCTAATGTCAAGGACAATGCATATACTTTTGGTACATTAGATCATGTGTGAATATGGATTTTTATCAAGAAAAGGGTTATTAAATTAATTTTATTTTAGGCTTTCTCATATAATCCAGATTACATGAAAAATAAGATTATGATAGCTGGTACATTAGGGAAACTCAGGATTAAGTAATTTTGGAGGAAAGTTTCTTCAATCCAGGATTTATAGGAATACATGATGGACTAATACACTTTGGGAGTTTCCAATAAAAGAAATAAATATAAAGCATGCTTCCTATTAATTTGACAATTGAATCTATTTTCATTGAACATTAATGAATATGGTGTTTCATAATCCAGGCTCTGGTAATATTTCCCTGATATTGAATAAAAAGTGAGAATGACATGGTTTTGGATCTCTGCCCTTTACTCACAGTGTGATATAAAGTTATTTAGTAACAATTCAAATGTTGCAAACCTGGGGACCAGATTGCTTTGATCATGTTTACTTTACTGAAATGCCAGAGGTGAAAAAGAAGGACGTGTTCTTTTTTGCTCCATTAAACTGTGATTTCATGTCTAAGTCTTAGTTTCTAGCTTAACTACCATTTCACCTATGAATCTTTCTCAGAAGATAGTTGTGATAATTAAATAAGAAAATACATGAAAACTGGCACAGCCCCTAAATGTTTGCTGTATAGTCAAAGTAAAACAAATAAGTAAAACAAACAGACACCAGACTGTCTATTGACATACTGGACAAATGGCTTTTGACTAAAGTACTATTTTGGATCTTTGGTTTTTTTGTTTGTTTGTTTCATTTTGTTTAGATAGCTTTGCCTGCCTCCCTTGACTTTAAACAAACCAATTTGTTACTTTAACTATGAGTTCCCTCTTAAGCCACTGATTTTGTATTTGTTTCTTTGATTTTCAATTAATAAGTAGTAATTTTCATCTGCACTGCCTTTTCATGCCATTTTTCTTTTACTGTAAAGTCAGTTATATACAACAAATTAATCTTTGAATCTAAAAATTAGCTCTGGTAACAGGGCCAAAAATCACCACACTCTCAGATTTTTTTTTTAAATTTTTTTATTGTTATATTAATCACCATACATTACATCATTAGTTCTTGATGTAGTGTTTGTTCCATGATTCGTTGTTTGTGCATAACACCCAGTGCTCCACGCAGAACGTGCCCTCCTTAATACCCATCACCAGGCTAACCGATCCCCCCACCCCCCTCCCCTCTAGAACCCTCAGTTTGTTTTTCAGAGTCCATCATCTCTCATGGTTCGTCTCCCTCTCTGACTTACTCCCCTTCATTCTTTCCCTCCTGCTATCTTCTTCTTTTTCTTTTTTCTTAACATATCTTGCATTATTTGTTTCAGAAGTACAGATCTGTGATTCAACAGTCTTGCACAATTCACAGCGCTCACAATAGCACATACCCTACCCAATGTCTATCACCCAGCCACCCCATCCCTCCCACCCCCCACCACTCAGCAACACTCAGTTTGTTTCCTGAGATTAAGAATTCCTTATATCAGTGAGGTCATATGATACATGTCTTTCTCTGATTGACTTATTTCACGCAGCATAACACCCTCCAGTTCCACCCACGTTGTTGCAAATGGCAAAATCTCATTCCTTTTGATGGCTGCATAATATTCCATTATGTATATATACCACTTCTTCTTTATCCATTCAACTGTCGATGGACATCTTGGCTCTTTCCACAGTTTGGCTATTGTGGACATTGCTGCTATAAACATTGGGGTGCACGTACCCCTTCGGATCCCTACATTTGTATCTTTGTGGTAAATACCCAGTAGTGAAATTGCTGGATCATATGGTAGCTCTATTTTCAACTGTTTGAGGAACCTCCATACTGTTTTCCAGAGTGGCTACACCAACTTGCATTCCCACCATCAGTGTAGGAGAGTTCCCCTTTCTCCACATCCCCGCCAGCATCTGTCGTTTCCTGACTTGTTAATTTTAGCCATTCTGACGGGTGTGAGGTGGTATCTCATGGAGGTTTTGATTTGGATTTCCCTGATGCTGAGCGATGTTGAGCACTTTTTCATGTGTCTGTTGGCCATTTGGATGTCTTCCTTGGAAAAATGTCTGTTCATGTCTTCTGCCCATTTCTTGATTGGATTATTTGTTCTTTGGGTATTGAGTTTGATAAGTTCTTTATAGATTTTGGATACTAGCCCTTTATCTGATATATCATTTGCAAATATTTTCTCCCATTCTGTCAGGTGTCTTTTGGTTTTGTGGACTGTTCCTTTTGCTGTGCAAAAGCTTTTTATCTTGATGAAGTCCCAATAGTTCATTTTTGCCCTTGCTTCCCTTGCTTTTGGCGATGTTTCTAGGAAGAAGTTGCTGCGGCTGAGGTCGAAGAGGTTGCTGCTTGTGTTCTTCTTTAGGAATTTGATGGACTCCTGTCTCACACTGAGGTCTTTCAACCATTTTGAGTCTATTTTTGTGTGTGGTGTAAGGAAATGGTCCAGTTTCATTCTTCTGCATGTGGCTGTCCAGTTTTTCCAACACCATTTGTTGAAGAGACTGTCTTTTTTCCATCGGACATTCTTTCCTGCTTTGTCAAAGATGAGTTGACCATAGAGTTGAGGGTCCATTTCTGGGCTCTCGATTCTGTTCCATTGATCTATGTGTCTGTTTTTGTGCCAGTACCATACTGTCTTGATGATGACAGCTTTGTAATAGAGCTGGAAGTCCGGAATTGTGATGCCACCAGCTTTGCTTTTCTTTTTCAATATTCCTCTGGCTATTCGGGGTCTCTTCTGGTTCCATACAAATTTTAGGATTATTTGTTCCATTTCTTTATATAAGTGGATGGTATTTTGATGGGGATTGCATTGAATGTGTAGACTGCTCTAGGTAGCATTGCCATCTTCACAATGTTTGTTCTTCCAATCCATGAGCATGGAACGTTTTTCCATTTCTTTGTGTCTTCTTCAATTTCCTTCATGAGTATTTTATAGTTTTCTGAGTACAGATCCTTTGCCTCTTTGGTTAAATTTATTCCTAGGTATCTTAGGGTTTTGGGTGCAATTGTAAATGGGATCGACTCCTTGATTTGTCTCTCTTCTCTCTTGTTGTTGGTGTATAGGAATGCCACTGATTTCTGTGCATTGATTTTATATCCTGCTACTTTACTGAATTCCTGTATGAGTTCTAGCAGTTTTGGGGTGGAGTCTTTTGGGTTTTCCACAACAAGTATCATATCATCTGCAAAGAGTGAGAGTTTGACATCCTCTTTGCCGATTTGGATGCCTTTGATTTCTTTTTGTTGTCTGATTGCCGTGGCTAGGACTTCTAATACTATGTTGAATAGCAGTGGTGAGAGTGGACATCCCTGCCGTGTTCCTGACCTTAGGGGAAAAGCTCTCAGCTTTTCCCCATTGAGAATGATATTCGCTGTAGGTTTTTCATAGATGGCTTTTATGATATTGAGGTATGTACCCTCTATCCCTATACTCTGAAGAGTTTTGATCAAGAAAGGATGCTGTACTTTGTCAAATGCTTTTTCTGCATCTATTGAGAGGATCATATGATTCTTGTTCTTTCTTTTGTTAACGTATTGTATCACGTTGATTGATTTGGGGATATTGAACCAGCCTTGCAGCCGAGGGATAAATCCCACCTGGTCATGGTGAATAATCCTTTTAATGTACTGTTGGATCCTATTGGCTAGTATTTTGGTGAGAATTTTTGCATCCATGTTCATCAAGGATATTGGTCTGTAATTCTCCTTTTGGATGGGGTCTTTGTCTGGTTTGGGGATCAAGGTAATGGTGGCCTCATAAAATGAGTTTGGAAGTTTTCCTTCCATTTCTATTTTTTGGAACAGTTTCAGGAGAATAGGTATTAATTCTTCTTGAAATGTCTGATAGAATTCCCCTGGGAAGCCATCTGGCCCTGGGCTTTTGTTTGTTGGGAGATTTTTGATGACTGCTTCAATTTCCTGAGTGGTTATAGGTCTGTTCAGGTTTTCTACTTCTTCCTGGTTCAATTTTGGTAGTTGATACATCTCTAGGAATGCACCCATTTCTTCCAGGTTATCTAATTTGCTGGCATAGAGTTGCTCATCATATGTTCTTATAATTGTTTGTATTTCTTTGGTGTTGGTTGTGATCTCTCCTCTTTCATTCATGATTTTGTTGATTTGGGTCCTTTCTCTTTTCTTTTTGATAAGTCTGGCCAGGGGTTTATCAATCTTGTGAATTCTTTCAAAGAACCAGCTCCTAGTTTCGTTGATCTGTTCTACTGTTCTTTTGGTTTCTATTTCATTGATTTCTGCTCTGATCTTTATTATTTCTCTTCTCCTGCTGGGTTTAGGCTTTCTTTCCTGTTCTTTCTCCAACTCCTTTAGGTGTAGGGTTGGGTTGTGTATTTGAGACCTTTCTTGTTTCTTGAGAAAGGCTTGTATTGCTATATACCTTCCTCTCAGGACTGCCTTTGCTGTATCCCAAAGATTTTGAACAGTTGCGTTTTCATTTTCACTTGTTTCCATGAATTTTTTTAATTCTTCTTTAATTTCCTGGTTGACCCATTCATTCTTTAGTAGGATGCTCTTTAGCCTCCATGCATTTCTTTCCAACTTTCCTCTTGTGATTGAGTTCTAGTTTCAAAGCATTGTGGTCTGAAAATATGCAGGGAATGATTCCAATCTTTTGGTACCAGTTGCGACCTGATTTGTGACCTAGGATGTGATCAATTCTGGAGAATGTTCCATGGGCACTAGAGAAGAATGTGTATTCTGTTGCTTTGGGATGGAATGTTCTGAATATGTCTGTGAAGTCCATTTGGTCCAGTGTGTGTCATTTAAAGTCTTTATTTCCTTGTTGATCTTTTGCTTAGATGATCTGTCCATTTCAGTCAGGGGGGTGTTAAGTCCCCCACTATTATTGTACTGCTGTCAATGTGTTTCTTCGCTTTTGTTATTAATTGCCTTATATCATTGGCTGCTCCCATGTTCAGGGCATAGATATTTACAATTGTTAGATCTTCTTGTTGGATAGACCCTTTAAGTAGGATATAGTGTCCTTCCTCATCTCTTATTACAGTCTTTGTTTTAAAATCTAATTTGTCTGATATAAGGATTGCCACCCCAGCTTTCTTTTGGTGTCCATTAGCATGGTAAATCGTTTTCCACCCCCTCACTTTCAATCTGGGGATACTTTGGGTCTAAAATGAGTCTCTTGCAGAGAGTATATAGATGGGTCTTGTTTTTTAATCCAATCTGATAGCCTGTCTTTTGATTGGGGCATTGAGCCCATTTACATTCAGGGTAACTATGGAAAGGTATGAATTTAGTGCGACTGTATTGCCTGTAAGGTGACTGTTACTGTATATTGTCTCTGTTCCTTTCTGGTCTATGCTGCTTTTAGTCTCTCTCTTTGCTTAGAGGACCCCTTTCAATATTTCTTGGAGGGCTGGTTTCGTGTTTGCAAATTCCTTTAGTTTTTGTTTGTCCTGGAAGCTTTTTATCTCTCCTTCAATTTTCAATGAGAGCCTAGCTGGATATAGTATTCTTGGCTGCATATTTTTCTCCTTTAGTGCTCTGAAGATCTCATGCCAGTCCTTTCTGGCCTGCCAAGTCTCTGTGGATAGGTCTGTTGCCAATCTAATGTTTCTACCATTATAGGTTACATATCTCTTCTCCCGAGCTGCTTTCAGGATTTTCTCTTTGTCTCTGAGACTCATAAATTTTACTATTAGATGTCGGGGTGTTGACCTATTTTTATTGATTTTGAGAGGGGTTCTCTGTGCCTCCTGGATTTTGATGCCTGTTTCCTTCCTCACATTAGGGAAGTTCTCTGCTATTATTTGCTCCAGTATACCTTCTGCCCCTCTCTCTCTTTCTTCTTCTTCTGGGATCCCAATTATTCTAATGTTGTTTCGTCTTATTGTATTGCTTATCTCTCGAGTTCTGCCCTCGTGATCCTGTAGTTGTTTCTCTCTCTTTTTCTCACCCTCTTTATTTTCCATCATTTGGTCTTCTATATCACTGATTCTCTCTTCTGCCTCATTTATCCTAGCAGTTAGTGCCCCCATTTTTGATTGCACCTCATTAATAGCCTTTTTGATTTCGACTTGGTTAGATTTTAGTTCTTTTATTTCTCCAGAAAGGGTTTCTCTAATAACTCCCATGCCTTTTTCCAAGCCCAGCTAGTATCTTTAAAGTCATGATTCTGAACTCTAGGTCCGACATCGTACTAATGTCCGTATTGAGTAGGTCCCTGGCTGACGGTACTATCTCTTGTTCTTTTTGCTGAGGTGATTTTTTTCATCTTGTCATTTTGTCCAGAGGAGAATAGATGAATGAGAGAGCAAAATGCCAACAGGTTAAGAACGTCCCCAGCAAATATACTCTATACAAATCAGAAAAGACCTGAAACCAGGGGAAAAGAAAGGAAAAGAAAGAAAAAAGAAAGAGAAAAGAAAGAAAGAAAAAAAAAAACCAAAAAGAAAAAGATTAAAAACAAAAACAGAACAATACAAAAAAAACCGAATATGATCAAATATGATCAGGCTAGTGCATAGATCAGTGCCACACACTAGATTTTGGGCATATTTTGGTCTGTTAGAAAAAAGTGCCTCCTAAAATTTTAAAGGAAGAAAGACTTATATATGTACAAAATAAGGGTTGATACAATGAAGGGATGGAAGATGACTGTAAAGTTGAAAATTATAAAAGATTTTATAAAAGGAATTGATACGATAAGAAGTTTGATAAAACAAAGAAGAAGATTTAAAAAAAATAAAAGGGAGAGAATGTGATCAGGCAGGAGACTAGAACAAAGCCATACACTAGTGATTTAGGGTATATTTTGATCTGTTAGAAGAAACTGTATCTCAAAATTTTAAAGAGAGAACAACTTATTATATATATGCCAAAAATAAGGGTAACTACTATGAAGGGATAAAATATGACTCTAAAAATGAAAAATAATGTTTTTTTTAAAAAAAGGGATTGATAAGATGTTGGTTGAAAAAGGGAAAAAGAGAAATTAAAAAAATACAGTTAAAAAAATTAACTTTGAAAAACCAATGAATCATGTAAAAAAAGCCACGAATTCTATGTGCAGTATTCCCCTAGCGCTGGAGTTCTCCCGTTCTCCTTGATCGGTAAACTTGGTCTTGGCTTGCTGGCTGTTCGTGCTGATCTTCTGGGGGAGGGGCCTGTTGCTGTGGTTTCCAAATGTCTTTGCCGGAGGCTGAATTGCCCCGCCCTTGTCAGTCCGGGCTAAGGAAGCTGCTCCGGGTTGCTCTCAGGAGCTTTGTTCCCTGCAAGCTTTCCGTATGGCTTTGGAGGAGGACAGTGAAAATGGTGGCCTCCCAATCTCTGCCCCAGAGGAGGGAAGAACTCGGGGCCCCACTCGTCAGTGCGCCCCCAGAGAAAAGCAGTCAGTCACTCCCGTGTCCCCAGTCTCCGGCCGCACTCCGTGCTCACCCGGCCTGTGACCGAGCATTTCTATGTCTGGCACCCGACCCCGTGTGGACTCTCCAAACCCAGCAGATCCCTGCGGTGCGCTCCTGCGCCGCTCCTCCCGGGGGAGGAAGGGGAGTCTCCCCGGATCTGCCTCCTGTTGGGTCCCTGCTGGAGAAGCAGTGGCCCGACTCTGCTGCAGATCACAGTTTATGGCCACCCCGAGCTGAGAGCCTGCACCTCGGCTCCGTCTCTGCAGCCGGCTTCCCCGCTCCGATACCTGAGAGCTCTGCCGCACTCAGACACCCCCGGTCTTTCTGTGACCCCGAGGGTCCTGAGACCACACTGTCCCCGAGGGTTCCACCCCCGCTTAGCCACTGGTGTGACGTCCCTCAGCGGAGCCAACTTCTAAAAGTTACGATTTTGTGCTCTGCGGCTCTAGCACTTGCCAGAAGCGGCCGACGGAGGCCCCCTCCCCCGCCGTCTATCCTCCCGAATATCGCCTCGGATTCACTTCTCCACACGTCCTACCTTCCAGAAAGTGGTCGCTTTTCTGTTCAGAGAGTTGTTGCTACTCTCCTCTTCGATCTCCTGTTGAGTTCGTAGGTGTTCAGAATGGTTTGATCCCTATTCAGCTGAATTCCTGAGACCAGATGAAATCCAGGTCTCCTACTCCTCCGCCATCTTGCTTCACCACTCTCTCAGATTTAATACAATTCCCAGCTTATAATAATTAAATTTTAAAGGATTTCTTCAAATAAATTTCCTTTTGTAATTTACATAATTATATGAAGTTCTAAATACACTACGTGAGGATATAGGGAATGAACCCAATAATTTTTTTAAAAGGATTTATTTGAGAGAGAGAAAGCATGAGTGGGAGGGGGAGAGGGAGAGGGAGAATCTCAAGCAGACTCCCTGCTCAGCACGGAGCCCACACAGGGCTTGATCTCACCACGCTAAAGTCATGATCTGAGCCAAAATCAAGTTGGACGCTTAACCGACTGACCCATCCAGGCACCCTGCAGAGAGCTATTTGATGGGGCGCTTGGGTGGCTCAGTTGGTTAAGCAGCTGCTTTGGCTCAGGTCATGACTCTGGGGTCTTGGGATCCAGCCCCGAGTTGGGCTCCCTGCTCAGCAGGGACTCTGCTTCTCCTCTCCCTCTTCCTGCCACTCCCCTGATTGTGGGCTCGCTTGCTCTCTCTCTGCCAAATAAATAAATAAAATATTTTTTTAAAAAAATAGAGAACTATTTGATGTGGTAATGGTCTAACTCTATTTCACTTATCTCAATAATTTGAATAGATTTGAAGCAGATGATTTTTCTTCACATTCCATTCATAGCATGTATTAAGAGTTGCTGTTTTTGAAGACTCAAGAGGCATTTATAATTCCTTTGTTAGAGCATATAAATATAGCACATACCTGGTGTTGAGATGAAGCTTAGACCTTTCTCTTAGTTTCCTGACTTGTGCTTATATTTGGTTCAGGGTCTTTGGAGGATGGAATCCCCAGTGATTCTGTGATACCATGTTTCATTAAAAGAGCAAAGAGAGACTTGAGGAAGGTAAGGTCCCAGCACTATCTTTCCAAATTGTAGCAATTCATGGATTTGGCCATTTCTCAGTTTTAGAGAAAACTGTCACATCAGTTCATGTCTCACCTATATAAGCCTCTGCAAAACAACACCCAAATTATTAAAAATGAATTCCAGCAGTATTTATCATTATAACTTACATAACATAGTTATATATATATATGTATATATATATTTATATATATATTTAGTTTTAAAGATGGCCTAAGTTCCATTTGTTGATGACAATATGCTTCTATATACATGTATTATTATTGGTAGTAATTATGGAAAATAGACATATTTCTACCTAAGACAACCTAAAAGAAGTGGAAGCAATCAGCAATCACTAGATAGAATTCAAGTGTGCATGTGTTTATACACTAAATTGCCTTATAATATAAGAAATAATTCAGCCAATTTAGACACTAAAATAAATGTCAAGTTTAACATTTTTTTTTTTTGCAGTGGTAGTTGAACAGAAATGTAATTTTTAGAAATCCTAGGTAGGCTGCTACTTGGAGGATAGAATGAAAAATATAAAAGGTGGTAAATTAGAGTAAAATGGTAGGCATTTACATATAGTGAAAAAGGGAAGGGGGCAAATTAGAATAAATAAGTCACTGATACAGGTCAAATGCAACCAAACCAACAAACACATCTGTACAAAAACAAGGTGGTGAAAATTTGCAGTGATATTAAAATGAAGCAATAGTTAAAACAGACTAACACATAGGGAATATTATAATTAGTTTTACTAATAAGAATATTGCTTTTTCTTTGATAAGTAATATTAAGTAGGATCCTATTTGGGGTGGTTTTTATTTATTAAATGTTTAGTATATTCCAGGCACTTCACAACTATTATCTCTAATCATTATGTAATTTTATTTAATTGAATATTCTGATCCATATGATTCACATTATACGTGGCTCGGAATAACTAAAGGAATTGTCTGAGTTTGGACTTTAGCAAATGGTAGGACAACACCTTGATACAGTGACTGTCTGATGTAAAAATTTGTGTTGCTTTTATTATTTATTCCATACAGCCTTTTAATATTGACAGACTAGGAGTGAACATAATAATGATGGAATTTGAAACCATATTGCAAGAAAAATAGTGGAAAAGATAGGAAATATCCAGTGTGAGAAAAATTAGACTCAGGACAATATTCCTTTTTTTTTCAAGATTTTATTTATTTAATTATTTTTTATTTATTTGACACAGAGAGAGAGAGAGTGAGAGAGAGAAAGAGTACAAGCAGAGGGAGGGGCAGAGGGAGAGGGAGAAGCAGGCTCCCTGCGCAGCAGGGAGCCCGATGCGGGGCTCCATCCCAGGACCCTGAGATCATGACCTGAGCAGAAGGCAGACGCTTAACCAACTGAGCCACCCAGGTGCCCCTCAGGAGAGTATTCTGATTCAGCAAACACTGAATATCCGAGCAGTCTAAGAATGAAGAGTGAGAATATATGAATTTTAAGACTTCATTAGATATATCTAAGACTAATTGATAACAACTCTAAGGAAAGAGATAGGTCTTCCTTAAATTGAAAAAAAAAGTCATATTTAATTGGTAAAATTTAACAAGCTGGTTTTATAGGGGAGAATGACAAACAGTGGACCATTTGTAGAGGGCAGTCTATAGCAGTTTAGGGTTTTGTGGGATGAAAATATGCTCCTTAGATATCCATAATTCTGGGAGTTGTGATTTGTTTACAGGCCACAACTGACCAAGGACTAACTGAAAATTGCCATCAAAGCTGGGATTGATGTAATCCCTATTGTGTTCACAGCACAAGACCAAACCTCAAATCTTGGGAAGCATGAATTCATTACACTGACTTGTGGGTCTCTTAATAAATAACAAACATGACCATGGTGCAAATGTACCCATGACTAGTCCACATAGTGCCAGCAACTTATTTCCCTGATGCGTTAGGCCAATTTCTAAACTACAAACTCCAAGTCTACCCACGTGAAATAAAAAAATAACACATATTTAATAGAGATTTTCTGTGAGCTAAGAGGAAAGTTATGTTAGATAAACATCTGCCGAGTCCTGATTTCTCCAAGTGTTGATGTTGAGCAGTAACCAATTTTATGGATGGGGTAGAGGGACTGGAGCTGAAAATGCCCATTCTCATTTTTGTATACTGATATTTTACATGAAATTTGAAGAAATAGCATCAGATATTTCATTCATGAAGTCCTCATTTATTTCTTTTTTAATCTTAATTAATTAATTATTTTTTTATTATTCTGTTATGTTAATCACCATACATTACATCATTAGTTTTTGATGTAGTGTTACATGATTCATTGTTTGCATATAACACCCAGTGCTCCATGCAGAATGTGCCCTCTTTAATACCCATCACCAGGCTAACCCATCCCCCCACCTCCCTCCCCTCTAGAACCCTCAGTTTGTTTTTCAGAGTCCAGTCCTCATTTATTTCTAATTGACTAAGTATATTAACCACTTAAGGATATTTAGAATCTGCTTAACTGAGTTGCATTTACTGATATGTGTGTTACACACACACACACACACACACACACACATATGTATATATATGAGTCAGGTATATATGGTATATTACCCATTATATAGAATATATTACTCATTTTCCAATCTTCATCCTACAAACCTACCACATGCCCTTCATCTGCCTCACAATTTAGGAAAGGGCTTTTCTTTTTTATCTTATTTGAGCATCCAGTTACTGTTTATAATATAATATAGTTACTATATATACTATAATACAGTAACTCTTCATCAGGATGAGTTGAAAGTCAGTATTAAACATAAACAAATATCTTACTTTTGTTCCATAAAATAACACCCCTCACACACATGTACACTTAGTAAACTATTTTATTTACATCCTGACTAGCCCCTTATTTTATGAGGTGAGTATTGTAACAGAATGAGTTCAATTTGTTTTTCTGAGTTTTAATTATCTGACTTGTATATTATTTCTTGTGTTTTATACTCTAGGATAAAAGATATTGAATGCTGTTGAAAAAATTGTGAAGAACAATATAAAATTACATTTACTTATCATTATTATTTTACCTTTTTACTTTTTTCTGAAAACCAAAACTTTAATACAAATTCATTTATATGAATTCTTCTCATACATAAATGTCACATATTTGTAGCCTTATGGGACCCAATTTCAAATAATATATTAAATAATTTTAGGGGTGCCTAGGTGGCTCAGTCAGTTAAGTGTCTGCCTTAGGCTCAGATCATGGTTCCTGGGTCCTGGGATGGAGCTCCCCATTGAGCCCTGCATCGGGCTCCCTATTCATCTGGGAGTCTGCTTCTCCCTCTCCTTCTGCCCCTCTCCCTGCCTGTGCGTGCTCTCTCTTTCTCTCTCTCAAATAAATAAATGAAATCTTAAAAAAAAATAAATGATTTTGGATAATTAGAAAGGGTCATACAAATGTTATATGATGTTCTTGGTGGTGGTGGTGGTGTCATTATTTCATTCTGAATATAGTAAGCTTTCATATGAATTTCTTTGCTTGATTTCTAATATAATGAGGATGTCAATTTGCTATCTTTTTTCACATTTCAATTTGCTACCTTCACAGATATTGGAGCCATTCACTCATGAGTTTGGCTGTCACTGAGAGGAAAAAAAAGTTTAATCTAGCCTGCCATGTAAAACCATGCCTTAATATTTATAGAGTATTCAGCTGTCTCATTGTGCTGCTTAGCCTAGTTGCCTCTTATTCTTTCAGTACTTAAAAGAATCTCCGCAAATTAAATATAATTTTATTTGTAAATGGAGATATTCTCTAGAACACTGTTTGTTTCTAGATAGGAGACTTTATAGCAATTTAGGGGGAAGAGATAACTATGGAAGAATCAATATTTGTGGGCCTGATTTCATCATTATGCACCTGAACATGTAATTTGAATCAAAGGGAAAACAGTGGCTTCACATATTTTCCCTTCCTGAAATACATAGCACAGGTTTCCTCCTGCATAGAATACCTTCAGGGAATTTCTTGTTTAAAGTCTAAAGAATATTCCGGAAGATGTTTAATGGAAAAAGAAAAATGGGTCTGATTATTCATGACTCCTGAATTATCTTTGAGGCCTCCTTTCTAAACATGAAGTCAAATTCTTTAGTGTATGTTTTCTCAGAATATTAGAACCCTCCCACATGGAGTGGTAGTAAAATTGTGGCATTCTGTCCTGTTCGGTTTCATATGCAGTAATGGAAACCAAAGCCAGGCACAGGAAAATGGTCCAGACTAACCACTGGGAATGAAATGACACAGGCAATTTAGAACACAATTTTTTTTTTCTATTTTTGAGTATTTGCATTTATTTTGAAAAATGTCTGGCTATAAGTAATCCAGGCTAATTTCAGAACATGCATATGCCAGCTTTGTAGATAATTCAAGTACCAATCTTTTTTGCTTTAAAAGTATTTTACTTATTTCTGTGCTTAATAGAGACTGAGTTAAGAGATATTTTATTACTTACTAATCTTATGTTTGTATCTGTCTATTTGTGTGTCTGTATATCTATTTGTATGTACTCATTTCTACACAGGTACAGGAATGAAAGTGTCTTCAACCGTCCAGAGATAAATAGCCTAGATCTTGCTATGGTTTTTAGGTTAGTTTACAAAATAACCAGACATATCTCTTGTACCTGTTATTCTTCTAGGCTTTTTTCTTCTGTTGTAAAATAGAAGGCTCCCATTAAGTAAACTCTAGGATTCCTTTGGGCTCAAAACTTTAATAAATTCATATAAATATTCTTATCCAGAAGACTTCTTTATATGCTATTTTGGGACACATATGGTGTGAAATCAACAAAGAAAATATTTCATTTCTATAGCTCTTTTCACAGCATCTTTTACCTCCTTGTTCCTCAGGCTATAAATCATTGGATTTAACATAGGAATCACCAGGGTATAGAACACAGATACCACATTTTCTTGTTCTAAGTAATATTGGGAGCTTGGTTGGATGTAACTAAAGCTTATAGAGCCATAGAATAAAGTCATAGACGTTAATTGTGAAGCACAGGTGGAGAAGGATTTGTATCTACCTGCTGCTGAGCAGATCCTCAGGATAGCAGCAACAATGAAGACATAGGAGATCATCACAATCAAGAAAGTGATCATAGCAATAATTCCAGAGAAGATTAAAAGCAACAGTTCATTCATGAATGTGTCAGAACATGACAACTTCAATAGTGGGGGAAGGTCACAGAAAAGTGACTGGTGATATTCGGCCCACAGAAAGACAATTTCACCAAGCCAATTGTGTGTGTCAGTGAGTTGATGAAGCCTCCTACACATGACCCAATGACCAGGACCATGCAAACTATTTTAGTCATAGCCACTGTGTAAAGTAAAGGGTTCACGATGGTCATGTAGCGGTCATAAGCCATTGCTGCTAGCAAGAAGCCCTCAGTGGTAAGGAGTGACACAAATAAAAAATATTGCACGATGCACGCAGAGAATGAGATTGTCTCCCATTCAACAAAGGAGTTCAGCAGCATTTTTGGTGCAAAGACTGACGGATAGCAGGCATCAACAAATGACAGCCAGCTAAGGAAATGATACATGGGTGTTTGGAGTTTGGGAGTTATTTGGATTAGAAAAAGCATTCCTAGATTCCCTACCAAAGAAATGGTATAGATCAGGAATAAAACAAAGAGGACCACTTTCAGTTCAGCACGATCTGTCAGTCCCAAAAGGATAAATTCCGTAACCAATGTAAAATTAACAGCAGCCATGTGTGCATGTGTTTCTTGGTACCTGTTAATGATAAGAAAATCTAAATTGAGAATAATCATGCCACACTATCAAGAATACTTGGAATCCCTAACTAGCTGTGCAACTTGAGCTGTTGACTTTTCTTTTCTGGTTGTTTTACCTATAAAATTAGAAATTTTTAACTAGAAAGTCTCTAATCTTTTCAAGTACTGTTTATTAGTTTATTCCAAAAGGAAATTCCACAAGTAAGAAAATAAAACATTAGGGTCTTAGCTTCAAAGTGTGTTTAAATGCTTCTCTTTTTATGTGAAAGGGAAAAAAAGTTAAAGTGAATTTCATTCTAAAATGTATGCAATACAAAATCTAGTTTATAAAGCATAATGACCAAGGTTGGAAATTTAATCTGTGTTCTCACTGAAGTTCTTTTAAACTTCTCACTTTGGATTTAATGGTAACTAATGTCAAATACATCAAAATTTAAGAATTAACTATACTGTGGCATTTGAACTGAGAAATTCCATGTATGCCTTCACGTTTAGTTCGTATTCCACAATTTCTTTTTTAAGTTGGACGTGATGAAAGACAAAGCCCTAATATCCAAAAACGTTATGGTCATCCTTAAAAAATAGCCAGAGTCATTGGTTTCTGAGAAAAATGCCCACTGGGAATGAGAAGACAGGGTACTCTGAGCAGGAATGTGAAACATGATGAATAGCAACTTATAATTGGCTTTTGATATCCAATAGAAATGTCTTAGGAGACTCAGGAAACAGTTTTTATACTTTTTCTGATAAAGAACAATGTAAACCTGTAAAATAAAGCAAACCTATAAAGCATACAGATACTTTTTCACAATATTTTTTTGGATGTTGCAATACATTTCCTAAAATATGCAATGTGTTTTCCACTTAATGTACAATGGTTGATTATTATATTTTGTCCGAAAAAATATAACTATCTTTTTACACTATATAGAAAATAAAAATAAATATTTTAAACAGTTCATAATGCTATAGTTTTACCTCTTTAGAATAAAGGGAGGTGTTTTTGATGGCTTCATTATCCTTTCATTTGGTAGACACTATTTCTTTAGTACAGTAGGTAAAACTCAGAAAAAAAACAACATTTCAAAGTTACTGAAATAGTAAGAAATGAGGCAACTGTGTTAGATGTAGAATATCTACACTGATAGGTGAATAATCCCTGTGGGAATATATGTAATTATGACAGATTGCAATTCATCCTTTAGGGAAAAATATTCCACACTGATTAAAACACTGATTTTTCATTGTTTCACTAGATGTTGCCTACCAATTTTGATGTTAATGTAGAAAAAGAAATTGAAGTGTAGGATAAAGGGTGAGAATAAATGGCCAAATTATAAATTCCTCCTACTCTGTGTTTATAAGAATAAAATTAGCAATAATCGTGCCTTGGATAAATCTCATTGGCTCCAATACTACCACTGTGCAAGGCTGTACGGATAAAATTAAAACATAATATTTGTGTCTTCTTCATCTCGTTTTTTGTATTTTTAACTGATTTTCAAAATGTATTTATATGAGAGAGTCAAATAAGTGAGTTTCACTTACCAGTGGAAGAAAAAAATATTCAACACTTTAGCTTATTTAGGAACTATATAACTGCTCATTCCAATGGATTATTTCTCTATATTCCCCCCAAAACAATCAATCAATCACACAGAAAAGTTATATTTGTCTAACACTTACAGTAATATAAAAATTGGGTAAATGATAGTAGTTACAGGTAGGAAGATTGAAATTCAAACTTCTTCTTTAATATATGATAACCATAAACAGAGCCTCCATGGTATGAAAGCAAAAGCAAGATGGCCAAAAATTTAGTTTTATATTTACTATAGTACAAAGGGAAATGAGTCCCCAGAGTTAATCTTCTGATCAAAAGGATATAATAAATACATGATTAAAATTTCCTATGTGTTTCTCAAGACCTTCATGGCTCCCTGAAGGCATTCAATTTCCTGAATGTTAGAATGAATAGAAGGAAATGAAGGGCAAGTAAGTATAGGGGAAAAACCCAGATTATATAAATTCTGAAAAACAGTGCAATAGAATAGATAGTGATCCCTGCTCAGTACTTTAGCAAGAGAAGCTTTTCAGAAGAATCCTTTAGTTGGGCCTACTTGTCAGAAAACACATGGTGATGAGCATTGGGTGTTATAAGCAACCAATGAAATCATTGAACATTACATCAAAAACTAATGATATATTATATGTTGGCTAATTGAACATAATAAAAAAATAAAAAATTTAAGTTCTAAAAAAAGGAAAGAAAACACACATGTACACATACACATACACACCCACAAAGTGAAGCTAAAACCCAAACATCAGTGGGCTTTAAACTAGTAGAAATAACACCTGGTTTTCAAAAAAAAAAAAATTGACTCCTTTGTTTTCTTGGACTGTGAGGATAGAATCAAAGAAAATTAAAACTACTAAAAAGGCTTCCTTGAAATGAACCCAACCACCTCTATCTTGAATGTTTTTTCCTCCATTCTAGTATGTGTCTGCTGATAGACAATTTTGGGCATTTTGCCTTCATCTTAAAATGAATAATGAGGAATTCTGGTAGCAATATTTCACTCTGTTCCCTCACAGTGTGAAAGTGTAAATTCGATTTATTTAATTGTAAATTGTCATTTAGTTACAATTCTGTAAATAAGAATTGCCCTTTATTGTTTATTCTAAAAGCAGTTAAATTTCCCTTCCTAAATGTACATTTCCTAAATTCCTTAATTGAAAGCTAATAGAGCAGGTGTTAGGAGTGGGGATTAGGTGATATTCTAAAGTTGAATTAGGCCAGAAGATGATCATTATTTTAGAAGGCCTAGAAGATTCTATACCTGATGCATTCTGTTTTTTTTTTTCAAGTATATAATTTATTACCAATCCATGTATGAAGAATTATTTGAGAAATATATATCAGAAATATAAAAAGATTAAGCTTCTTTGACCAATATCCTCTTTTCTCCTGGGAAATTGTAAATCAAGGACAAAAATTATCTGAAAAAACTTATAAATATCTGTATTTGCAGGTGTTAAGGGAGAGAATAAAATAGAGTAAGCATTGCTAAGAGGATTATTTTAAATGGAGTGGGGAGGACATTGAAGAGATGGGGCTAGAAGCCAAGGATATGTTTTATGTTAAAATGGACACAAATGGACTTTCTGCCTTAACACAGTTCTGCCTAGCAACCAATCCCGTACGAGTGTAAGGATGGCTATACCAGCACCAATCACATTTCCTTCAAAATGATTTATGTAAATTCCCTCTCTCCTTTTTAAAAACTCTAACCTCCTTTGTTTCTCCCAAGCACACTTTTGATTTTGGTTGAATCTGTGTCTCTTGGATTGCAATCCCTAAGTCCCCAAATAAACACATATATTTTATTTTGCAACTTGCAGTTTTGTCTTTTCCTTGGTTGACACAGGCACTCGGTTGGGGGAAAGAAAAACTACATTTAGAAAATCCCTATCAGGTTCTCTATCTTCTGCAGATCTATTAATTCCTTGAGATTATATGCAATACTATTTTCTTTTCTTTTTTTTTTTTTTTAGTAATCTCTACCCCCAGCATGGAGCTCAAACTCAGCACCCCAAGATCAAGAGTCAAATGTTTTACTGCTGAGTCAGCCAGGCACTCCATGCAATGCTGTCTTTAAAACATCTTTTTCTGGGAAGTGGCCTTATACCAATCATCAGATACTTAAATGGATACCCAAATTAATATCTAATGGCTTTGTTAACAATAAAAACTGATAATAAATTTTAAAAAGTTGATATTTAGCACATAGATAGGGCTGCAATTGAATTTGGCATATAGAAAAATTTAGCAGCATTATTTAAAATGAATTTAGTACATATTTATTGATTTTTTGTCATGAAAGAAGACTGTGAAAAATATAATTCAGAAATTATATTAATATAACATATTGAAGTGTTATTTTAGAAAGTAATAACTTTTTTCAAATAAAAGTTATTGAGGAATAATTATGATACAATAAGCAGTGTTCAGTTTAAGTGTATAATAAGTTTTGACAAATATATACGCCAGACATATTACTACTATAATTAAAACATAGGATATTTCCATAACCCCCAGAATATCTTGTTCTCTTTCTAAGAAACCCCCTATCACTGACCTCCAACCCCAAAGAACTGCTGATCAGTTGTATATCTGTATTTGTGAGATTTGCTTTTGCAGAGTTTGACAAAATTAGGATAATACAGTTTTTTTGGTCTGGATTTTTTTTTCAATCAGAATAATATTTTTATTTTTTTGTTTTTTTTTAAGATTTTGTTTATTTATTCATGAGAGACAGAGAGAGAGAGGCAGAGGCAGAGAGAGAAGCAGGCTCCCTGCAGAGCAGGGAGCTTGTTGCAGGACTTGATCCCAGGACCCTGGGATCATGACCTGAGCTGAAAGCAGACGCTTAACTGACCGAGCCAGCCAGGTGCCCCGGAATAATATTTAGAAACATTCACATTGTTACATTAATCATTAGTTCTTTCTTTCTTTTTTATTGCTTGGTAATATTCCATCGTATGGATTAGCACACTTTGTTTAACTGTTAAATCTTGTTGTATTTGTTGCTGTTGAATTTATTCTTAAATTTTGTCCTATTGCTAATGGAAATATTTTACTAATTTTTGAATTGTTTTCTATCAATATACAGAAACACAGTTCGTGTATATTGATTTTGTCTTTTACATACATAATAATTTCACTTGAGAATAATGAGAATTGTGTTTCTTCTTCTCCAATTTAGATGCCTTTAGCATTTTGTTTTGTATTATTCATTTTATTTTGTTTTGTTTTCTTTTGTATCATTCTTTCATTTTGTATTGTTCCTTTACTTTGTATTGTTCATTTATTCCTTACTTATTTTTTGCCTCACTTTTGAATTGTTCTACCTTCCACATTTAAGCTCCTTAAACTTATTTTTGTGTATTATATGTTAGGTGATAGAATCTCCAGTAAAATGTTGAATGGGATTTTTTTACCAAATGAAGGCAGTTTGGTCCAGGTTTTGCTTTATTTTATTTTGCTTTGCTTTTTACCTCTTTCTTTTCTCCTCCTCTCTGGGAACTCCACTATGTACCTATTGATACACTGAATGGTTTCACACAAATCTCTGAGCCTATTTTTCTTCATTCTTTTCATGTTTGTCCTTCAAATGGGATGATTTCCATCGCTCTACTCCAAGATCACTGATTCTTTCTTCTATTACCCCATATTTGTCATTGGATCTTTCTAGTGGATTTTTCATTTCAGTTACTGTATTTTTAACTATAGAATTCTCATGTGGTATTTTTTTATTAATCCCTTTTTTTATTGAGGTTCTATATTTGATGAATACTTTCTGTCACACTTTCCTTTAATTCTTTATATATATTTTCTTAAGTTATCTGAACATTTTATTTATAATAGCACTTTGATGTCTTTTTCTGCTCAATCTAACATCTGGGTCATTCAGTTTCTACTGACTTCTTTTTTTCCTGAGTCCAATGTACTACATTTTTCTGTTTCTTTGTAGGTCTTGTAAATTTCTGTTAAAACTACACTTTATATGTAATACAGTGTTGATGTTCTGCATTTTATACGTGCAGCTTTGTTAAGTACTGACAATTATTTTTTCAAAGTTGTTGTTCTGCGTAACATCTCTTGTCAGTGCTTTATGAGAGTTGTAGCTGCTCCATCTCTTCAGCACTTGATATTGGAAACTTTTTTAAAAAGATTTTATTTTTTAAAGTAATCTCTACACCCAGCACGGGGCTCGAACTCACAACCCTGAGATCAAGAGTCACTTGTTCCACCAACTGAGCGACAGGTGACCCTGATATTGTATACTATTTTTATTGTCATATCATTTTGTGGTTAATTTTCTTTCCCCAGATTTCTAATAAAATTGAGCAATTTTCCTTTATTTTTACTGGAAATTGGGAGATTTTCAATATTTATTGTGTCATGTGCCTTACAGATACTTTGCCCCCTGTCTGCACCTTTTTTTTCTATTATGTTGTCTATCTTGGTTTTATTGGTTTGTAAGATTTCTTTATACATTTTGATTATAGTTTCATAAATATGTAGGGAAACTATTTTCACTGACTCTGGTTTACTTTTTCATTCTATAATTTTTTTAAAGATTTTATTTATTTATTTGACAGAGAGAGACAGTGAGAGAGGGAACACAAGCAGGGGGAGTGGGAGAGGGAGAAGCAGGCTTCCCGCCGAGCAGGGAGCCCGATGCGGTGCTCGATCCCAGGACCCTGGGACAATGACCTGAGCCGAAGGCTTAAAGATGCTTAACGACTGAGCCACCCAGGCGCCCCTATAAATATATTTTTAAGTATCAATGTAATTCAATGCTCCTTACTTTCTCCTTAATGGTCATTTTATGTCTTATTTAAGAAATATTTTGCCTATTAAGTTTTTAAGATGTCTCAATTTATATTTTTTATTGTTCTAACTTTTGCATTTACTATGTTATGGATTGCCTTCCGTTTTAAATTATGCAATTTGAAAGATTAAATGTAATGCACTCCATTCCTTATTTCACTTTTCTTTATTAAAGCCTTAGATTTAATCCCACTGATCCACACTGCTTTTTGCATTGTTTCCATGCATTTATATTCAATTTATTTTAAACCTCCTAATAAAATATTATTGTTGTACAGTCAAAAGTCAATCACAATTTGTAATTACCCACAAATCTCCAATTTACCCTTCCCTTTGCTTTCCATGTTTTTATTGAAATTCCATTTTTTTGTCTTTTCCTCTGAACACTTGTTCAAGAATTATATACACATGCATACACATACACACACATTGTTAAAGTGCCCTGATATTAAATATATAATTTATTTCAGATTTCTTTTTTATTTATTCATTTGAGAGACAGAGGGAGAGAGAGCGAGAGAGAGAGAATGCGAGCAGCAGGGAGGGTCAGAGGGAAAGGTAGAAGCAGACTCCCCGCTGAGCTGGGAGCTGGATGTGGGTCTTGATCCCAGAACCCCTGGATTGTGACCTGAGCTGAAGGCAGATGCCTAACTGGCAGAGGCACCCAGGCGCTCCAAGTATACAATTTATTTCAATTTTATATATATGTACATGAGCATAACCACCACACAAATCATAATGATACAGATATGTCCAGCACTACAGAATGCTCCCTCATAGTTATATTACCATAACTTAAATTTATCTGTTGTTAAACCTTACACAAATGGAATCCTACACATGGACTTTTCTTTTTTTTAAATATATGGGCCTTTTGTTTCTGCTTTCTTTTAGTGAGCATAACATTTGTGACATTCATTTACCTCATTGTACATCGGTAGCTTTATAAAAAAAGTGATGTTTAGCCTTCCATTTTGTGAATATATCAAAATTTACTAATGTATTCCTTAAAATGGTCTGGTTTTTGTTTCTAGTTTATAAATATAAATATTATGAATAAAACTGCTGAGAATTATTGTTCATGTATGTTTGTGAACACACACATTCATATCTGGGAAATCTTGGGACATAACTTAGCTGTATATTCAGTTTACCATCAGACAGTTCTCCAAAATGCCTGTACCATTTTCATACACCTGTTGGAAATATGTGAGTAATGATATTAAACATTTTTACATATGCTTATTGGTTATTTTGAATGACTTTCATATAAACATTTTCTATTTTTTTTCCATATTTAGTTGTCTTATTTGTCTTTTATTGACAAATTCTTTTTAAATATTTTGGATGAATCTTTTGCCAGTACACACTCTATGAATATTTTTCCATATTCTGTGGCTTGCCTTTTTAGTCTTGTAATGGTGTATTTCCAGGGACAGAAGTCCTCATTTAAAACAAAACCTCACTGGGTGTTGTATAGTAGTGTTGAATCACTCAGTTCTACACCTGAAACGAATATTATACTGTATGTTAAGCAACTGGGGTTTAACTAAAAATTTGGAGAAAGAAAGAATAAATAAATAAAACACAGATCTATTCTCCCATTGTTCTTTTTATTTTAGTGTTTGTATATTCTTTTTTAAAAAAGATTTTTTTAAATATATTTGTCAGAGAGAGAAAAAGAGAGCACAAGCAGAGGGAGAAGCAGGCTTCCCGCTGAGCAAGAAGCCTAATGCAAGACTCAGTCCCAGGACCCTGGGATCGCCACCTGAGCGGAAGGCAGATGCTTAACTAACTCAGCCACCAGGTGTCCCTGTATATCCTTATTAAGAAATGTTTGCCCATTTTGATGCTATGAAGAAACAGACATATTTATTTCTAGAGGCTCTATTTTTTTTCATCTTTCACACGTTTACTTCTATGATCCATCTTAACTCAATCTTCATGTATGATGTGAATTTAAAGTTAAGGTTCATAGCTCTTCTGTGATCCTGCTTATATTTTCTGTTCTCCCACTCATTCTTACTCTTTTTAAAAATAATTTCTGGTTCTTTGCATGTGATTAAAGATACATAGAAAGTGAAAATGACATTACTTTCTACCAGGGAGGGCTTTATTCTTTCTAAAAAGGCATAACGGATGAGAGGCTGACTAAATTAATTCAGATAGTATTTGCACTGGTTCTAGACTGGGTTGAAGTTAGACCTCATTTTTCTTCTGCCTTGTCCCTGTTTGGGTGTAGATTTCCCAAAATATTGATTAAGAGGTGGGCTTCTCTCTCTCTCTCTAGCCCTTAAACACTATAGAAAATTAAGTTTTAATTCTTTGGTTGTGTGAACTTAGCTCCCTGCTCTATACAGCCATACCTTGGAGATATTGTGCGTTTGGTTCCAGAACACTGCAATAAAGTGAGTCGAATGGGTTTTTTGGTTTCCCAGTGCATATAAAAATTATGTTTATATTATGCTATGGTCTATCAAGTGTGCAATATCATTGCATCTAAAAAAGCCAATGTGCATACCTTAATTTAAAAATACTTTCTTACTGCAAAATCTTAACCATCATCTGAGACTCCAGCGAGTTGTCATCATTGATCACAGATCACTGTAACAAATATAATATTGAAAAAGTTTGAAATATTGCAAGAATTACCAAAATGTGACACAGAGATACAAAGTGAGCATGCGCTGTTGAAATGACATTGATAGACTTGCTTGATGCAGGGATGCTATGAACCTTCAATTTGTAAAAAATCATGGTAGCTGTAAAGTTAAATAAAGTGAAGCATAATAAAGTGAGGTGTGCCTGCACATCTTCAAATTGCAGCCAGTATTTTCAGGGGGCTGCCAGTCTTGTGTCTGATGCAAGCTTCTACCTCTCGTGGAATTTTATCAACCAAGCACCTAAAGACTGAGAAAAATATCACTGTCTTTCCAACTCCATTTGAATCTGCAAAAATCTGAATCTTCTGTGCTTCACAAAGAAAACTCTGGCCCTTTTTGCCTGGCTTACAGCAACACCAAAATCTGGCAAATGTTCTGGGGAGGAAATCTTTATTACATTTGTTGGTAGCTCTTCCTTCTAGCAGGATTTCATGCCTTCTAAGTACAGCAGGAGAGTGGGAGATTTCAATCTACCCCTGTGGCCCAGACCAGTTTCTTATACTCTCCACCTTCCATCCCAGCCAATTTCCTGTTGGGGGGGGGGCGGGGGGGGGCGGGAAACAGCTGTGTTTTTAAGCTCCGATATAATCCAGTTCATCTCCTCAGGCCACATAACTGCTGAGAGGACCACTGTTTTCTCTTCCCCTGGAACAGTTACAAGGCACAGGAGCCCCTGCTTTGGAAGATGCCAATCTTTAATATTTGTATTGTTTGGGACAACACCAAACATTCCTCTCTGTTTTTTAGTTCTTTCTTTCTTTCTTTCTTTCTTTATCTTTCTTTCTTTCTTTCTTTCTTTCTTTCTTTCTTTCTTTCTTTCTTTCTTTCTTTCTTTCTTTCTTTCCTTCCTTCCTTCCTTCCTTCCTTCCTTCCTTCCTTCCTTCCTTCCTTCCTTCCTTCCTTCTTTCTTTCTTTCTTTCTTTCTTTCTTTCTTTCTTTCTTTCTTTCTTTCTTTCTTTCTTTCTTTCTTTCTTTCTTTTTCTTAATTATTTAGGAAGGGGGGAGCAGAGGGGAGGTAGAGAGAGAATCTTAAGCAGGTTCCATGCTCAGCACAGAGCCCAACACAGGGCTCCATCTCACTACCCTAAGATTATATGACCTGAGTGGAAATCAAGAGTCAGACGCTTAATGGACTGAGGCACCCAGGCACTCTCAGAAGTTTTCCATTTAAATCTATCTATTATCTATCTATCTATTATCTATCTATCTATCTATCTATCTATCTATCTATCATCTATTCATCATCTATCTATATCATCTATCTATCTAGTCCATTGTGTGTTCATCCCTCTGTTTATTTGTTTACCTGGTCTTCAGACCAGGTAAATGGAACCGTGTGGTGAAACCTGAAAAATATCTGCCCGAACCTCTCCTGAGTCTGCTGAACGCTTTCCAGAACCCTCCATGCAAGCCAAGCCTGCATTGTCAAGTGTGCCCTGAATCAGTGAGACTAGTTAGCTCACATATCCAAGTTCATGCCTCTCTGAAGCCTAAGCCCCTCCCACTCTCTTTTCCTCAATAGCTACTCAACTTCACTCAACAGATAATTCTTATCTTATCTTGCTTTTTTTGTTATTTTTACATAGATGTTGTTTTGATCACAAGGTACTTCATCCAGAAGTGCATATTTTCCTTTTTTTAATTTTGAAACATTTCAAACTTATAGAACAGATTCAAGAATAAGACAGATTTGCAAGAATATTTAAATGATCTCTCCTGTGTTCCTTACCTATAGATACAAACTGCAATTGCTTATTTGCTTTATCAGTCTCTCCATCTTTAGCTTACTATGTGTATATATGTATGTGTGTGTATATACCCATCTATATATACATATATTTCTTTATAATAGTAATGACATAATATTATTTTATATTATCCAGTACACTGTCATGCTTTCCAAAAGTTTGAGATGTAATATTAGGTAATGCATTCATCTTCACACAATACTTTGCAAACTCGTTTACCATATCCCTCCATTACCTGTTCCTCTAACAGCTTTTGTCCCATATCTTAAATATCTTAACATTTGGATCTCACAGAGTAACTGGTACAAGTAAAGGGACTAAACAGAAGAGTGTTGAATGAATAAATTATAACTAATGACATTAAGTTATTTTTTCTATAGCTATTCTAAGATACCATTAAGAAATATAATTTAAATACAAAAATGGAGATATATGTCTTTACTTGGATGATAGCATTTTTAGAACAACAACAAAAAGATCTGATCCAAGAAAATCATGCCAAGAGGCTATTTCACTTTTTCTCCGAAATAAGAATGCATTTGATAAATTCCTATTGTTGGAGTGTTTTTTTCATTTGAATCAATGTCAGAGTCTTTTAAATCCATAGTGATATCTTTCAGAGTTTAGCATAGAATTTGTTAGGGAAAAAAAATGTACTATGTCTTGAGAGAATGAAACTGTTGAGTCACAAAACAATGAATGGTAAAATACAGGGATTTTCAGTCTTCGTGTCAAACTCAACACTCATGTCTTCAATTTCATGAGACTACCCTGATTATAGTTTTGTTGGTGTTTGTGTCTGTGATACAATTTTAAGGAAAGTCTATCTATTTAATGTTCGGCTAACAAAGCCATGGACAAGATTGGGTCAGTTGGGAGTTCTCTTCCACCATATTGACCTTTTGACTGCATCTTTCACATCTTTATTTCGTAAGCTATAAATCAGTGGGTTTAGCATGGGGATCACCAATGTATAAAACACAGCAGAGACCTTCTCCTGTTCCAGGGAATACCGAGAACTTGGCTGGATGTAACTAAAGGTCACAGACCCATAGAATAAGGTCACAGCAGTCAGATGAGAGGCGCAAGTGGAGAAGGCTTTGTACCTCGCCTCAGCTGAGCGGATTCTTTGGATGGCAATGATGATGTACATATAAGAGACCATGATGATAGTGAAAGTGAACATTGCAATGACCCCAGAGAATATTAAAAGCAGCATTTCATTGTTATGGGCATCAGAACAGGAGAGTTTCAGAAGAGGGGGAATGTCACAGAAATAATGATTCACAATGTTAGGACCACAGAAGTCTAGTTTGAGCAAACCTATTGTGTGCATGAGCGAGTTAATGAGCCCACCCAAGTAAGATGCGACGACCATCTGAATACAAACCCTTTGGGTCATTATGACTGTGTACAACAAGGGATTAGCTATTGCCACATAGCGGTCATAAGCCATCATAGCTAGGAGGATGCCCTCTGTCGTTACATATACTGCAAAAAAGAAACTCTGTAGAACACAACCAGAAAATGTGCTGGACTTGTGTTTCGACAGGAAATTGACCAACATCTTAGGAGCAAAGACAGTAGAGTAGGATATATCACAAAAAGAGAGGTTGCTAAGGAAGAAGTACATTGGAGTATGAAGATGGGCATTTAACCAGATCAGGATAATCATCCCCCAGTTACCTGCCAGAGTGGTGAAATAAATAAGGGTGAAAAGCAAAAAAAGAGGGATCTGCAAATTAGGGTTTTCAGTTAAACCTACCAGAAGGAATTCCTTCACCCTGGTATGGTTCCAACCTGCCATGCATTCAGGTTTATATAGCTTTTCAGTTGCAGAACAGGATGATATCACTCAAATGAAAAAGATATATGTATAATTTTCTCCATGATCCAGTATCCTTAATAGTATTGGGGTGTTTATGTTTACCCTGTAGTTGGTTGAAGAAAAGAAATTAACTTCAGCAGTGGGTTATATGTATACTAGACAATCCATTACAGTAACTCAAATTCTTGGAACTAGAAATCATTTTATGCTCTGCTTCTCAGTTTCCACATCATAAATATTGAGAGAAGGAAACTCTTCCAGATTCCAAGAAAGTATTAATTGGTAAAATTGACAGCCAAACCCAAAAATGCCTTATACCAAACCTCTGACTCATGCTAGGACATATACAAGTTCTCTGCTTACATCAGCTACATGCTGTGGCTCCTTGTGATAGAAATTATTTCCTTATCTTTTGGCCAAACTGTTGCTACTTTTCAACGCTTAGTTAACTCATGATGCTGACTTTCATAATATGCAACCCTTTTCCTTTCCAAATCTCAAACATTGGAACTTTTTTATGCCCCAACTTCTGCTCAGATTCTGCACTTGGAAGATCAATGACTGTGTCCTCTATAAGAGCTGAATTGAGAGGAGGAGGTAGAACAATCTTTTCTTCATTGAGTATTGTTAAGGCCAATCAAAAAATAGCAGTGCAATCTAATTTGAAAGCCCTTCCCTTTAGCATCTTTAGCTAACTTCACCTTTGCATCTTTTTTTTTTTTTTAAACATTAAAACAAACTCCCCAAAAACCCAGTGTCAAGAGACAGGGTGTGAAAAAAAAAAAGAGAGACAGAGTGTGAGGGCGAGATACTGCAACTATACCTATCAGATATGTCTTGTTATTATAAAATATTATATACAAATAAATATATAACTGATTAAGTATTATATGAAATATTATTATATATTTAAGTTCACAATTCTATAACTTCATAAGTATATACATGTTCTTATAATTTGAAATGACATATACTGGTTTATGACTAAAAACTGCTTATAAGACGAAGCAAAAAATCAGATAACACACAAAAAATAAAACTTAAACAATAATCACAAATAAAAATGTAAAAAACCCACTATCGATAACAACTTTGTCATACTGAGAGACCCCAAATTATAGCTTGGATAGTCTAATTTAAAAACAATACATGTTGATTTGAAGTCTATTATATCCAGGCACACTAGGGTTGTAGTAGGAAGAAGTATTAGCTTGTTGTAGCAAAAACAGTCTTAAGCTCTGAGAATCAAGTGTCTGTGTGCATGCCCTGGTTTTATTACAGACAGGATACAGCGACAAACTCAAGGAAAATAGAAATTAATTCTTAAAATGCCATTACTGGATTCATAAAATAAAATTATATCTAAAATATTTCTAAAATACTATTATATAGATATGAAAGGAATGGTTTTCCTTGTGAGGTAGTTAAAATACATTGTAATTTTCAGATATTCCATTTTAAGGAATTTTCCATAAATGTGCAAGTAGCCTTAAGTTACTATATAAACCAAATATTAAATACTGTAAACACACATGCAGACATGAAAATATTGAATGTAGGTATTACGTAAATTTTGCCCTTTTTCCCATAAAATGAAAATCTTTGAAGCCTTTGAAATATAAATAACTCACAAGTTAGGACATTGTTTTCTGGCTACTTGGGAACAATACTGAAATCATATAGCTGGTAGCAGGTTCTTTTAGCATGCAGAGATAGGAAATATTAAAAGTTTTAAATCAACCTACATTACCACTTCTTAAATATATTCACAACAAAACGAAGTCCAGAGTAAGCTAAATATCTAGTGAAGACGACCAGGTTTTCATGATTCTTAAAAGACTAATTGCTGAGAGTAGAGATTTTTTTTAATGTTTGGTTGTTTTTCTTTTGGGGACATGAACTATAACTCATGTGTAGATGTGAATCTCAGATGTCCACAGGTTGGATCATTAGCATCCTTTCCGGTCTCTTGAGACTGGAGCTAATCATACCCCTGCAGGTCTTCTCACTCACCATTCACTAGATGCCTTTACCATCACTTTGATAAAATGCAACTTCCTTTTATAAATAAAACACTCACACATCTTGGGGTAAAGGCACAAAACAGAGAATAAATGCAATGCAGGAACTAAAGAAATGTGTTCCACTTGCATATATGCTACCCAGACAAATCTTCAAATGTTCTAATGATGAAACAACTGAGATTGTCTTTTTTTTTTCCTGTGAAATGGGAACATTCACACATGTTCTATCAACCTCATTGATTCCTTATGAAATTAATCTAAATTAATGCATGACATCATACTCTCCAAACTTTAACAATAATTTACATTAAATTTTTATGAGATTTTACACACATACACAAACACACAGAATTGAATTGTATACTCTCCTTTTGGTTTATTTGTATAAAGTGTATGTTTTTCTTTTCTCTAATAATTCAATAGACAGCACAGAGCTGTGGATTATGTCTTATAATTCTTTTGTAGCTTCCATTCTACCAAAGTGTAGACACATTAGACACTGTGGAGATTTTACATATATTTCACATAGCTTTATTAGATTTTTGCGTAATTTATATTTTGCTCTCTTAATCATACAAATAATATATTTATTTCTGTATGTTTGGGAAAGGGTAGTGGATGGTTTTGTTAAGGTGTGCTGTTAATTTTAACATGAAAACAGAGTAAGTTACAATACATGCAGATAAATAAAATAGTGAAGTCATGTCAATCCAAATATTGTACAAAAACCAAATAATTATCACAAATTTTTATATGCAGTTGTGAAGTTACCAATAAAACAACATTACAGTGTCTTCAGATACAAAATAGAATATATTGCCATGTAATGAGAGAAAAGAATTTCAGAATCCAACAAAACAGTCAGTGAGGAATGGAGTTAGCTACATGATGAATTAGCGTTGCAAATTAGAAGCAGGGGGAAAAAAAGCAATATGGTTAAATGTAGCCAAATTAATGGCACAAACTCTAAAACCAACTGTTTCATAATTTGTGAAGTCATTGCTACAGTAACTCGAATAAGGGATCAGTGTCAATGGCAAGAAGAAAATCCTATATTTGCTGGCCAAAAATATCTTGGCTGATATACAACTTAAGTTTTCTGAAATGGAATCTTTGACTTTCTTGAGATGGGTTAGTTCCTTCAAAAATGGGGAAGTATTTCAGATCCTAGGAAGGTTAGATTTATTATGGAAATGGTAAACTTAAATTCACAAAACCCAGAGTTCAAGAAAACTTGTTACATTATAGCATCAGACTGATCATATTTATGAAACCAACTTCAAATACATAATCAGAAACTGACTTAGAACTGGGTGTTTTGTTGAAAATTGAAGGGAATGTTAGTATGATTTTAAACAGTATAAAGTAATAAGACCATTTGGAATTCACCATATTTATATATTCATGTATTAAAATATAAAGCATTTATATTCTTGTGTTGATTTAATTAGTTGGCCTAATAAGATAGAGAAAATAAAAAGAAATCTATAAATTCAATTTAAAATATAATCAGTTTAATTAAATAAGGTTATATATTATGGCAATTTTTGAGAGTCCTTAGAAAAATGATTGTTATAATTTACTAGTTATATAATTAGAGTACCCTGTTTTGCAATTTGAATCAAAATGTAAGGAAAAAAGTTGCTTTTTATGTTTATTACAGCAAAACACCACTTGTTAAATAAAATAATAGAAAACTAGCAATGAAAAGTCTTTTCTGTGTGGAAAAGTGATTCTTGAAGCTAACAAATAATTCACATTTCAAGAAATAGATGGCGAGTAATTTGTTCAATATTCCAAAACAAAATCACTATTCATATTAATTTCCAGCTTTTTAGATAAATGATATTTGAAGTTTGATATACTCATCTTATCAGTATGTTAATTGCTGATTACACACTGAAAACTTCATTATATTAAGGTTCTCATGTATCATTCATGGAATTCTGGTGACATTGGATTAAAAAATGTATCTTTCTATATGCATCCATGAAATCCAGTACTAAATAACAAAGAAAGAAAGGAGAGAAGAGAGGGAGGAAGGGAGGAGGGAGGGAAGGGAGAAAGGGAGGAGAGAAGACAGAGAGAGTGAGAGGAGAGGGGACAGAAAATATCCATATAACTTTAAATACAAATTGTAAAATAATAGATAGCCTAAGACAGACATTAGCGTTTTTTTTTAAAGATTTTTATTTATTTTTTTGAGAGAGAGAGTGAGAGAGAAAGCGCAAGCAGGGGGGAAATGGTAGAGAGGGAGAAGCAGACTCCCCACTGAGCAGGGAGCCCAGTGTGGGGCTCATCCAAGATCCTCAAATCAGGACCTGAGCTGAAGACAGACACCTAACCAACTGAGCCACCCATATGCCCTAGAACAGACGTTAGAATTTCCATCATTATTTTAAAAGCTTTTGTAATTTCACTTTCATAGTGCAAAGTTCAATCATATGAAGAATGATTTGGTATTCAGGTAAGGATTGGAAATTGAAAATTTAAGAAGAATTACTAACATGACATTCTTAGAATATACTCGGCATTCTTCAACATCTAGACCTATGTCTGGCAAACACTACCATTTAACCCCCTTCCCACTCAAGATCACAGACATTCTTTAACCTTATTTTATAGCTATAGGTCAGATTTTACCTCCTTGTACAAGCTTTTCATCAGAGTCCCATAGTCAAAATCTATGTCTTTCTCTAGAAGTGCCTAACAGAATGCCTGGTTTATCGAGTTGTACAATAACTATTAGTTGAAAAACTGAATATATTTTATATTACTCTACTCACCATCTTTAGAGTTTTAGGTAGAAATAAATAATAGTTGTAAAAATTATAAAATATGGAGGGATCGATTAAGATATTTGTGCATGTCTATGTGTGATATGTGTGAATGTGTGAATAACTAAAGATGAAAACAAATAATAAACTGAATAATTGAGCTGCATTCCAGAATTATCAATGAAAAGCTTGCACCACAAGCAGAATAACCAACAATTGCCTATTCCTCTATAAATGGATGACAGCACTCAAACTGACCGTAGTGGCTGACATAAATTCTGTGAAAATATAATCGCTAGTGAAATGTGAAGCAATACTTGTTAATATAAAAAACTAAGACAGATGGGCTATTTCTCAGAAATGACCGGTAAGGATTAACTTATTCAAGAGTGATTCCTCAACAGGCTGTCTTCTTGCAAATTTGCATGGAAATCAACTACAGATCAATGTGAAGGCAGTAAGGAAAATGCTGAGGTGAGGAAACAGGGAAGCCACATGTCAAAAGCTTCAACATCAGCAATTGGACTCCATTCCCCTGATTAAACCAGGAAAAAAGATGGTGTTTCCTTAACCATGAAGCCTGAGCTAGCAGATGAGGCTCCTGTCTAACTAATTATTGTATTAGAGGTTCTTGATCTTTATCAAGTCATGGGGACGCTGATGCTTCCCAACATATAAATGTTGAGGTGGAATCTTTGGGTGGCCATTATTTTGCCTACCATACCCACTCGATGGTCATTAAAAAAAGTTTCTAAGCAAAATTACCATTTTTACACTGTAGCCACAGATTTTAGGCTTGTTTGTATACTATTTATTTTCATGATGGTGATAACAGTTATGGGCTGGTCGACTCACAAGACACCTTATTTACTGGATGATTTGTTCCTATAAGGCTAATCTTTCTATGTGGGCAAATGTCCACCCCTGTCAGCCACATGTGAACATGGCCTGCACCCTGAGGCTTGTCACTTAACCATCCTTATGTTTCCACACTTCGTCCATGACCTACAATTTCACAACCATACTTTGGTTTGGATGTTAAAGAGCAGTGCTTCTCAGGTTTCTAAGAAGTGAAAAAGATCTAACTACAACTTCAGTGGTGGTCTTTTTATTGGATGAAGGTAAGTGAGCTGACAAAAACAACTAAAGTCTGACAGTCATGCTATGCCAAATAATCAAGAAGACCACCCAGTTTCGGGGGGCAAGTGAATTAGCCTGGAATGCTTGGCCTGGCAAATTTTATACTTCATAATTATTCTGTTAAACAGCCAAGGAGGGATATGCGTCCTGGTTCATAACTTGTATTATATCTAGATCAACATCAGCAGACTTTGAATTGGGGAAAAGCCCAGATGTTTGTCTAAAGTGTACCATCACCATCCTTGGACATCTTCTTTTGGAGGAGTCTTAGATGGTTTGGCTCCTGGTTTAGTAAAAGGCTTCAAGTGTCACCACACCTTTGTTTGTTATGTCCACAATCCTAAATGTACATACTTGCTCCTGCAGCGATGTCAGGGATCATGTCTACAGCACTTTTTAGGGGAAATGGAAAGGATCACTGACATAGTGAGGTAGAAATCATGGAAGCCACCATTTTGGATAGGAAAGAAAGAATTAGAGTTAAGAGTTAATTTGTTCAAAACTAATTCTTTGCTGGCTATGAAAAGTTAAGAAAATCAATTATGATACAATGTTGTGGTGGATCAAAGATGGCTGTCAACTCATTGACACACCTCCCCTTGAGTCTGAGGTCACCTTCACAACTTATTTCTCAACAGAAGACAAAAGGGGTGATGTTCTGGGACTTCCGAGGTTAGGACCTGAGAAGCTAGTAGCATCTGCCTTAGTCTTTTGGAACACTTGCCCTTGGGTTATCATAAGGCCATCTTACTGAAGAGAACATTTGGGAAGACCAAAAGGAGATGCCCTAAGACTGCATGAAGAAGAGATGCCCAGCCAACCTCAAGCTATTCCAGTCCCACGTACTCAAATGATCCCAGATGAGACACCAGACACTGGGGAGAAAGGAGACTATCCCTATCTAGCCCCTTCCTACATGGTAGATTCCTGAGCAAAACAAATGGTGGTTGTTTTTAGCCACCAGATTTTGTGGCAGAGAAATATACAACCAGAACAAATGCTGGCAGGGCAACTCAGGTCATATATTATGGCATTATTTGTATAGCTCCACCCTAAAGGTTTGGACTCCAGCCCTTGCTCACCCAGATGGGTGGTGGTGCCCCTTTGTGGCAATGTCAGAGTTTTCTCTTCTTGCATGGTCTCAATTGTAAGGCTTGTTTTTCAGCCTCAAAATCAAGTTTTAGAAGCTGGTACTCTCCCCCAACTAGTGAATTTTGAGTTTGCAGAAAAGAGCTAAAACAGGGTTTGGCCGTGACATATGGGTATTCAACCCTATCCTCTGATGGGAAGAAGGAGGGTTTGTTGCTTCCCCAAGAATATACATTAAAAGCCACATATCCTGCTTCTCAATAATGATGGCAGATCCAGCCAGATTATCATACATTATCTCAAAATGGGATAAACATTGATGAGAACAGTATACTTGATGTTGCTTCCATCTGTGAGGAGGGATGACACCAGGAGGTGGTGCCAGGAAATTTTTCTTTAGTTTGCTCAAGAACACATAAAACAGAAATGATTTTTGTGGAGCATAAGACCTTTTACCTTCTTACAGGAGGGAAATGATATGATAAAAATCCTGGGTTTTATAAACAATGAGGACTATGTTTATATAAAAATGCAATGTTATTAGTATACATACTTAATTAGAACTAATAATATAGCAGTTATAAATTACGGCATGTCCTCACCACACTTAGCAGCTCAGAGAAAGTATGGATTCTCAATTAATACTTAGCCCAGTCTCTATCAACTGGGCAAACATCTCATGTGTTCCAAGAAAGTATTTTTTATTTATTTCTCAGACAAAAACTACTTATGGATGTATTCTTTTGAACATATCTTTTAAATATGACCAACAATTTTTGTTTCGTGTCACTAGAAAAAATGGTATTTTTAACTCCTGCCATGAAACTCACTTGCCCCTGCCCTCCAATGCTCAGTGTAAAGGTAATAAAGATATAGAATTGTCACATAGACTGTATTTCTGACTTGAATAGAGATCTGCATTAAAATGTAGATATTATTACAGAAGGAACACCATTTTTAGGATTTAAGTTTGTATACTGCATTGCTTTCTTATAACTGAAATGTAATATAGCTTCTCTGGTAACATTCTTTCTCACCACAGACAGAAGCAGAAAAATAAATCTTATAAGATGTGATGACCATAAATACCCTACTTTATTATAATTTTTTTCTCTACTGTAGCCCATTTCTTGATATATATCCATTCAGCTTTAAATTTATGTGCTTACTTTATTAAAATTATGTGTTAATTTTCTGTGTTCATGCAGTAGATCTTTGAAATAAATCAACATTAGGGAAATAATGCAGAACAAAATAAATCTTATTGAGATGTTCTTACCAAATTATTATTCTGATATGTTCAGGTAGTGACCTCACTCTCATGGGTTTCATTTGCTTTATGGACAAAGAAATAGTCTTGACTAAGTTCAGTGGTCTCACTCAGGGGTAATTTTGCCTCCAAAGAGACAATTAGCAATGTTTGGATACATTTAGTTGTCCTAGATAGGGAGGATGCTACTGTAATCTAATGAATACAGATCAGGAATGCCGCTAAATACCCTAAAATGTACAGAGTAAGCCTCTCTTCCTCCCCAATAAAGAAATATTGGCCCAAAATATCAATAGGAACTTGGGTTAGATAAACTCTTAACAATTTTATAGTTCACAAATACACTGCAGTCAAAAACTGGGCAGAAGACATGAATAGACAGTTTTCCAAAGAAGACATACAGATGGCCAACAGACACATGAAAACATGCTCAACATCAGTGGTCATCAGGGAAATACAAATCAAAACTATAATGAGATATCACCTCAAACCTGTCAGAATGGCTAAAATCAACACTACAAGAAAAAATAAGTGCTGACAAGGATGTAGAGAAAGGAGAAACCTCTTGAACTATTGTTCAAAATGTAAACTGGGCCAGCCACTCTGGAAAATAGTATGGAGTTTCCCCAAAAAGTTAAAAATAAAACTACCCTATGACCCAGCATTTGCACTACCAGGTATTTACCCAAAGAATACAAGAACACTAATTCAAAGGGATACATGTACCCCGATGTTTATAGTAACACCATCAGCAATAGCAAACTATGGAAACATCCCAAGTGTTCATCAACTGGTGATAAAGAAGATGTGATACACACACACACACACACACACACACACACACACACACACACACAAAATAGAATATTACTCAGCCATAAAAAAGAATGAAATCTCACTATTTTCAACAACATGGATGGAGTTAGACAGTATTACACTAAGTGAAATATGTCAGTCAGAGAAAGACAAATACCATATGATTTCACTCACATGTGGAATTTAAAAAACAAAACAAATGAACAAAGAGAAAAAAAAGAGAGAAGGAGGCAAACCAAGAAATACTCTGAACTATAGAGAACAAACTGATGGTTACCAGTTGGGAGGTTGGGGGGGTGGGTTAAATAGGGGATGCAGATTAAGAAGAGCACTTGCTCTGATGAGCACTGGGTGTTCTATGGACGTGTACATCACTATATTGTACACCTCAAATGAATATTACAGTGTATGTTGACTAACTGGAATTTAAACAAAAACTTAAAAAAAATAAAAACAATGACAGCAGCAACAACAAAACCAAGTACACTGCAGTTTATTTATTTTAAAACTAACTCATTTTAGAAAATGAAAACAAGCCTCAAATTTAATAGGCCCTATTAAAGAACCTGATCATTTTTTTAAGCAACCTTATATCCATAACACGATGGATGGTCGATAAGGAATCAGCTCATTTCACAATACTCCCATCAATGTTTTCTTAAAAGGAAATTTCACTAAAATTAAAAGAAAAATTCAAACTAGCCTATAAGTTTCAGAAACTAGTAAAAAAAATAACAAATTAATGGCATTGTACTGTGTACTCAGGTAGTCTTCATAGGAGGACAGGTATTTTAACATACTGAAGGTCATTAATTTGAAAATTGAGTTCTGCATTTTTGTTTTTTGGGTTTGGTTTTGTTTTTTTTGTTTTGTTTTGTTTTGTTTTGCTTTGCTTTTTTGCTTTCCGGCAACATCTCAGACATTTGGAATGCTTCACAGATATTTTTGAAATGCCTAATTTCTTCTGGGAATCAAACTTTTATTGTTTCTTAAAATAGTAATATAATAGTAGAAAAATAATGAACAAGGGTATACCATTACATTATAATTGGCAGTAAAAGCTTTACGTGTATTCTAGGAGATGGATACATATTTGATCACCTAATTCTGAAATCATACATATGCTAATAACTTTACATATATTAATTCACTTAATCCTCAAAGCAAACGGTGGCAATGGGCAATATCTTATTCTTGTCTTATCTCCATTTACAGGGTTACATCCAGTATAAACTAATCTAGTCATTCATACTTTCATGCTTACTAGAAAATGCACAATATTATATATTCACATGTACAAAATTTATTCCTTTAACTTTGTCAAGATAAAACAAAGGAAATGGAGACTGAAGGATCAAAATCAACCACAAAAAATGTCTGATAATTTAATCAACAAAAAGTGATCCCAGAGCAAGGATTGTTTATACTTCAGTTGGTTTGCATTGTCAATTTACAGAATAAAATAATTAAAGCCATTGTTCAGCTCTTCTTGAAAATAGGGACTCAAAGATTAATTCAGTAACATATAGTCAAATAATTAGTAATGAATACAGTTTATAATCTTGATGACCTTTACAAACTTGTTTGGTTTTCACATGTACCCACTATGAATGGAACAGTAGAGGATCTCTTACACTAATCAATCTAGCCCAAAGAAAATCAGTGTGCTATAACTTCACTCTGTCCTAATATTAAAGAGACCATTGTTATGTGACTTCTATCTGATTTCCTAAGAACCTGTGAAAGCACCACTGCTTATCATGAGTGATATCAAATGTCCCTGATGATAAATGTTCTGCAAGTGCAGAATCTAGACTCAGTTTCCCAAACAAAGAAAGCTACACTTACTCACTCATCTTTCCATCCATTTATTCTACCCATTCATCCATTAAACACACATGTAATGAGAATGTGCCATATGTCCAATACTATATAGGAGTTGGAATGATAAACCAAGATACATATCCCCTGCTGACAAGGAGTTTCTAATATGGGTAGGTTGACAGATAATTCAACACATATCTTTAATATAACATGATAAAGAACATAATGAATCAATGCACAAAGTTTTGTGAACACGAATTGGAAAGCAATTATTATTATTTATTTTATTTTCAGTATATTTCACAGAGTAGAATAATTTTGGAGAGCACATTTCTGAATGAGAGGACAAAAGTATTTTAAAGTATTGAGGATGAAAAGTTATCTTTATTTCTGAAAAATTGTAACAAATTCCAAAGAGTTGACATACAAGGTGTTTATGGCATGATGATATTGGAAGGGCAGCTATATCTGGAATATTCTTAAATGTTTTAAATTCCTATTCATTTAAAAGTCCAGTTTCTTTCTAATAGCTTTTTGAGGGCGCTCTTTACATCCTTATTTCTGAAGCTGTAGATTATTGGGTTAAACATGGGAAAGACAACAGTATAAAATATGGCAACTACCTTGTCAGTATCTAGGGAATAGCTTGTGGTGGGACGTAAGTACATAAACAGGAGCGTCCCGTAAAATAACGTGACTGCTACGAAATGGGAAGTACAGGTGGAGAATGTTTTGCTCCTGCCCCCGGAGGACTTAATGTTCAAAACAGTGATGAGGATACAGAAGTAAGAGATAAATATGACCAAAAAAGTGCTGGTCTGAATGAAGCCACACAAGGCAAAGAGCAAAAGCTCATTGATATGGGTATCTGCACATGATAAAGCCAGGAAAGGTGGGATATCACAGAAAAAATGATTAACAATATTGGAGCCACAAAATGGCAGCCTGAACGTGAGGCACACATGTACCAATGAAGTCATACTTCCACTGAAGTAGGCCAACACAATGGAGCAGATACAGACTCTCCTAGACATAAGTGTAGAATAGAGCAATGGGTTACAGATGGCTGCATAACGATCATATGCCATTGCTGCCAGAATAAGGCACTCAGCATCAGCAAAACAACCAAAGAAAAACATTTGTATTGCACAGCCATAGGAAGAGATGCTTTTCCTGGATGCTAAGAAATTCACCAACATTTTAGGGGCAATGGCTGAAGAATAGCAGATGTCTAAGAAAGACAAATTGCTGAGAAAATAATACATGGGGGTTTGAAGGCTTAAGCTGATATTAATTAGGATTATTAAACTCATATTTCCCACAAGAGTTAGTATATAGACTATGAGAAATACCAAGAATAGTGAGACTTGGAGAGGGAGATAATCTGTGAATCCAACAAGGAGAAACTCAGTTGGTATGGTATAATTGCTCTCCAACATCTTGGTTTTCTTGTTTTTCTTGTCCAAAAGAGATGGTATCAAAATACGTGAGTTGACTTGAGTGATGTATGAAGCAAGAATATCTTTATTCTCCCTTTTAAGGAAGCAAATAGAAGGATAATAAAATCACAGCTAATGACATTTTCTGTGATCTGTTTGTTTTCTTTTTTTGTCATTTTCTTTAAAAGAGGTAATTAAAAATCTTCACTGATACCCGAGGATGTTATTCTGAGTTGGTGTTCTGAGATGCAGTAACTCTCCAAAAGCTGTGCATATTAAGAAATGAGATTAGTTCCTTTCAAGCTGAAGGGAAAAGAATGTGGCTTGGTTGATAAGATCTAGTAGAATTGTGAAAGTTGCCAAAATCCTTAAAGCAAAGCTTAGTTTGTCCATCTTAAAATCACGTTCTTCCATGTAAAGGAAAGTTGAAAAAAATTCTAGGAAAAAAGTGCCCACAGGTAAGCTAGATAATTCTACAGAAGAATGTCTGTGATCTTGGGAAGTAGTTTAACATATAAATTAAGACACAGAAGGTACTGTAAGAGATGACTAGGTTCAAATCTTAGCTTTGCTACTTACTGGTTGTGTGAGTTTGATAAAGTTATTTAACCACTCTGTGATGGCTAGAGGAATAAATGAGTAGATATTTGTAAAAGATTTATGTTACTGGCATATAATAAACACTAATATGAGCATTTATTAAATGAAATTAATTAAAACAAATAAATTGAACTTTTTGTTTCTTTTTAATTGCTTACTAAATACTGAATTTTACTATATATTTATTTGTTTGTTTGTTTGTTTGTTTTTAAGTGGGCTCCCCACTGGGCATGGAGCCTAACGCAGGGCTTGAACTCACCACCTTGAGATCAAGACCTGAGCTGAAATCAAGAGTTGGAGGTTTGGCCGACTGAGCCACCAAGGCACCCCTCAATTTTATTTTTAATAAAATATTCAAGTGTCTCAAAATTCATCTTATCTTTGGCATCCTGGATATATGATCTGTGCTCTCTTATAGAGAAAAGGCATTGTGTGTGTGTGTTCTATGCAAATATATTGTTTGGCAGTAGTAAATCTTTTACACGTGTCCTATAATTATTGCTTTCGTCTCCCTGGACTTATGTCTCTATCTCACCTCCGAGGTAAGACAATGTCTAATGTGAGGTCCCTGAAACATAAAACGTCTTGAAGAACAACTATATCTCTGCACTTACTAGTAGACTTCTAAACTGGTTATATGAGAAAATATATGTTATATAACCAGAAGGAAATTAATCAAGGGGAAAAATAGAATGAGTGCAAAGAAAAAATAAATTATAGCATGATGGAAGATATTCAGCCAGCAGTTAAAGATTAGTAATATTAAAGTAGCACTACAGTGAGCAATAAGGCAAATGAATAATGGAGGTCTATTCTGTCCACCATGCTTGTTAAGCTCAGAATTACCCCTCCCCCAACAAAATGACCTGCACTCTTTTAGAATCACTGAGAAGAGAGGTCAGTCTTCTTTGGGAACCAGATCCTACAGAGGAATATGTAAGGTGAGTGTCTGAAACTATGGTAAAGCAATCCAAACTCTTAAAATAAAGGAGAAAAAAATGTTTACTTGGTTATGCAGTGCAAATGTCATTTGTAAGCTTTATATAACATTCACATTCTCACTTAAATCTGTCTTTTCTTTTTTCTTGAAGTTGTGGTTAAAAAAATCAATTCAGTGATTAAAGTGGTTAAAGAATCTGCAATTAATTACTTGCTGTATAAACTTTAAATAAGGAGTTTGCACAGATTCAGTGGTTAAAGAATCAATTCAAAAATCATAAAAAAGGTTTCCTCTAAGTCATTTTTGTGAAACTTCTAACTAAAGAACTAACATTAAAGAATCAATTAAATAACAAAAGTATAGCAAATTTAGGAGATTTTATGCCATTGGTTCTCAGCGATTGTATTAGATGAGATCTAACTATTAACATCAGCTCGATTATAAGAGTGGCAACAGTCTACACTGAGACCTCCAGATCATCACATCTGCCTGCTTATTGGGACTTAATTTGCAATCACTGGTACAGAAGAGCCTGCAACAAGGAAGATTAGCAAATTGTCCTGTAAGGCAAATGAGTCAGCATATTCAAGAGCTTCAGGATTACATAGGAATCCTTCATCCTCGTTTGGAGATTAATAATAGAAATTCTAAAATCAGGCAAGTTTATCAAAATATGTTTTATTTTCTCACTGGCAACACCAGAACAAATGGCGCCGTGCAGTACTGGTTAACACACAGGATTCAGAGGGAGCCAAAATTGATGTTAACCTCAGATGCGGCATCTAAGTTTCTGTAAGTCATTCAAGTTTGGTATCCCTAAATTTCTTGATTTTGTTTATTAGCATAATAATATTCCATAAGGTTGAAACCAGGATGAAACTGGATAATTTATAGCACCATTTGCAGAGCTTATTGTATTATAGATACATAAAATGGAACCATTATTGTCTATAATTACTATTAAGGGCATTATGATTGTTCAATAATTCGATATCTGACTTCAAAGTCATAAGTTCCCTGAATTGATGATTATAGGAACAAACACAAAGTAGTCATACTATAGATGAACATATGTATGTGCTCATAGCAAGTGAGATTTGGCTTACTGATGAGGGTTATTTAAGCTTACTCAATTAATTAGACCATTGGATTTCCCCAAATTCCAAAATAGGCACAGTTAGCTTTTGCATCCTGGCAATAAGGGGCACAATGAATCAGGCAAGGCTTTTGGAAAATGCCAGGGGTAAGGCAAGGTCAGATTTATGCCTCCACCATCCTCCATCCACTCCCCCGGTCCACACATACACACAAACTAAGGAAACACAGAGAGAATGAGTGAACAAACCTTTTATCTAAGACGACATTATCTTTGTTACATTGTTGCATTCACAGCAAACAGTCACCTACCTTAGCACCGTCTAGAATTTTGAATCAGATAATTTATTTTGTAGAAGAGGTTGACAACCCTTCTCTCCAAATTTTACGAATGGGTCTTATAGTGGATGGCTATTTATCTTCTCGGCGGTGACAAGCGGGACATGACCCCAAGATAATCCCCACCCCCAGGAAGACTTTGGATACACAACTACTTCCTTTCCAGTAGTGTGGCTTGAGTGGTTTATTTTAAATGAGAAAGATGAAAAATGGTAACAGAATGGACTATAATGTAGCCAGTTGCAACAAAACACATGTGTCGGTCATTGGGAGATGTTTGATTAAAAAAAGAACAACAACAAAAACATTTTAGCAATACCAAACAAAAAAAAAATGCTTTCTCCTATAAATACTATAATTTCTATCAGATACTGAAAGATACTTTAAAGCACAATCTCAATGTTACTGAGAAGAATCCCAAGCACCCTTTTTGTTTGGTTTTCAGTTATCTGAGTACAAGGAAATAGGCCTTAAAAGATAAGCTGCAGGAGTGAAAGCTTATGTCTCAGGCAACCTTGAATTGAATGTTAGTTTTTCCATGTGACAACTGTGAAACATTAAGCTGCTTATTTAACCTGATTTTTGTTAATTTTTAAATTGTGAAGAATAATTGTCCATCTCATCAGATTCTAATGCACGTAAAACCTAGCCTCTTGTGCAGAAGGTCGTATTCATTTAATAACCGTTAGCTTTCTTTAACAATTATAGCAGCATTTACAGCAGCATTTCTTAGTACTTAAAATTCAGTTTCTGGGTTTTAACTTGTCAACATTGGTATAGAGTCTGCACCTTACAGTAGACAGAAAGGAGAATGGATAAGTCTGGGATGCCAGACGTTGCAAACAACTGGCTTTCTTCTTATATCTAGTGGGAAAATTAAAATCATTTATGTTGCTACTAGAGGGTTTCTTATTTAATAGACAAAAGATCAGTGTATTTAGAAAAAAGAAAAAGGTCATCTTTTGTTAACCAAAACAGCAATGTGTGTGAAGAATTAAGAGCCAGAAAAATACAGCTTAAAAACTTCTGAGAGGGGTGCCTGGGTGGCTCAGTCTTTAAGAGTCTGCCTTCTGCTCAGCTCATGATCCCAGGGTCCTGGGATTGAGCCCCGCATCGGGCTCCCTGCTCCGCGGGAAGCCTGCCTCTCCCTCTCCCACTCCCCCTGCTTGTGTTCCCTCTCTCGCTGTCTCTCTCTCTCTGTCAAATAAATAAATAAAATCTTTAAAAAATTTTTCTGAGAGAAAAGATGCCAAAACCACCGTTCTTTCTCTTTTTCCCATTTCACTTAATGAACCTATGCATCTCATGAAAAAAATAGAAAAACAGTTTAAAAAGTAGTAATCTCTTAGTTGTATTTTTAAAAGATGTGATTATAAAGACAAACTCCTTTTCTATAAGGAGTGTATGTTTATTATTAAACACAAAGCTGAGGCGCCTGGGTGGCTCAGTTGGTTAAACGTCTGCCTTCGGCTCAGGTCATGATCTCCTGGTCCTGGGATCCAGCCTGCATCAGGCTCCCTGCTCAGTGGGAGTCTGCCTTTCTCTCTCCCTCTGCCCCTTCCCACTACTCATTCTCTCTCTCATAAATAAATAAAATCTTAAAAAACAAACAAACAAAAAACCCACAAAGGTATCCTTCACTTTAAAGAGTGCTCTCCTCTCTTACAAACAGTGATATGGGAACCAACAACAGTAAAACAGCTCTGCTCATTGAAAGCAGAAAATGGATTGGCACATGTTGAGATGAGCCCTGGGTGTTATATGCAACTATTGAATCATGGAACACTACATCAAAAACTAATGATGTACTGTATGGTGGCTAACTGAATATAATAACAAAATAAACAAATAAATAAAAGAAAATGGATTGTCTAACTCTTTCAAAGTATAAGGAAGGGGGAGGATGAGTTGAGAAACTTGGCAGGAACCAAAGGAAATAGACAATCAGGACAGCAGCATAGAACAGTCTGCTTCATATCTGACAACTGCCAGATCCTTCCATTGTCAGCTGCTGTGAATAATCCCTCATCTTGCTTTACATTCAAAAGACTCAAAAGTTAGGAATGGAATTTTTGATTAGCCAAGAGTAGTGCACATACTCAAGCTTTAGTTTCTAGGGAGCTAGAGATGAAATCTCTCTCTCCTTAGCCTGTTATGGAGCTGAAAAGGCATTGTGGCTACCCTGCCTTCCCATTTAGTGCAACCACTACTCTATCCCTTAGAGAAGGGTTGCTTTCCTGCACACAAGTAGTTGAACCAGAGTAAGGAAGAATCATTTTCAGGAGTGTGTTATTAATTGTACACAGCCCATATCGAAAAGCCCATCCACATATAACTTCCGTGAACCTCCCCTTCACTACCAATCGTATTCCTTCATGCTCCTGAGTGACCAAACTGAAAAAGATTTCTTCTACAAGCAACGTAGATAAAAATGTTTATTTCTGGAAGCTCTACTTAATGTATAAATTATCCAGTATTTTCCAATATTCTTCAGTAATTCCTTAGCCTGGAGTAACAATACTGTGGTAATGCATTCTTCGCAGTAATCACTACAGTATGTAGAGCCTGCCAGCAACCAGGCTTAGTTTTTTTTTTTTTTTAATTTTTGTTTTGTTTTGTTTTTGTTTTAACTCTTCCATTAATTAGCCATAGAGAAGTCCCTTGGTGCCATGCCGTGCTGTGAAAGTAATTGCGGGTCTCCTGAATGTTACTTGGACCTTTAGGATTTGTTCAAGCCCACTTTCACATATGCAAATTCCATGAAATAATAATGATCTTCTTGGAGCAATAAGAGATCTTATAACTCCATGTTCATAATAGAAAATTTAGGACTCAGGATAACCTGGTGTCCTGTGGTCAGGTATTCTATCTCAACCAGAACCCAGTAGCAAGATAATGCTCATTTTTCAAATTGAGAAAAGTAAATTTGCTGAAGAAAAAAAAAAAAATTGGTCTTCTTAAAATCTCTAAAGGCTTCTGTTATTGCATATAACATTTTGATATGCCAGTGTCAGTTTGGGGAAAGTTATAGAAAAAAGACTGAGGTATAGAACTCTTTGCATTGCAGTCCAAAGAGCCCTTTCAGCTATGCATCCTTCACAAAGTTGTCAACACTTAAGAGAGTCCACTGAGGGGGTCAAAAGTGGGCTCACCCATATAGAAAATGTAGCCTCCAGAATTGAAAGTGGGTTATCAATGTGTTGCATCTTTTATGTGGTAGGAAACCCAAGGTTTAGAAAAGTGTGCTTCCATTTAGGAAGGATGTGATCTTGTGATTTATAATAAGAAATACATATTTGGTTTTTGTCCCAGTTTCTGGCATAAGCCTTCTAAAACCCTTGGAATTTTCCTAAGTGTTGAGAGAGATAAAAATGTCTTCTGCTATGGTACTGATGAGGTGACTCTTGGAATGTCCCTATATCACCTAAGGTTGGGAAAGGGGGAAGGGAGAACACTGGAGGCTGAATCCGTTGCCAATGGCCTGTGATTTAACCAGTCATGCCTATTTAATAAATCTTCAATAAAAACTGAAAGGTATGGGATTTGGGAAGCTTCCAGATTGGTGGGCACTTGGAGATTCAGTGACAGTGGTGCCCTCTGAGAGGGCATGGAGGCTCTGTATCCTTTCCCCATACCTTGCCCTATGCATCACTTCCATCTGGGTGTTCCTGAGTTATGTCCTTTTATAGCAAACTGGTAATCCAGTAAGTGAAATGTGTCTCTGAGCTCCGTGAGCCACTGTAGCAGTTCAATCAAACCCAAGGAGAGGGTCCTGGGAACCTCTGATTTATAGTCATTTCAGTCAAATGTACAGGTGACAACCTGGACTTGTGATGAGCTTCTGAAGGGGGTGGGAAATTTAGAGGATAGAGATCTTAAATTATAACCCAAGGAGGGGGTCACTGGAAGCTCCAGTCAATAGCTAGTTCAGTCAGAAACATGGGTAAAAACCCAGGGTTGTGATTGGCATTTGAGGGGACAGTCTTGTGGGACTGAGTCCTTAACCTGTGGGATCTGATGCTGTCTCTAGGTGGATAGTGTCAGAATTGAGTTAAATTGTAGGATACCCTGCTATACCCTGTTGGTGTCCATAGTAGCGCTTGCTTGGTGGTATGGGGGGAACCTCCCTCCACACATTGGTAATTGAGGGCGGAACTCAAAATGGAAGATATACCAACATTCCCTAAATGTCTGGACCCACAGAAACAAGGCTTCTAGATTGCTGATATGTGCAGATGCCATATAATATTCTGGTCTCCAGTATTGTGGATAGTTGTATATTTTCATGGGATAGTGAGAGGCAAACTAATTTTTATTTTTCAAGAACCTGGGCTTTACACATTTAGAGACAAAATGTTTAAAAGTTCTTTGTTTCCCCTGTCAAGAAAAACAAAACAATTCAGGAGGTTTGTTTTTCCTGTGTGGGGTAGGGAAGTAGGAAATCTACATATAGGGTATCATGGACTGTGCTGTAGGAGTACCATAGTAGGAATAGTAGTTATAAATGGAAGTCATCATCTGATTACATTCATAAAGAATAATTAACTAATATTTTAAAAATTCATTCACTTTCTATACTGACAAGACTAAAAAGCCAAGTTATAATTCTATAAGAATCACTGTCTCCCTTTTTCACGGAACTGTGCAGTAATGGGCTAACTCAGTCTGGATTGCCCAAACTCTGCATATTCCAAAGGTATTCAAAGACTGACCTTTGGCTAGCCCTGAGAGATAATTTCTGAAACCTTGGAATATCCTACCTGATAAGAGCATCTTTGTATCCTGGGGTCCCACACCAGTTTAAGCCAATGATGTGATTTAAGATAAATGCTTGTTTTTTATACACCTGGGGTTTCTAGGAACAACTTGGGCTAGGCTGGATCAGTTTGAATTCTGGCGTGAGCAGCTGAAGACTAAGTAACTGAGGACAGTTATGTGGACTCTCCAAACCTACGTACTGCCCTCCAATAAAACACTCTACACTGGGGCACCTGGGTGGCTCAGTCAGTTAAGCATCTGACTCGATCTCAGCTCGTCTTGCTTTGAGCGTTGTGAGTTCAATCCCCGCATTGGGCTCCACGCTGGGTGCAGAGCCTACTTAAAAAAAAAACAAAACAACTTCCTGTACACTAAGATTTGGTTGAGCTTTTCTGGTTGGCAAGAATTCCTAAGAGTCATTGGGCAACGCCACCAGGAGAACCAAGTGCTCTGTGTGACCCCACCAGGAGAGGACAAGTGGAAGCCTTGCCTGGTTTCCCCTGGACGCTGACCTATATATACACCTTTTTCCTTTGCCAGTTTTAATCTAACTCTGTAGCTGTAATAAACCATAACCATAATAGTGATTCTGAGTTTTGTGAGTCCTTGTAGGAAATCACTGAGCCTGCTGGCAGTCTTGGGCACCTCTGACATAAGTACTAAATTCAAAAATTTTCCTCAAGTGCTTTTTTTTCTTTTAATTAAGATTTCAAACTTCTTTATTTGTTAGTATATAAAATATGAAATTTAACCTATTTCAAAAATATAAAATAGATATTAGAAAACCAAATTAAATGAAGACATATAAACTCACCTCCCGAGTTAAATAAAAATGAAGAACTTTGAGTATTGTCTAAATTGGATATTCTCTGTGATCACCCCTATTATCCTGCTTCCTTGACAGTGACAACCATTCTTCTGTATTTTTCATTCCTTAGCTTTTACTTTTAAGAGTCAATTCATCCATGCTCTTACATATATTTTTCATAAATCTACGTTTTTTTGCTTTTGAATATTACAAATGTGATGGCCACCAGTTTGTCCTTTATATTCCTTGCACTTTTCTTCAGTATTAGGTTTCTAATCCTATCTTTTGTTCGTACTCATTCCTGCACTCTTTAATTTTACAGCTTTGTAGTATTATTTTTCCTTAACATGTCATAATTAAGTTGTCTGCTACTTTCTATCATGACTAATGCTTCTATGAATGTTACGCTACAGGTCACTTGGTGCACAAGTACAAGTCTGTCTGGGTACATCCCTGGATGTAGCATTGATTGGATACAGAGTATGCCTATGTTCAGCTTTAAAATATAATAAAATGTTTTCTAAATTTCTTGCTCATATTTATGCTTTCAACAATGGCGCATAATAGCTCAGGTTCCATACACTTACTAGCACTTGTTATGGTCAGACATTTAACATTTTTTTTGCCAACATAGTGGGGGTGTCGGATATTTAAATCTTTAACACATCTGGAATTATTATTATTTTTGCCTACTGTACTAAGTAGGGATCTTTTCTTTTTTGAATGCAGACAGTATATTTTCTTCACTTTTTTTTTTTTTTAAATATGTGCTCTCGAGGCACCTGGTTGGCTCAACCGGTTGAGCATTGGTTTCATCTCAGGTCATGATCTCAGGGTCCTGAGATCAAGACTTGCATTGGGCTCCATGCTCTGTGGGGAGTCTGCTTAAGATTCTTTCCCCCTCTCCCTGCACCTCCTCTCTCTCTCTCTCTTTCTCAAATAAATAAATAAATAAATCTTTAAATATATATATATTAATGTATTAAATTTTCATTTACGTGTGTATTTGTTTCTGGATTCTGTTCTGATCATCAGCCTATGTTAAACTTTCTTCATTGAAAGTTTTCCTTCATATAATGACATTAGTATCTGTTAGATCCCTCTTTAGGATTGGCTTAACCTTTTAGTTTTGGGTTATTCAATAAATATTTAAATTAGTTGTTACTTTCAGAGCAGTTCTAAAATTTTTTTTGGAACTGTGCTGTATTTAAAGATCAATTTTTAAAAAGAGATCTTTAAAATACTGAGCCATTTTTGTAAACATGGTGCCAATATTCCTATTTATTTAAAATCTTTTAATGATGTTTTATAATTTTCTTTACAAATGTTTTGAGTACCTATTTTGGGTTATTTTTTCTAAGGTCCTTTAATATTACAGATGTTAGCCTTTAAAAAATTACATCAAAATCTTTTCTGCAGTGATAAGGATATAAACTATTTTCAGATCAGATATGGATCTAAATTTAGCAACTCAGACAAATGTTTTTATCAATCCTCATAATTTGCTTTTTCACTTCTTTCCATGAACCTATTCCATATACCCTTTAAAGTTGCTTTTTTTTTCCCCTGCTAGCCATAGCTTCCATTGAATTGTTACCTAGAACTGACAACATTGAACATCATTGTCCTTTATATAATTTTAAAGTAATATCACTAAACTTGTTTATTGGTTTTGATCATAGGATGCCAATTTAATCGTTTAACCTTTGGTCTTAATTGAAATTATGTCTGAACCTCCAAATGCAATTTACCAGGCTTGTCTTGCACTATTAACATAAAAGAAGATGTAAAAACAAAACAAAACAAAACCATTCCAATGACAAATCTTTTGGAACAAAACCTCATGCAACTAAATCCTAAACTTTTAACCATTAAATTGCAAAAGAAGACATGCCATTGAAGGTGATTCTCCACTATTTTGGAAAGCATCATTATTTCACCTTTCTAAGCCACAAATTTGCAATGCTGATGCTACTACATTTTGAGATAGATCAACTATTCAAAGTGAATGCCTAGTGGGTCTCATCAACAATAATCTTTGGTGCATTTTTTTAGCTTAAATTCAAAGAATGTACAGTGTAATTATTACTGAAGGGATAAGTACCATGGTGATGATTATCCTTAAAGAAAAATAATCACTATATGATAAGGAAATGAAGACTCCTTGCTAACTGTTTTTACTTTAATGTAATAAGTCCCTTTGAAAATTGTGAATTATTACTTTTTGCATTGGGGAAAATATAGGGCTCAGCATCAGAATGCTTCCTAATTATGTTATTTCTTATTGAATCTCAAGAGAAATCAATAGACATTACAGTTATGTAATGAATCAACATATTTTTCATTTTTCTAACTATAAAGAAATCCACACATGCATTTCAGTGACAAAAATGAATAAATTAAAAAGCTATTTTTCCTACAATATCAATTTATAATTTATTACACATATTTGTTTTATTAACTTGAATAAAATTCTTAGAATAAAATATTAGCATTTTGAGACTGATCCTTAAATAAATTACATAGATAAAAATTTTACAATTTAAGAAGTGATGAATTATGAATCTAATTATTTATAAAAACAACTTAAAGGGCGCCTGGGTGGCTCAGATGGGTAAGCGTCTGCCTTCGGCTCAGGTCATGATCCCAGGGTCCTGGGATCGAGTCCCGCATCAGGCTCCCTGCTCCTTGGGGGCCTGCTTCTCCCTCTGCCTCTCTCTCTCTCTCTCTGTCTCTCATGAATAAATAAATAAAAAGTTTAAAAAAAAACAACTTAAAAATTTTAAATTTACCTTAAAATATAATCAAGTCTATTCACTCTCTTATTTATTTATCCCCAAATATTTGTGGATTGTCTACTATATGACAGACACTGTCCTATTAACTTGGTTAATAATTATAAAGCTTTGTGCTCCAAAAAATTTGTTAGAAAACTAAAAAGAAAAAATATAAACAAGTAACTGAAAATGATAAATTTTTTTATTAATATGTCCTGAGAATATAATTGAATAACTTTTTCTAGTTAAGGGCTTTTTTCTACCTTTGGTGTTGAAGTTTTTATAAAATATTTAAAGTATACAACAATCATTATATAATATCAAGATATGTAGGAATCTTAATCAATAAAAATGAGTATCCTCTCTATGATATAACTCAACAATTAAAAATATTTAGCTTATTTAAAATTATCCTTTCAAATTCCCTTTTACGTAGACGTTTTTGTTTGTTTGTAATAACTGAGTAAGTAACATGTGAAAATATAGAGCTTACCCCACATCTCATAAACTGTAATGTCCCTTTGATAAGTAAATTTATACCAAGTCAAGAGACTGAAATTATCAGAACACTAGAGATTATTTCTCATGTACCTTCTGTGAAAGTCCATAAGATAATCCGAAGGAATCAATACATTGAAAGAAGATTTCAAAGACGTGTAAAATTCTTCAGAGACATTGTTAAGTTAAATAATAAAATAAGTCCATTGGATTTAGCATAAACAAGTCACCAATGGCGTTAAAAAGAAGGCCACCGGTAGCAAAGATACAATATAGAATGTAAGGGTCTCAAACTTTATGATGTCTCTACTCAAAGACATATTTCCTAATCCTCCCCTCTGTGGAAAGTAATTCTAATAAACTCAATATTTTAGCCCTTAAATACTTATTTTTATATAATGGAAATGAATACATTATAGAAGAAATACCAAGAACAATATCAGGATTCTAAGTCGCCTGAGCAGCTATATTGTTTTCTATTTTTCCTGTATTACCACAAGAGGAATCATCAACATTATACCCCATTAAGAAAATGGTACTGTAAGAATGTTCCTTTCGTCCGACCAGGTCAGAGAAGTCATGGTTACTTTGATTAGTTACTGTGATTAGGAAGGTGAAGGCAAACACCATGCCACTTATTTTGGGTTAAAGACCAGGATTTTGGTGAGGTTTATAATCCGAGGTCTTCAAAAGAGATCTCTCCCTGTCACCTCCTTATTATTCTATAAGGACACAGAAACCCTCCTAGATATGTAGTGAGCTTGCATTCCAGGAAACAGCTCCAGCCTTGTTGTTTACTCTTTTTATGGAGTCAGTGTGTGTGTGTGTGTTTGTGTGTGTGTGTGTGTGTGTGTGTGTGTAGCCTTACTACTGAATGACAAATATTATCAACTCAGGGACCAGAGCCTGGATTTGGGTCAGCTGTTTAGGGGAGTGCTGAGAAATGCCAGTTTCCCAGAACTTGAAGGCCTTGGAACCCAGGGAAGGACTCAACCCACTGGTTGGTCAACTGGGCATTAATTGGCAGAAAATAAAAAAACAAGAAGAAAAGAAAGAGAGAAAGCAAAAAAGGAGAGGAAATGAGAGAGAGAAGGAAGGAAGAAGGGAGGAAGGGAGAAAGGAAACTTACATCAAACCATATACTAAAATCAAGGGAAAAGTAATAGACCTGAAGTAAAAAATTTAAAAATTCTTGAATAAAATGGGTGCCTGGATGGCTCAGTCCATTAAGCATCTGACTCTTGATTTCAGCTCAGGTCATGATCTCAGAGTTGTGAGATCAAGCCCCACATTGGGCTCTGTATGGGGAGTGGAACCTGCATAAGATTCTTTCTCTCCCATTCCCTCTGCCCTGCCCTCCCCAACCCCACCCCCCATGGCTTGCTTGCTTGTGTAAGTGCTCTCTTAAAAAAAAAAAAACCACAAAATTCTTGAGTCAAATACAGGAGAAAATAATTTCACCTTGGGTTAAGAACTTTTCTCTTAAATATTACACAGAAAGCACAAACACAAAAGTAAAAATTAATAAACTGTATTTAATTAAAAGTATAATCTATTTTCAAAAAGATACTATAAAAATATAAAGAGTCAAGCTACAAACTAGAAAAAATATTGGTAAAGTGCATATATTTTAAAGGACTTGTATCCAGAAAATACAAGGAATTCTTATAACTCAATGACAATAAAACAAAACAAATAACAAATAACAAAATAGGCAACAGATTTTTGCAGATATTTCACCAAAGAAAAAATAAAGGCAGAAATGAGCACATGAAAAATGTTCAAAATGATTAGTCACAAGGAGAACTTAAATTAAAATCATGCTGAGAAATACATCTGTAACTATTAAAATAGCTATAACTTTAAAAAAAGAAAAAAAAACAAAGAAAATGCCAAATGGTGATTATTTAAAGCAACAGGAGGGGTGCCTGGGTGGCTCAGTGGGTTGAGCATCTGACTCTTGATTTCAGCTGTCATGATCTCAGGGTTGTGAGATTGAGCCCCCGACTGGGGCCCAGTGTTGGGCGTGGATCCTGCTTAAGATTTTCTCTCCCTTTCCCTCTTGCTCTGCCGCTCCCCACTGCTCCCACACAAGCGTGTTTTCTCTCTCTCTCTCTCTCTTGCTCTCTCTCTAAAAGAAAAAAAAAAAAAGGAAAACAACCTCGCCCCCCCAAAAAAACAAAAACAGGAATTCTCAAATATCATTGGCAATGAAAAGGAACACTATAATTTTGTTAAAGTTGGTCAGTCTTTTAAACAGCTCACACTCATAGGATCCAACAATTTTACTCCTATTTACTTAAGATAAACAGAAACACAGATGAACAGGAGCTTTATACATAATTGCTCTAAATTGGAAACAGACTCAGTTGCCATCAACTAATGACACATCTATAGAATGGACTACTAGTTAGTAATATAAGGAGTAAAAATGGATAAAAAGTAACAACATCATTGAATCTCAAAAGTTACAATGAGGGACAGAAGCCAGACTCAAAAGGCTGCACACTATGGTTAGTTTGCCAACTGGCCCTAAACACAGATGACAAGGAGAGAATTAAGCAAGAGGCAGAACATTACAGATTGATGGCAGGTTCAATAAGCAAGGGAACTTACATACAACACTTGTCTTGAGAGACAACAAAACAAGTCCATTGCTACACCTGCTCACGAGAATCTTAAAAGTTTGTCTAGAGGACTTACCTGGATTCAGTCTTGTTTTCAGTTCATGTGGTTTCAACACCTTACTCTCTCAAGGCTATGTCCTTAATGGCTGTTAACATTGGAATAATGGGCAGAATGTGCAATTCAAGGATAGGGGAGGAGTAAGGAGCGTCTGATTGCCTAGGTTCAGCTCACAGGTCAACTGGAGGTCACACCCTCTCCATGACCTCCTCCAGCAACTGTATGATTCCATTTAGATCACATCCTGGGAAGGGCAAAAGCATGACATAAATTGCATCAGTAGTTTCCCAGTGGTTGTCAGAGGCTGGAGAAAGGGATAGAATAGTCTATAAAGGGGCATAATGGGATTTATTAGGCTGGCAGCAATATTCTGTCTTGATTGTGGTGGTGGTTGCAAGACTGTGTGTGTCAAAACTCACCAACTGTGTACCTAAACATGGTGATAATTTACTGTAGGAAAACTACGGCACATTAAGCCTGACTTTAAAAAACTGACAGCTTCCAACTCAATATTTTACTATCCAACTCAATATTTTACCATTTTAACCATATTTTAAGGTGAAAGATTTTTTTATTTGTTGTTCTTTCTCCCTCAATTAAACGCCTTTCAAGATTTTTAATTATAATCTCTTGTTCAATGAATTTAATCTCCTTTTTTCAATCTTTGTTTTTATTTTGGTGTAAGAATATTGATTTCTCCTTTGTTTATAACATTCTGTCTTTCCCTTGCTTCTGTGATGACTCACTATGCTGATTCCCCTCCTGTCTCTCTTATTCACATTTCTGGTTGTTTAAATACAAATATTTTGAAGGACTCCATTCCTTAAATTGTTAATTAGATTTCATACATTTTAAACAAATATGTATTTTTTTATTTAAAAGCTTTTTTTATTATGTTATGTTAATCACCATACAATACATCATTAGTATTTGATGTAGTGTTCCATGATTCATTGTTTGTGTATAACACCCAGTGCTCCATTCAGTAAGTGCCTTCTTTAATGCCCATCACCAGGCTAACCCATTCCCCCAGCCCCCTCCCCTCTAGAACCCTCAGTTTGTTTCTCAGAGTCCATCATCTCTCATGGTTCATTTCTCCCTCCGATTCCCCCCCCCCTTCATTTTTCCCTTCCTGCTATCTTTTTCTTCTTCTTCTTCTTCTTCTTTTTTTTTAACATATAATGTATTGGGCACCTGGGTGGCTCAGTCGTTAAGCGTCTGCCTTCGGCTTGGGTCGTGATCCCAGGGTCCTGGGATTGAACCCCACATCAGGCTCCCTGCTCCGCGGGAAGCCTGCTTCTCCCTCTCCCACTCCCCCTGATTGTGTTCCTGCTCACGCTCTCTCTCTCTCTCTCTCTGTCAAATAAATAAATAAAATCTTAAAAAAAAAACATATAATGTATTATTTGTTTCAGAGGTACAGGTCTGTGATTCAACAGTCTTACACAATTCACAGCGCTCACCATAGCACACACCCTCCCCAATGTCCATCACCCAGCCACCGCATCCCTCCCATCCCCCACCACTCCAGCAACCCTCAGTTTGTTTCCTGAGATTAAGAATTCCTCATATCAGTGAGGTCATATGATACATGTCTTTCTAAGAAGATGTGGTATGTATATACAATGGAATATTATGCAGCCATCAAAAGGAATGAAATCTTGCCATTTGCAACGACATGGATGGAACTGGAGGGTATTATGCTGGTGAAATAAGTCAATAATATGTATTTTTTCGAGATCAATGAGGAGGTAGTTTTTAATGGCATAAGGATGACATCCTTACAAGTCAAGGTTTTATGCAATATATTACATGATGTTAAAAATCCTATTTAGATGCAGAAGTACTCTACCTGCTCTGATGATGAGAAGATTGTATTTACTGGAAGATACAGTCACATATGCACACATATGTATATATGTAACATATATATATTTGTAATCTTTATATATATTTGTAATCTTCTAAGAAACTATGATAAAATGAGATGGGACAAGAAAGTTAGGTAGCTGGGTGTTATTTCTTTCTGCTGAAAATTGTCCTCAAATTGATTCTTCCAATTCTTAACAGTTTGTCTATTGAAAAGTCATGCACTAGCTTGAAACCTCAGCTGTAAACTGTGTAAAATAATAATGTAACCTCAAGGGAGGGGGTGGAGCAAGATGGCGGAAAAGTAGGAGACCTGGATTTCATCTGGTCTCAGGAATTCAGCTGGATAGGGATCAAATCATTGTGAACACCTACAAACTCAACAGGAGATCGAAGAAAAGAATAGCAACAACTCTCTGAACAGAAAAGCGACCACTTACTGGAAGGTAGGACATGCAGAGAAGTGAATCTGAGGTGACATTCGGGAGGATAGACGGCAGGGGAGGGGCCTCCGTCGGCCGCTTCTGGCAAGTGATAGAGCCGCGGAGCACAAAATCGGAACTTTTAGAAGTCGGCTCCGCTGAGGGACGTCGCTGCAGTGGCTAAGCGGGGGGTGGAACCCTCGTGGGACAGTGTGGTCTCAGGACCCTCGGGGTCACAGAAAGACCGGGGGTGTCTGAGTGCGGCAGAGCTCCCCAGGTATCGGAGCGGGGAAGCCGGCTGCAGAGACAGAGCCGAGGCGGGGGCTCTCAGCTCGGGGTTGCCATAAACTGTGATCCGCGCAGAGTCGGGCCACTGCTCCTCCAGCAGGGACCCAACAAGCGGCAGATCCGGGGAGACTCCCCTTCCCCCCCCTCCCCCCCGCCCCGGGAGGAGCGACGTGGGAGCGCACTGCAGGGATCTGCTGGGTTTGGAGAGTCCACACGGGGTCGGGTGCCAGACATAGAAACGCTCGGTCACAGGCCAGGTGAGCACGGAGTGCGGCCGGAGACCAGGGAGACGGGAGTGACTGACTGCTTTTCTCAGGGGCGCACTGAGGAGTGGGGCCCTGAGTTCTCAGCTCCTCTGGGGCGGAGATTGGGAGGCTGCCATTTTCACTGTCAATTCTCCAATGCTGTAGGGAAAGCTTGCAGGGAACAAAAGCTCCCGAGAGCAAACCTGAGCAGATTGCTTAGACCGGGCCCGGCAAAGGCGGGGCAATTCTGCCTCCAGCAAAGACATTTGGGAACCACGGCAACAGGCACCTCCCCCAGAAGATCAGCATGAACAACCAGCAAGCCAAGACCAAGTTTACTGATCAAGGAGAACGGGAGAACTCCAGTGCTAGGGGAATACTGCACATAGAATTCATGGCTTTTTTACCATGATTCATTAGTCTTTCAAAGTTAATTTTTTTAACTGTTTTTTTTTTTTGAATTTTTCTTTTTCCCTTTTTCAACCAATATCTTTTCAGTCCCTTTTTTTAAAAAAAATTTATTTTTCATTTTGAGTCATATTCTATCCCTTCATAGTAGTTACCCTTATTTTTGGCATATATATAATATATACATATATATATATATATATATAAAATTTGTTCTCTCTTTAAAATATTGAGATACAGTATCTTCTAACATATCAAAATGTACCCTAAATCTCTAGTGTATGGCTTTGCTCTATTCTCCTGCTTGATCACATTCTCTCCCCCCCCTTTTTTTTCTTTCATTCTTTCTTTTTTTTTAATCCTCTTCTTTCTTTTTTCAAACATCTTATCAATTCCTTTTTTAAAATTTTTTATAATTTCCATCTTTACAGTCATATTCCATCCCTTCATCATATCAACCCTTATTTTGTGCATATATAAGTCTTTCTTTCTTTAAAATTTTAGGAGGCACTTTCTTCTAACAGACCAAAATACACCCAAAATCTAGTGTGTGGCACTGATCTATGCACCAGCCTGATCATATTTGATCATATTCTGGTTTTTTTGTCCTGTTTTTGTTTGTTTTTATCTTTTTCTTTTTTTCTCTCTCTTTCTTTCTTCTTAATTTCCCTTTCTTTTCCCGTGGTTTCAGGTCTTTTCTGATTTGATTAGAGTATATTTTCTGGGGACGTTGTTAACCTGTTAGCATTTTGTTCTCTCATCTGTTCTCCTCTGGACAAAATGACAAGATGAAAAAAATCACCTCAACACAAAGAGCAAGAGGTAGTACCGTCTGCCAGGGACCTACTCAATACGGACATTAGTGCGATTTCGGACCTAGAGTTCAGTATCATGACACTAAAGATATTAGCTGGGCTTGCAAAAAGTGTGGAAGTTATTAGAGAAACCCTTTCTGGAGAAATAAAAGAATTAAAATCTAACCAAGTCAAAATCAAAAAGGCTATTAATGAGGTGCAATCAAAAATGGGGGCACTAACTGCTAGGATAAATCAGGCAGAAGACAGAATCAGCGATATAAAAGACCAGATGATGGAAAATAGAGAAGCTGAGAAAAAGGGAGATAAACAACTACTGGATCACGAGGGCAGAATTCAAGAGTTAAGTGATATGATACGATGAAACAATATTAGAATAATTGGGATCCCAGAAGAAGAAGAAAGAGAGAGAGGGGCAGAAGGTATATTGGAGCAAATAATAGCAGAGAACTTCCCTAATGTGGGGAAGGAAACAGGCATCAAAATCCAGGAGGCACAGAGAACCCCTCTCAAAATCAATAAAAATAGGTCAACACCCTGACATCTAATAGTAAAACTTACGAGTCTCAGAGACAAAGAGAAAATCCTGAAAGCAGCTCGGGAGAAGAGATATGTAACCTATAATGGTAGAAACCTTAGATTGGCAACAGACCTATCCACAGAGACCTGACAGGCCAGAAAGGACTGGCATGAGATCTTCAGAGCACTAAATGAGAAAAATATGCAGCCAAGAATACTATATCCAGCTAGGCTCTCATAAATTGAAGATTGAAACTTGAAGGAGAGAGAAAAAGCATCCAGGACAAACAAAAACTAAAGGAATTTGCAAACACAAAACCAGCCCTCCAAGAAATATTGAAAGGGGTCCTCTAAGCAAAGAGAGAGACTAAAAGCAGCATAGAACAGAAAGGAATACAGACAATATACAGTAGCAGTCACCTTACAGGCAATACAGTCGCACTAAATTCATATCTTTCAATAGTTACGCTGAACGTAAATGGGCTAAATGCCCCAATCAAAAGACACAGGCTATCAGATTGGGTTAAAAAACAAGACCCATCAATATGCTGCTGCAAGAGACAAATTTTAGACCCAAAGACACCCCCACATTGAAAGTGAAGAGGTGGAAAACAATTTACCATGCTAATGGACACCAAAAGAAAGCTGGGGTGGCAATCCTTATATCAGACAAATTAGATTTTAAAACAAAGACTGTAATAAGAGATGAGGAAGGACACTATATCCTACTTAAAGGGTCTATCCAACAAGAAGATCTAACAGTTTTAATTATCTATGCCCCTAACATGGGAGCAGCCAATTATATAAGGCAATTATAACAAAAGCGAAGAAACACATTGACAACAATACAATAATAGTGGGGGACTTTAACACCCCCCTGACTGAAATGGACAGATCATCTAAGCAAAAGATCAACAAGGAAATAAAGACTTTAAATGACATACTGGACCAAATGGACTTCACAGACATATTCAGAACATTCCATCCCAAAGCAACAGAATACACATTCTTCTCTAGTGCCCATGGAACATTCTCCAGAATTGATCACATCCTAGGTCACAAATCAGGTCTCAACGGGTACCAAAAGATTGGGATCATTCCCTGCATATTTTCAGACCACAATGCTTTGAAACTAGAACTCAATCACAAGAGGAAAGTGAGAAGGAACTCAAATACATGGAGGCTAAAGAGCATCCTATGAAAGAATGAATGGGTCAACCAGAAAAATTAAAGAAGAATTAAAAAACTCATGGAAACCAATGAAAATGAAAACTCAAGTGTTCAAATTCTTTGGGATGCAGCAAAGGCAGTCCTAAGAGGAAAGTATATAGCAATACAAGCCTTCTCAAGAAACAAGAAAGGTCTCAAATACACAACCCAACCCTACAGCTAAAGGAGCTGGAGAAAGAACAGTAAATAAAACCTAAACCCCACAGGAGAAGAGAAATAATAAAGATCAGAGCAGAAATCAATGAAACAGAAACGAAAAGAACAGTAGAACAGATCAACGAAACTAGGACCTGGTTCTTTGAAAGAATTCACAAGATTGATAAACCCCTGGCCAGACTTATCCAAAAGAAAAGAGAAATGACTCCAATCAACAAAATCATGAATGAAAGAGGAGAGATCACAACGAACACCAAAGAAATACAAACAATTATAAGAACATATGATAAGCAACTCTATGCCAGCAAATTAGATAACCTGGAAGAAATGGGTGCATTCCTAGAGATGTATCAACTACCAAAATTGAACCAGGAAGAAATAGAAAACCTGAACAGACCTATACCCACTCAGGAAATTGAAGCAGTCATCAAAAATCTCCCAAGAAACAAAAGCCCAGGGCCAGATGGCTTCCCAGGGGAATTCTATCAGACATTTCAAGAAGAATTAATACCTATCCTACTGAAACTGTTCCAAAAAATAGAAATGGAAGGAAAACTTCCAAACTCATTTTATGAGGCCACCCTTACCTTGATCCCCAAACCAGACAAAGACCCCATCCAAAAGGAGAATTACAGACCAATATCCTTGATGAACATGGATGCAAAACTTCTCACCAAAATACTAGCCAATAGGATCCAACAGTACATTAAAAGGATTATTCACCATGACCAAGTAGGATTTATCCATGCTTGCAAGTTTGGTTCAACATATTCAAATCAATCAACGTGATACAATACATTAACAAAAGAAAAAACAAGAATCATATGATCCTCTCATTTGACAAAGTACAGCATCCTTTCTTGATCAAAACTCTTCAGAGTATAGGGATAGAGGGTACATACCTCAATATCAAAAAGTCATCTATGAAAAACCTACAGCGAATATCATTCTCAGTGGGGAAAAACTGAGAGCTTTCCCCCTAAGGTCAGGAACGCGGCAGGGATGTCCACTATCACCACTGCTATTCAATATAGTATTAGAAATCCTAGCCACAGCAATCAGACAACAAAAAAAAAAAATCAGAGGCATCCAAATCGGCAAGGAGGAAGTCAAACTCTCACTCTTGCAGATGATATGATACTTGTTGTGGAAAATCCAAAAGACTCCACCCTAAAACTGCTAGAACTCATACAGGAATTCAGTAAAATGGCAGGATATAAAATCAATGCACAGAAATCGGTGGCATTCCTATACACCAACAGAACAGAAGAGAGAGAAATGAAGGAATCGATCCCATTTACAATTGCACCCAAAACCATGAGATACCTAGGAATAAATCTAACCAAAGAGGTAAAGGATCTGTACTCAGAAAAGTATAAAATACGAAAGAAATTGAGGAAGACACAAAGAAATGGAAAAATCGTTCCATGCTCATGGATTGGAAGAACAAACATTGTGAAGGTGTCAATGCTACCTAGAGCAATCTACACATTCAATGCAATCCCCATGAAAATACCATCCACTTTTTTCAAAGAAATGGAACAAATAATCCTAAAATTTAATGGAACCAGAAAAGACCCCAAATAGCCAGAGGAATGTTGAAAAAGAAAAGCAAAGCTGGCGGCATCACAATTCCGGACTTCCAGCTCTATTACAAAGCTGTCATCATCAAGACAGTAGGGTACTGGCATAAAAACAGACACATAGATCAATGGAACAGAATCGAGAGCCCAGAAATGGACCCTCAACTCTATGGTCAACTCATCTTTGACAAAGCAGGAAAGAATGTCCAATGGAAAAAAGACAGTCTCTTCAACAAATGGTGTTCGGAAAAGTGGACAGCCACATGCAGAAGAATGTAACTGGACCATTTCCTTCCACCACACAAAAATAGACTCCAAATGGTTGAATGACCTAAATGTGAGACAGGAGTCCATCAAAATCCTAAGGCAGAACACAGGGAGCAACCTCTTCGACCTCAAGCGCAGCAACTTCTTCTTAGAAACATCACCAAAGGCAAGGGAAGCAGGGGCAAAAATGAACTATTGGGATTTCATCAAGATAAAAAGCTTTTGCACAGCAAAAGGAAAAGTCCACAAAACCAAAAGACAACCGACAGAATGGGAGAAAATATTTGCAAATGACCTATCAGATAAAGGGCTAGTATCCAAAATCTATAAAGAACTTAAGAAACTCAACACCGAAAGAACAAATAATCCAATTAAGAAATGGGCAGAAGACATGAACAGACATTTTTCCGAAGAAGACATCCAAATGGCCAACAGACACACGAAAAAGTGCTCAACATCGCTCGGCATCAGGGAAATTCAAATCAAAACCTCAATGAGATACCACCTCACACCAGTCAGAATGGCTAAAATTAACAAGTCAGGAAAGGACAGAAGTTGGCGGGGATGCGGAGAAAGGGGAACCCTCGTACACTGTTGGTGGGAATGCAAGCTGGTGCAACCACTCTGGAAAACAGTATGGACGTTCCTTAAAAAGTTGAAAATGGAGCTACCATATGATCCAGCAATTTCACTACTGGGTATTTACCACAAAGATACAAATGTAGGGATCCGAGGGGTTACGTGCACCCCAATGTTTATAGCAGCAATGTCCACAATACCGAACCTGTGGAAAGAGCCAGGATGTCCATCCACAGATGAATGGATAAAGAGGAATTGGTATATATATATATATATATATATATACAACAGAATATTATGCAGCCATCAAAAGCAATGAGATCTTGCCATTTGCAAGGATGTGGGTGGAATTGGAGGGTGTTATGCTGAGGGAAATAAGTCAATCAGAGAAAGACATGTATCATATGACCTCACTGATATGAGGAATTCTTAATCTCAGGAAACAAACTGAGGGTTGCTGCAGTGGTGGGGGGTGGGAGGGAGAGGGTGGCTGGGTGATAGACATTGGGGAGGGTATGTGCTATGGTGAGCACTGTGAATTTGGCAATACTCTTTAATCACAGATATGTACCTCTGAAACAAATAAGGCTATATATATTAAGAAAAAAAAAAGAAGATAGCAGGAGGGGAAGAATGAAGGGGGTGAAATCGGAATGGGAGACGAACCATGAGAGATGATGGACTCTGAAAAACAAACTGAGGGATCTAGAGGGGAGGGGGTGGGCGGATGGGTTAGCCTGGTGAGGGGTATTAAAGAGGGCACATTCTGCGTGGGGAGCACTGGGTATTATGCACAAACAATGAATCATGGAACACTACATTAAAAACTAATGATGTTATGTATGGTGATTAACATAAAAATAAAAAATTTAAAGATAAAAAGTAATGTAACCTCAAAGGCTGGTGTGGAGGATTGATTGGGAATTTAAGTGGAAAATTTTAATATGTTATGGCTTCTCTATGGAAATAGACTCTATGTATAGATGCTCCATATGTTTCATTTTTGTTATGTTTTTATACTTTGCTTTATTGTATTTAGATCTGGAAAATCTGTTGTTTCATTCCCTTATAGGATCAGAATTACAGACATTAATTGCAAAAGCCAACACAATTCTAAAATCATAAAAAAAGAATTTAGGTTTTCTGATCCATTGTATTATTTGCTCAGGGCATGGTATATCTTAACATTGTACAATGAATTTAATTTCTCATTGTCCTTAAATTCACTCAAGAAGAGAGTTGGTTTAAAGCATATACTTGCCAAGACAAAGGGAAACGTGCACACACACACACATACACACAAAGGAAATGGAAAAGAAAAATAATTCTTTCAATTACTGAAAAGGCAAGGGAAGAATAATATATTGGTATTGGGCCATGTACTCATTTGGAATAAGCAGCAAAGAGAGAGAAAACATAAATAGCCAATTAAAATTATTAACATTAATTTTTTACTTTGACAAAAGACTATTTTTAATTTTTTACATTCTAATGTAGTTAATATATAGTATATAATATAGTGATTCATCAGTTATTTTGGCAAGACTTTAAAGTAACACAGAGATCAGGAACACCTTTTATGATACAAGGTCCACATAATGTTTGATTCCATATATATGCATGTGATTATGATATGTTCTCATTTGAGACTGGAGTTTCTGCCTTTAGAGGATTGACTCACAATTAAAATCCATAATCTGGTTCCCATGGTTACACATTTCTTTTTATAAAAGTCAACATAAATGCATGGCAATTGTATTTATTAAGGTGTCTAGAATTCAAATAGTTAACAAATAGTTAATTTGCATTTTCGTTGTATTGCATTTCATTTAAAAAATAAAAATTTTCTACTTTTGATTTTTAAGCTTCAACTGAGAACTCCTAATAAAAAAGAAAATAGTAGACTACACAGGTAAGACACTAGGAAGGAATTTAGCAGGATTTGATGCCGTTATTCATGGAGGTGGACAAGTAGCATGTCTGCTACTACATGATGTTACTTGAGATTGTATTTGCAACAAGAAAAATTGCCTCTTTCCCTTCCCTTTTAGGGGGAAAGCATTAATAAGACAAAAAAATCATTAATAAGACAAAATCATTAATAAGACTATGAGAGGTGTCAAAATACTGGTTATTTGAAATGGTCATTATATTTGCTACTTGGGGTAGACAAGAACGATTTCTGGGAGTTTTGGTGTTGAAGAATATTCAGAGTGGTCTTGAGTGAAAAAATAGATTTCAGTTAAACACGCACGTCTGTTCACAGAATGAGAGAATTTGAAGCAAGAATATTTTTATCATTTGCATATGGGTGTTGGCTGGAATGAAAGAACAGAACAACACATGTTGCTTTTGCAGAAACTGAATGGGAGTGTGTGGTCTTGCACTAGTGAGTTGAGAGACCCCTAACCCTGATTCAATACAGACACTTGTTCATTACATTCAAAGGCTGATCTATTTGTCCCCCAATTTCCTCTTACTCGATTTACTGTGTTGTGTTATCCTAGGTTGTGTTTTTCCCCATGTATGAATGACCTCATTAACATTTCTATTTCTTATAAACTTAGGAGAGGAAAATATTTTGACCTAATGGAAATTTAAGCAAACTATATACATGTAACAAATGACCAGAAGAAACCATACTTCACTGACTGAGTTCATCCTGTTGGGATTAGCAGACACAATGGAGCTACAGATTGTCGTTTTTTTTGCTTTTTCTGGTGATTTACACACTTACAGTTTTGGGGAATGTTGGGATGATCTTCCTAATCAAGATTGATTCCCGACTTCACACACCCATGTATTTCTTCCTGGCTAACCTGTCCTTTGTCAATGTTTGTTACTCTTCCACCATCACCCCAAAGATACTGGTAGACATATTATCAGAGAAAACCATCTCCTTTGCAGGATGCTTCCTGCAGCTATACTTCTTCATTGCCTTGGCCACAACTGAATGCATCCTCTTTGGGTTAATGGCCTATGACCGTTATGTGGCCATATGCAACCCACTACTTTATCCCTTGGTCATGTCCAGGACAATCTGCCTCAAAATGGCAGCAGGGCCTTTTACAGCAGGATTCTTGAACTCCATGGTTAACACAAGTTATGTGAGCAGCTTGCCATTCTGCAGTTCTAATGTCATTCATCATTTCTTCTGTGACAGCCCTCCACTTTTTAGGCTGTCATGTTCTGACGCACACCTGAATGAAAGCATCTTTTCCACATTTGCTGGTGTGAATATGGTGGGAAGTCTGCTGGTCATCCTGACCTCCTATGTTCTCTTCTCCATCTTCCACAGGCACTCAGGGGAGGGGAGGCGCAAAGCCTTCTCAAGCTGTGGTTTTCACCTGACAGCTATAACTCTGTTCTATGCCACTGCCATCTATACCTACCTGAGACCTAGTTCCAGCTATTCTCTCGATCAGGACAAAGTGGCTTCTGTGCTCTACACAGTGGTGATCCCCATGTTGAATCCTCTGATCTACAGCCTCAGGAACAAGGAAGTAAAGAAAGCTTTATGGAATGTAACTACCAGAACAAGGATCCCCTCCTTTCTCGGATTTGCTTGGCAAATTTTCTGACCTAGGTATTAAATGAACTTTCTAGGTAGATTGAATCCTACACTTTTCATTACGATATTTCTAAGTAATTGCTTTTTGTTAATACTCAAGTGTGTGGACCCATTTAGGTACAAAGTAAATCAGCAGTCTTATATACGGACTGCAGGCTTTCATGTAACTGTTGTTTATGTTTGCTGGGTCTTCACAAATAGGGCTTATTTCTAAGTCTTGGTTAGAGAAGGAAAGGAATTCAATATTTAGAATCAAAAGTGACAATATCACATAAAACTAACCATATAGAATATTTGTAATTGTTCACTTTTTTCCCATGCATTTTCATTTCCCTATTTGTGATCTGTAAGAGACTGTTATGTATCACTTATGTGTAAAATGACTTGAATTTAGAATAGATTTACATTTTAATTTATTGAATTATCTTCTGGAGGGAGGCTTAAATCAAATTTTAGGACTACAGGTTTAATTGCGGATATAAACTTACTTTTTTCCCCCATATCCTTCTCCCCATACACATATATATTTACTAATGAATAAGTGTGAACTTGTCCAAAATGTGGTATCAGGAGAAGTACCATCTCATTAGAGTGCACCAATTACAACTCTCATATTCCCTTCTCTGGTCTTCAAAATTTCCAACCTTTCTCTCCCTTCCTGTCTCTTGGACTGACACATAGGACAAAGTTACATACATACACATTCAGCTGCTGTGGAGTTTAATCAGTGCATATCTCCAAAGGATGTAGATCAATGTTCAGTGGATGAGTCTGACACAATCCTTTACAATTAGCTCATGAATTTCCTGCTTATAGATATTTATCAGTTGCCAATAAAAATCAATTTAACTTAATATTAAAGCCATGCTTTGCTAATATGGAGGTAAATTGGGAGTAAGCTTAATGGAACTTTGCAGAGACTGAGTAGGGGCTAGCACTTTCTAAAGAAACAACTACACTTCAAGTTTTTGGAGAGAAATTCCCCATGGCCCTTGCCCTTGTCAATGATGTTGCACCAAATAGAAGTGATGTCCATGTCATCTGGGATGTAGACACTGCATACACTATGTCCCATCACAAAGAGGTCATCTAGCTCAAACATCCAATGTCCCCAATGACCTATGTAGGTGACCTTGCTCAGACAGGTGTTTGTGATATCATGAGTGTTGTCTATGCACCTGTGGGATTTACTCTCACTCCCCAGGTCCCAGGTGGTTACCTGGACTGAACACCCTGCAGCAGAATGATCAGTTTGTTCTCTGAGATAATTTGTCCTTTTGCTGCGGGGCTTGCCTATAGTCTTCTGCACCAGCTGGCTGCTCACTGGCTAGATTCTTTCTGTGTTCCCTGTCCCCAGTATTTAGTGGAATCACATATAGGACCAAGATATTTCACAAGTTAATGGCAATAATATATTCCTTCCACTAGGTGTTTTATTTTCTAGAAAAATTTTACAATAGAAAGAATGTTTGGGAGAAAAAAATCAGTTACTATGAGATTTGGTTTTTAGACATATCCTATTTTAGGCCAATTCTCTGCTCTCTAATTTAGCTTTTTTACATTTACTTAATCTTATTTACAGAGTCTACAAATACTTTCAATTTAGGGGGCAATAATTACTTAAATATATTGCCTGCTTTTTAATTACTTAAATACGTGTTTCTTATGTAAATTTTTATTATTTCTTTAACCCATAAACTTGTAAAAATATTTTTAAATTATCATAATTTCTTGTCTATTGTACAATGCATTTATGTGAAAAATATTCCAAATATTGTTTATTTTCTTTAACTCAAAATAAATTTAATCTGTGAAAGCACTGAGACTTCTAGGTATTATACTGAGTGAAAAGACAAGTTGGAAATAATGAAGAATCAATATTCAAGAATCACATAGCTCCAAATAAACAACCAAAAAAAGGAAATATTAATATTGAAATCCTGTATTTAGGCAAAAAAAATTGTACAGTTTTATATTATCTATATATAAATAATTTTGTATTTAGTTTGTTAAGCATAAGTTAACATGGACAACATAATTTCCGTTCTCCATTAAAAATGGCAGGTATACCTTTGTAAACAATAATTAAGTAAAGTCTTGATGCTGAAGTAAGTGAAGTAATAATCCTATTTAATTTCATGCTGCTCAAATAAAATAAAAGATACTATGTTAACTCATAATAAGCATCTTTCAGAGGATAGAGATAAGTAATACTTTGTCAAGAAGATAATATCCAAGTGGTTGGGTGAATGGGAAAAAATTAAAGTAGTTGAGTTGATGTGAGAAGATGTAACCTATAGAAAAGGAATGTACAAAGAACTGTATTGAAAATGTATAGCTTTGGGGCACCTGGGTGGCTCAGTCTGTTGAGCTTCTGACTCTTGATTTCAGCTCAGGTCATGATCTCAGGGTCATGAGATCAAGCCCCATGTCTGGCTCCACACTCAGCGGGGAGTCTGCTTGAGATTCTCCCTCTCTGTCTCTCTGCCCCTCCCCCCAAACAAATAAATAAATCTTAAAAAAAGAAAATGTATAGCTTTATAGAAATATATAGCTTTATAGAAACAATCTTAAACAAGTAGGTTTATTGAAAATGTGGAATACACATCAAATAGAACATGTTGCAACAGAAAGCAGAAATGTGTTCACTGTTGCTAAACTTAGGTATCATTTACCATTTTGGCTGGGAAATTGATGTGTACTATCTTCAAGGTTCTCTTTAAATTTTGTGATTTTAATCTTAATGTGAAAACATTGCATACGTCCATGTACCATCTCAAAGTTTCAGAAGAATTCTTGGTATATTTCAGCCACCTAACAAAAATTATTACATCCAGATCTTCCCTAAAGAGGAAGGTAGTGAATATTGACCAAGTAATGTTGAGGTTTTGCAAACAGGAGATCAACTGGATGAAGATCTATGTCAAAAGCTGAGTTTCCAAATTGGGCTCCAAGCCCTCAACCTCTTGAAGTTTTATGATCATTTTAACCATGTGTTGTAAAGTAAAATTAATAAAATATAACTTATTAGCTAAGGTTGTGTTGAGAGTGTGTCAGATTCATTTATACACAGATGGGAGAAGCAGTGAGATAAAAAGAAGTTACAGATTTGGAGATGATAAGGAAACAGAAGTTTTATTTACCTTGGAAACAGAATAAGCAGCATTAAAAACATGTGAGATAAAGATTGAGGTTTGATTTTACAAATCATAACATTATCATGCCCAAATCATGTATCACAGAAGAGAACTGTGTGTCAGAATTATCCTAGATGCTAAATTTGGTGAGAGTAGGCAAAAGGAACAACAAATTTAAGAAGCAAATGCTACAGATATATCTATGGCTGATTGCAGGGACTTAGCTGTACCTCCACTGGTAGGGTCCAATATGGACAACAAGGCTCATAAGATGGTGCCAACAGAGATTAGAAGCAGAGTGACAAGAAACAAGTTTTATTTTAAGAGGCTATTGTCAGTGATTTTTTTCTAACATGTAAACTAAATTGCAACATACACTCTTTTCTTATTTCTTAATTTTTTTCCCTTTAAAAATTGCATGTGTGTTAAATTTATCCCCTAAGGATATGCTGATAACTTTGTATGAGACCCATATGAAGTAGCTATCTACTATTGATCAGTTCAGATGCACAGATCATAATGTATTTGATGTGAAAAAATCCATAATTCCTACAATGATTCTTCAATGGTGAAAATTGACATTCCACCACAACTCCAGCAAACATCCTCTCAAGCAAGTGAGTAAACCTGCACACAGTGTTTTACCTCCTATTTCATTGCCAAGAATTAAGTCAGGCAAGGTGCAAGAGACACTGGAAACATGTCCTAGTTGTTTCTTCTTCTTCTTCTTCTTCTTCTTCTTCTTCTTCTTCTTCTTCTTCTTCTTCTTCTTCTTCTTCTACTTCTTTTCTTCTTCTTCTTCTTCTTTTGGTGCAAGAGACGCTGGAAACACAGTCTCGCTTCTATGGAAATAAAAAGAAAGAAACGAAGGAAAATTGAATTTCATAGACACAATGAGTTTCTAGCATGGTGCATGATACAATCATGAAAACCAAGGAAAGCCAATAAAGGAAATTAAGGGGGAAAAAGGCATGGTTTAATTTAGATCATAGAAACGTGTTATCCTTGAAATAATAAAGAAAACATTGATGAATGTGAGATAATGCTGAAAAGAAAGAATACATTTTTAAAAAGTATTTTAGTTAAAAAAGATGGCAAGCATATGAACTAAGGAAGTGTCCATGAGATTAGGGGGATATGAGTGGAATTAACTGATATTTAGAAGATAAAGTCAACATAATTTGATGACTAACTAGATAATGTGGGCAAAGTAATGAAGAATGATAAATATGTCATATTTTCTAATTTAGCTGATTTTATGTATGATAAAATTGCGAATCCAAACAGAAGAAAGTGCTTAGGCATAATCTATGTAAATCCTGTTACCATATCTCACAATGGATACACAACCTCAGCCTTGATCTTGGCCACCATCAGCTCCCACATAGATTACTGAAATCCATCCTCCTCCTACTTGAGTGTCTCCTGGCTTCCACTCTTGTCCATGCCACAGTATACTGGGTTCTTATATCGTCCCATTTTCAGACATTTTAGTCACTGTTAACGATGGAAGAGAACACAATACAGATGATTAGTGACTTAGAAAGATTAAATGGTACAGGTGTGAATTATTGAGTCTCTAATAGCCCCAGAGTGTTCTATGTTGCTGGCTCCATACTTGGAGCTGGATGGGCATCAGTAAACAACACAAATGCCCTGGAATCAAGGGACTCATGACAAGAAGAGAAGGTTAAATTCAGGAATAAAAATTAAAGCATAATATCATAAGGGTCAAACTAGTTGTATAGGAGGGATATGAGAGCATTAGAGTAGAAATATTTTACCTTGCCTGCAGTAATAATGGGTCACTTGTCTTGGGATATGACACACTAGCTCAGTTTTACAGAGGAACACATGTTTGGTAGTCTAGAGAGTACAGAGTTTTCTGTGTCTCATGTAGTATATAGCACAACACCTTATGTAGTTAGATACTTGTTGAATGTTTCAGTAAATAGAGAAAAGCTGAATGCATTAGCTAATTATTTTGATACCTTACAAAAGATTTATAGCAACAATAAAAATTCATTCTACCTTTCTCTCCTAATAGTTTTAAAGTCCTCATAATGTCATTTTCCCATCTTCAGCTTCACGATACAGAAAACTTGAAATCCGGTGTACTGTGTTTTCTTATCAAAATTCATTTTTTTCTTATGTAAGTATATGTAACTAAAAAATTCCACCTATGGCATGAACTGAGGACCTTAACACATGAACAACTCTGATGATGCATGGACTCTAGATAATTTCAAAATTGCATTACTTGAGTTTAAGGAATGGCATTTTAATAATTTCAAATTTAGTATTCTCAGATTTCATACATAAATATAGACCAACTTTAAGTCTGTGAATGTCCTAGTAGGGGAATTGCTGTATTCTCCAAAGATGGAGAGGAAGGGGAGAAAGGTAGAGAGGAGTGGCCAGGAAGCTACTGTTCCTCAGACCATACCCCATAGGGAGAGCATCTTCAAGGTAGCACTGGGCCAACCAGAGACAGCCTTGGTTACTCTCTAAGTTACCGCTTGATAAACAGATTATTGAGCTTAAAGTTGCACTATGTCATGGAGAGAAGATAACCCTGCAATGAATAAGGAGCTATTTTCTACCAAAGTTCCACTGACCGATTTAAGTAAAGTATCAGTTTCACAGAAAAATAAGAATGGCTGGAATTTGTTCCTTGAATAATTCAAAACCAAAATTTGTAATACATAAGACCATTGTCTTTATAAAAAATGACACAGTGATTTCTCCATAATATGAAAAAGGTAAGCAGTAATTATTTTTTTAAAGATTTTATTTATTTATTCATGAGAGACAGAGAGAGAGAAGCAGAGGGAGAAGCAGGTTCCCAAGGCGCAGGGAGCCCGATGCAGGACTCGATCCCAGGACCCTGGCATCATGACCTGAACCAAAGGCAGATGCTTAACCATCTGAGCCACCCAGGCACCCGGTAAGCAGTAATTACTTTACCCCACTCATTTTATTGCACTGTATTTTTTTAATTCAGAATCAAAAGTTAGAAAGCACTTTCTTCTAATCAGATTCCTTTATGAGATAAATCTTCTAAACTTGCAATATACACAATAGCTACAAGTAATCAATCTTTCATTTTTATAAGAGTAAATGAGATACAAAATGGACATGAAGTCCTTTTGTGATTATGAAAAGTTTTATATTTAGTTATATTGATATTACTAAAAATATTAAATTCAAAGTTGTATTTCCTATTGAATATTCTATGGAGCCCATTGAGGTGTTTTGTTTTGTTTTGTTTTTTGAGTATAGTTGACACACAAACACACATTACATTTGTTTCAAATATACAACACAGTGATTCAACAACTCCGTACATTGTTCTATGCTCACTACAAGTGTAGCTACAATCTGTCAGCATACAATTCTATGAAGCCCACTGAGTTTTGATTAAGAAAATGGACCCTGGCGTTACATGGCTGAGTTTGAAGTCAGGTCACGTGATAGCTCCTGATACTGGGCAAATTACTTAATCCCTGTATGCCTCTGGCTCTTTATGCAAAATGTGAGTAATAACAGTACCTACTTCATTCAGAATACAATAAATGAGATAACAGGGAAAGTCATTAACAGGGTGGTTAGCACATAATAAATGTTCAAAACCTAACAATAATAAAAAGAGTTTCAAATAATCAGGCCTCTCTACTGTCCATAGCAATGCACATTCTTGCTAACATAGAAATATTGGTAAATAAAGAACTCAAGTTCTCATGTTATAACTGAAAAATACCATTCATTGTTAATAAAGAGAATAGATCAATTTCAGAAAAGAAAATAGTCAAAGAAAGTTATCTCTGAGGATGCTTTTACATATTGAATAGGATTTGGGTTAGACTTTGAAATTTAATTTTGCTAATATATCTATAACAAAGCCTACTTCTCTTATTTGCTCAAAGTACAGGAGACTGGCAGAGATGAGAGAAAAAAAACCTGAAAATAAAAGTCCAGTAAATTAGGGTGGTTTTTCCTCAGGTATTGCTGCTGGTTAGTGTCTATCTAGCATAGAAGAGTCTACTGATATTAATCTCCGTTTTCCTGCTAAAACACTACCCCATACATTCTCTCCTCTCCTAGGTTTAGAAAACACTACTCCAGGGGAGAATAAAAGATGAGCAAAATTCAAAAGAAAAAAAAGATATAAGTTAAAATCATAATGATAATTACAGTAAGGATAATGATCATAGTAGTGTCTACTAGAACTACAACTTATTTTAAGTAAAGTGATTAATGCAATCTATGTTACTTAGTCCACAAGACAACTTCCTGAGTTACATGTTATCATTATGGCATATACTTTCAAACAAGGAAAATTAAGCTCTGATCATTAAATAAGGACATATTGCCAGAATATACATAATTTCCATTGTAAGTCACTCAATATGAAATTTTTTGGTCAGTGAATTTGAATCTAGTTGAATGCAGCATGATTGCTGAGATCAATAGGAAATCTTCATTTGTGCCATTACCTGTGAGGAAATATTTAAAAACCATTCAGCCATGTAAGCACTTGACTAGCCACTGGAATATGAAACTGAATGAGCACATGAGGGCATTTTGTTCCAGGAATATGCTTTACTATTTTTACTTAAGAGTAAAGATCACAGAATGATTTTTGTGATACCTTAAAATCTGATGAAGTACCAGATTAGACATGGCCATAAGAAATTGTCTGGCGCTCCCACAACACCTTGTAATTCTCTCTACATAGACTGTGCACATTCCAGTGACAGCTGACTACTGACTTCTGTAAACTCTGTAAAGATGGAAACTGGGCTCATGTTATTTGCCATTAGTATCCTTAGTCTACTTTGTAGTGAAGACACTCAGTGTTTATCCATAATAAACCACACATTTAGGATTGGTGAGAAGAAAGAAACACAAAGTAGAAATTGTAAATTGTCAGTCATTTGGGATCTGTCAGAGGTGAGAGGAACCAGGTCTTAAAAGAAGAACGGGGGGGCTGTATGGTGAAGGAAGGAAGGCAAATTTGGAGCCTGGGAAATTGAGGAAGAGACTTTAAAACCCATGGCAATCTGGGTTTCGGAGCATGTGACAATCTGTGAAAAAGGTCAGAGGTTAGCATTAATGAAATCTAGATGGAGATCACAAAAACGGATGTGGTGTCTAGCGTGCAGTGCCGTGGCAGAAAGACCTAACTCAAGGGGTCGAAAAACGCTTAATTCTTGAAAGAGCTGGGTAGAACCTGTCTACACTGCATTTAGCACTGTGCTTCCTGGTGGTTAGTCAGCTGTAGATATTTAGAATACAGTTGGCCCTTGAACACAGGTGTAAACCTCATGGGTCCACTATACACAGATTTTTACAGTACACATTGTAAATGTGTTTTCTCTTCCTTATGACTTTCTTAGCAACAGTTTCTTTTCTCTATCTTACTTCATTGTATGAATACAGTATATAATACATATAACATATAAAACATGAGTTAATCGATAATTTATGTTAGTAATTAAGTTTTGAGGGAGTCAAAAGTTATACGCAGAATTTTGACTGCCTGGAGTGGGATTGGTGCATGCATTGTTCAAGGGTCAACTGGATTTATTATATTCATAACACACAGCATTTATTCAAAATAAGCTGTAATATATACTACAAAATATATATCGATTGATATGTTCATAATATATGTTTAAATGAATAATATATTGTATATTAATAGTATATATTATATATTCAAAAACTCAAACTTAGAAGACAAAAAAGGTATATAAAAACAAATTTCACATTTTGTCTGGCAGCAGGTGCGTCAACCCCAAGATCAAAGTCTTTTGCACATTTTATTTTCCCCTTTCCTTATTTAATTATCTGGTAAAGGCCCTAAACTTATCTAATTATCCCTAAAGTCATAACATTTAGAATATAAGTAAAATTACTAAGATTTTGGGGGGCCATGGTAGGGTTAAGGACATAGTATAATCAAATCTTATATAATTTATTTTACATTGTAAACATATGACTTGCTATGATGCGTGATTTCTAATATAACTTTGTATATCTTAAATGAAATAGTTTTCTGTGATGGAAGCTAAGCAATATTCCCTGTTTTCCTGATCAGAGCCTCAGTCTCTTTCCCAGATAGTGAGCAGCCCAGGCTAGCCTGAACTGGGCCTGGCTATGCATTTTTACTGACCACCTTGCCTTGTGGTTATCTGAGAGGCAGTTCACAGGGGAAACATCAAACCAAACATAAAAGAATCATATACTTCGTTGCAATGATGTAAATGGAACTAGAGAGTATTATGCTAAGTGAAATAAGTCAATCAGAGAAAGACAATTATCAAATGATCTCACTGATATGTGGAATTTAAGAAACAAGACAGAGGATCATAGGGGAAAAGAGGAAAAAATGAAACAGATGAAACCAGAGAGGGAGACAAACCATAAGAGACTCTTAATCTTAGGAAACAAAACTGAGGGTTGCTGGAGGGGAGGGGGATGGGAGGGATGGGGTGGGTGGGTGATAGGTATTGGGGAAGGTATGTGTTGTAATGAGCACTGGGAGTTATATAAGACTGATGAATCACAGACCTGTACCCCTGAAACAAATAATACATTATAAGTTAATTTAAAAAAAAGGTGCTAGGCAGAAAAAATACAAATAAAGTACAATAGATACCGGATTGACTAGGAAGGAGATACATTTCTCATTAGAGAATGTCCTGTGTTAGCTAGCACAGTTCTTAGCTTGAGAATAGGCTACCTGACTTGTTTTGTTTTTATTTTATTGTTGTCTGTTTTGGTATATTGTTCATTTATATATATATATATATATATATATATATGTATGTATATATACTATTAATATTAGCAGGAAGATTAGAGTTGAAGATTACTTTCTGTTTTTATGTACTGGAATTTGGGGATATTGGATTTGAAATCTATTGCCAAAAATACAAAACAAAAAACAATAAAGCCGAAGAAAAAAACATAAAGCTGAATAAATATCCTTTACCAGTGGATTTGAAATCATCTATTTAATATGTCCCATTCTGCATCTGGGCTCAGCAATTGAAGTGAATTCTAAGCCCTGAAATCATTTTACTTCTAGATGGAGTCCACAGGACAAAATCCTCCACAATGGAATCACACTACATTAATGGATTTCATCCTGCTTGGCTTTTCCGATGTTCCTGACCTCCGAGGATTTCTTTTTGGGGTGTTCTTGATAATCTACATGATTATTCTGTTGGAAAATAGCCTCATTATCATAATAACCAAGGTCAATCCCTCCCTCCGGACTCCCATGTATTTTTTCCTTGGGAACTTTTCTTCCTTGGAAATATGTTATGTGTCAGTCACTGTCCCCAGATTATTAACAGATCTTTGTAGACAAAATAGAAATATTTCCTATCTGGCTTGTGCTACTCGAATGTATTTCTTTCTGGCCTTTGGAGCCACTGAGTGCTTCATTTTGACCGCAATGGCTTATGACAGGTATGTTGCCATTTGCAACCCCTTACTCTATCCCCTAATCATGAACAACAGGCTGTGCATCCAATTGGCAGCTAGCTGTTGGATCACTGGAATTCCAGTACACATAGGGTTCACCTACCTAATCTTCTCTTTACCCTTCTGTAGGTCCAATCAGTTGAATCACTTTTTCTGCGACATACCTCCAGTACTTAAGCTTGCCTGTGGGGATACTTTTATGATTGAGATGTTGGTTTATACAGTTGCTGTTCTAGTTGTCACTATTCCTTTTATGTTGATTCTTGGATCTTATGGGAAAATAATCTCAACCATCCTGAGGCTGCTATCAGCAGCTGGGCGAACCAAGGCATTCTCCTCTTGTTCCTCACATCTCATCGTTGTGGCTTTATTCTTTGGATCAGGCATCATGACATATTTGAGACCCAAGTCCAGCCATTCAACAGGAATGGACAAGTTTCTTTCTCTTTTTTTACACCATTGTGACACCAATGTTTAACCCCATAATATATTGTCTGAGAAACAAAGATGTTATGGTGGCACTCAAAAAATTCCTATCAAAATGGATTGTACTATGACTCAAAAGCATAACTTTATAAAATTTGTTTCTTATTTATCACAATCCTCATATACTCATAGTTGGTTTTTTTCCAATTTTGCCATGACTCTTTTTTTTTTTTGGTAGGAATATTTATTTTATATTTTTTTATGGTTATGTTAAACACCATACATTACATCATTACTTCTTGACGTAGTGTTTCATGATTCATTGTTTGTGCATCACACCCAGTGCTCCATTCAGAACGTGCCCTCTTTGATACCCATCACCAGGCTAACCCATCCCCCCACCCTCCTCCCCTCTAGAACCCTCAGTTTGTTTCTCAGAGTACATAGTCTCTCATGGTTCGTCTCCCCCTCCAACTTATGTCCCTTCATTCTTCCCCTCCTGCTATCTTCTTCTTTTTCTTTTTTCTTAACATATGTTGCATTCTTTGTTTCAGAAGTACAGATCTGTGATTCAACAGTCTTGCACAATTCACAGCGCTCACCATAGCACATACCATACCCAGTGTCTATCACCCAGCCACCCCATCCCTCCCACCCCCACCACTCCAGCAACCCTCAGTTTGTTGCCTGAGATTAAGAATTCCTCATATCAGCGAGGTCATATGATACATGTCTTTCTCTGATTGATTTATTTCCCTCAGCAAAACACCCTCCAGTTCCATCCACGTCGTTGCAAATGGCAAGATCTCATTCCTTTTGATGGCTACATAATATTCCATTGTGTATATACACCACATCTTCTTTATCCATTCATCTGTCGAAGGACATCTTGGCTCTTTCCACAGTTTGGCTATTGTGGACATTGCTGCTATAAACATTGCGGTGCACGTACCCCTTCAGATCCCTACATGTGTATCTTTGGGGTAAATACCCAGTAGTGCAATTGCTAGATCGAATGGTAGCTCTAATTTCAACTGTTTGAGGAACCTCCATACTGTTTTCCAGAGTGGTTGCCCCAGCTTCCATTCCCACCAAGAGTATAAGAGGGTTCCCCTTTCTCCACATCCCCGCCAACATCTGTCGTTTCCTGACTTGTTAATTTTAGCCATTCTGACTGGTGTGAGGTGGCATCTCATTGAGGTTTTGATTTGGATTTCCCTGATGCCGAGCGATGTTGAGCACTTTTTCATGTGTCTGTTGGCCATTTGGATGTCTTCTTTGGAAAAATGTCTGTTCATGTCGTCTGCCCATTTCCTGATTGGATTATTTGTTCTTTGGGTGTTGAGTTTGATAAGTTCTTTATAGATTTTGGATACTAGCCCTTTATCTGATATGTCATTTGCAAATATCTTCTCCCACTCTGTCGGTTGTCTTTTGGTTTTGTGGACTGTTCCTTTTGCTGTGCAAAAGCATTTTATCTTGATAAAATCCCAATAGTTCATTTTTGCCCTTGCTTCCCTTGCCTTTGGCGATGTTTCTAGGAAGAAGTTGCTGCGGCTGAGGTCGAGGAGGTTGCTACCTGTGTTCTCCTTTAGGATTTTGATGGACTCCTGTCTCACATCTAGGTCTTTCAACCATTTGGAGTCTATTTTTGTGTGTGGTGTAAGGAAATGGTCCAGATTCATTCTTCTGCATGGACTGTCCAATTTTCCCAACACCATTTGTTGAAAAGACTGTCTTTTTTCTATTGGACATTCTTTCCTGCTTTGTCCAAGATGAGTTGACCATAGAGTTGAGGGTCCATTTCTGGGCTCTCGATTCCGTTCCATTGATCTATGTGTCTGTTTTTGAGCCAGTAACATACCGTCTTGATGATGACAGCTTTGTAATAGAGCTGGAAGTCCGGAATTGTGATGCTGCCAGCTTTGCTTTTCTTTTTCAATATTCCTCTGGCTATTCGGGGTCTCTTCTGGTTCCATTAAATTTTAGGATTATTTGTTCCATTTCTTTGAAAAAAGTGGATGGTATTTTAATGAGGATTGCATTGAATGTGTAGATGGCTCTAGGTAGCATTGCCATCTTCACAATGGTTGTTCTTCCAATCCATGAGCATGGAACGTTTTGCCATTTCTTTGTGTTTTCTTCAATTTCTTTCATGAGTATTTTATAGTTTTCTGAGTACAGATCCGTTGCCTCTTTGGTTAAATTTATTCCTAGGTATCTTATGGTTTTGGGTGCAATTGTAAATGGGATCGACTCCTTGATTTGTCTCTCTTCGGTCTCGTTGTTGCTGTATAGGAATGCCACTGATTTCTGTGCATTCATTTTATATCCTGCTACTTTACTGAATTCCTGTATGAGTTCTAGCAGTTTTGGGGTGGAGTCTTTTGGGTTTTCCACATACAGTATCATATCATCTGCAAAGAGTGAGAGTTTGACGTCCTCTTTGCCGATTTGGAGGCCTTTGATTTCTTTTTGTTGTCTGATTGCTGTGGCTAGGACTTTTAATACTATGTTGAATCGCAGTGGTGAGAGTGGACATCCCTGCCGTGTTCCTGACCTTAGGGGGAAAGCTCTCAGCTTTTCCCCATTGAGAATGATATTCGCTGTAGGTTTTTTATAGATGGCTTTTATGATATTGAGGTATGTACCCCCTTTCCCTATACTATGAAGAGTTTTGATCAAGAATGGTTGCTGTACATTGTCAAATGCTTTCTCTGCATCTATTGAGAGGATCATATGGTTCTTGTTCTTTCTTTTGTTAATGTATTGTATCACGTTGATTAATTTGTGGATGTTGAACCAGGCTTGCAGCCCAGGGATAAATCCCACTTGGTCGTGGTGAATAATCCTTTTAATGTACTGTTGGATCCTATTGGCTAGTATTTTGGTGAGAAGTTTTGCATCCATGTTCATCAAGGATATTGGTCTGTAATTCTCTTTTTGGATGGAGTCTTTGTCTGGTTTTGGGATCAAGGTAATTGTGGCCTCATAAAATGAGTTTGGAAGTTTTCCTTCCATTTCTATTTTTTGGAACAGTTTCAGGAGAATAGGTATTAATTCTTCTTGAAATGTCTGATAGAATTCCCCTGGGAAGCCATCTGGCCCTGGGCTTTTGTTTCTTGGGAGATTTTTGATGACTGCTTCAATTTCCTGAGTGGTTATAGGTCTGTTCAGGTTTTCTATTTCTTCCTGGTTCAATTTCGGTAGTTGATACATCTCTAGGAATGCACCCATTTCTTCCAGGTTATCTAATTTGCTGGCATAGAGTTGCTTATCATATGTTCTTATAATTGTTTGTATTTCTTTGGTGTTGGTTGTGATCTCTCCTCTTTCATTCATGATTTTGTTGATTTGGGTCATTTCTCTTTTCTTTTGGATAAGTCTGGCCAGGGGTTTATCAATCTTGTGAATTCTTTCAAAGAACTAGCTCCTAGTTTTGTTGATCTGTTCTACTATTTTTTTGGTTTCTATTTCATTGATTTCTGCTCTGATTTTTATTATTTCTCTTCTCCTGTGGGGTTTAGGTTTTATTTGCTGTTCTTTCTCCAGCTCCTTGAGCTGTAAGGTTAGGTTGTGTATTTGAGACCTTTCTTGTTTCTTGAGAAGGCTTGTATTGCTATATACTTTCCTCTTAGGACTGCCTTTGCTGTATCTCAAAGATTTTGAACACTTGAGTTTTCATTTTCATTGGTTTCCATGAATTTTTAAAATTCTTCTTTAATTTCCTGATTGACCCATTCATTCTTTCATAGGATGCTCTTTAGCCTCCATGTATTTGAGTTCTTTCCGACTTTCCTCTTGTGATTGAGTTCTAGTTTCAAAGCATTGTGGTCTGAAAATATGCAGGGAATGATCCCAATCTTTTGGTACTGGGTGAGACCTGATTTGTGACCTAAGATGTGATCTATTCTGGAGAATGTTCCATGGGTACTAGAGAAGAATGTGTATTCCATTGCTTTGGGATGGAATGTTCTGAATATGTCTGTGAAGTCCATTTGGTCCAGTGTGTCCTTTAAAGTGTTTATTTCCTTGTTGATCTTTTGCTTAGATGATCTGTCCATTTCAGTCAGGGGGGTGTTAAAGTCCCCCACTATTATTGTATTGTTGTCAATGTGTTTCTTTGCTTTTGTTATTAATTGCCTTATGTAATTGGCTGCTCCCATGTTAGGGCTATAGATATTTACAATTGTTAGATCTTCTTGTTGGATAGACCCTTTAAGTAGGATATAGTGTCCTTCCTCATCTCTTATTACAGTCTTTGTTTTAAAATCTAATTTGTCCGATATAAGGATTGCCACCGCAGCTTTCTTTTGGTGTCCATTAGTATGGTAAATCGTTTTCCACTCCCTCACTTTCAATCTGGGGGTGTCTTTGCTTCTAAAATGAGTGTCTTGCAGACAGTATATGGATGGGTCTTGTTTTTTAATCCAATCTGATAGCCTGTGTCTTTTGATTGGGGCATTTAGCCCATGTACATTCAGGGTAACTATGGAAAGGTATGAATTTAGTGCCATTGTATTGCCTGTAAGGTGACTGTTACTGTATATTGTCTGTGTTTCTTTCTGATCTATGCTGCTTTTAGGCTCTCTCTTTGCTTAGAGGACCCCTTGCAATATTTCTTGGAGGGCTGGTTTCGTGTTTGCAAATTCCTTTAGTTTTTGTTTGTCCTGGAAGCTTTTTATCTCTCCTTCAATTTTTAATGAGAGCCTAGCTGGATATAGTATTCTTGGCTGCATATTTTTCTCATTTAGTGCTCTGAAGATCTCATGCCAGTCCTTTCTGGCCTGTCAGGTCTCTGTGGATAGGTCTGTTGCCAATCTAATATTTCTATCATTGTAGGTTACATATCTCTTCTCCCGAGCTGCTTTCAGGATTTTCTCTTTGTCTCTGAGACTCGTAAGTTTTACTATTAGATGTCGGGGTGTTGACCTATTATTATTGATTTTGGGAGGCTTCTCTGTGCCTCCTGGATTTTGATGCCTGTTTCCTTCCTCACATTAGGGAAGTTCTCTGCTATTATTTGCTCCAATATACCTTCTGCCCCCCTCTCTCTTTCTTCTTCTTCTGGGATCCCAATTATTCTAATATTGTTTCATCTTATCATATCAGTTATCTCTTGAATTCTGCCCTCGTGATCCAGTAGTTGTTTCTCTCTCTTTTTCTCAGCCTCTTTATTTTCCATCATTTGGTCTTCTATATCGCTGATTCTCTCTTCTGCCTCATTTATCCTAGCAGTTAGTGCCCCCTTTTTTGATTGCACCTCATTAATAGCCTTTTTGATTTCGACTTGGTTAGATTTTAGTTCTTTTATTTCTCCAGAAAGGGTTTCTCTAATAACTTCCACACTTTTTTCAAGCCCAGCTAGTATCTTTAAAGTCACGATTCTGAACTCTAGGTCTGACATCATACTAATGTCTGTATTGAGTAGGTCCCTGGCTGACGGTACTACCTCTTGTTCTTTTTGCTGAGGTGATTTTTTTCGTCTTGTCATTTTGTCCAGAGGAGAATAGATGAATGAGAGAACAAAATGCTAACAGGTTAACAACGTTCCCAGCAAATATACTCTATACAAATCAGAAAAGACCTGAAACCAGGGGAAAAGAAAGGGAAAGAAAGAAGAAAGGGTAAAGAAAGAAAAAAGAAACAAAACAAAAAGAAAAAGATAGAAACAAAAACAGAACAATACAAAAAAAACAGAATATGATCAAATATGATCAGGCTACTGCATAGATCAGTGCCACACACTAGATTTTGGGCGTATTTTGGTCTGTTAGAAAAAAGTGCCTCCTAAAATTTTAAAGGAAGGAAGACATATATGTACAAAATAAGGGTTGATACAATGAAGGGATGGAAGATGACTGTAAAGATGAAAATTATAAAAGAGTTTATAAAAGGAATTGATAAGATAAGAAGCTGTTTGAGAAAAGAAAGAAGATTTAAGAAAAAAAGGAAAACCGAAAAAAAAAAGGGAGAGAATGTGATCAGGCAGGAGATTAGAACAAAGCCATACACTAGTGATTTAGGATATATTTCGATCTGTTAGAAGAACCTGTATCTCAAAATTTTAAAGAGAAAACAACTTATATATGTATGCAAAAAAAAGGGTAACTACAATGAAGGGATAAAGTATGACCCTAAAAATGAAAGATAAAAAATGTTTTTTTAAAAAGAGGGATTGATAAGATGTTGGTTGAAAAAGGGAGAAAGAAAAATTAAAAAAACAGTTAAAAAATTAACTTTGAAAAACTAATGAATCATGGTAAAAAAAAGCCATGAATTCTATGTGCAGTATTCCCCTAGCACTGGAGTTCTCCCGTTCTCCTTGATCGGTAAACTTGGTCTTGGCTTGCTGGCTGTTCGTGCTGATCTTCTGGAGGAGGGGCCTGTTGCTGTGGTTCCCAAATGTCTTTGCTGGAGTCGGAATTGCCCCGCCCTTGTGGGTCCCGGCTAAGCAATCTGCTCGGGTTTGCTCTCGGGAGCTTTTGTTCCCTGCAAGCTCTGGTACAGCTTTGGAGGACCAGGGTGAAAATATTGGCCTCCCAATCTCCACTCAGAGGAGCTGAGAACTCGGGGCCCCGCTCCTCAGTGAGCCCCCAGAGAAAAGCAGTCACTCCCGTCTCCCCGGTCTCCGACCACACTCCGTGCTCACCCGGCCTGTGACTGAGCGTTTCTATGTCTGGCACCCGACTCCGTGTGGAGTCTCCAAACCCAGCAGATCCCTGCGGTGCGCTCCCGCACTGCTCCTCCTGGGGGAGGAAGGGGAGTCTCCCCGCCTCTGCTGTTTGTTGGGTCCCTGCTGGAGGAGCAGTGGCCCGACTGGGCCGCGGATCACAGTTTATGGCCACCCCGAGCTGAGAGCCCGCGCCTCGGCTCCGTCTCTGCAGCCGGCTTTCCCACTCCGATACCTGGGAGCTCTGCCGCACTCAGGCACCCCTGGTCTTTCTTGACCCCAAGGGTCCTGAGACCACACTGTCCCGCGAGGGTTCCATCCCCCGCTTAGCCACTGGAGCGACGTCCCTCAGCGGAGCCGACTTCTAAAAGGTCCGATTTTGTGCTCCGCGGCTCTGGCACTTGCCAGAAGTGGCCGACGGAGGCCCCCTCCCCCGCCGTCTATCCTCCCGAATATCGCCTCGGATTCACTTCTCCGCAAGTCCTACCTTCCAGTAAGTGGTCGCTTCTTTGTTCAGAGTGTTGTTGCTACTCTCTTCTTTGGTCTCCTGTTGAGTGTGTAGGTGTTCAGAATGGTTTGATCCCTATTCAGCTGAATTCCTGAGACCAGACGAAATCCAGGTCTCCTACCAATCCGCCATCTTGCTCCTGCCATGAGTCTTAATTATTCTATGTAAGTGTTGTCATATTTTTATCTCCTGTGAAATAATTTTGGCTGTTATTTTTAAATACTAAATTAATTGCAAACTTAATCCCAGGTATTGAAATATTTAAAATAACACATAGAAGTTATTAAAAGTTGTGCTTGCTTCTGCTTTTTCAAGATTTTAGAATATGGCCAACGTTTTCTATTTCACAAAAAGATTATTCGTCTTTATATCTCCAGTCCCAACATACTGTATGAAAAATAACAGACATCTAATTAACTTTGTTAGATTAAAAGGACAACTAATAGCAAACGTTGAACTACTGATATTTTATCTGCTCATGAACAAAAATTGCATTATAATTAGGTGGGGGTCATGTAAAGAAAGGAAGGATTTGAATCTAACAGCAGTGAGTAGAGTTGATTTGTTACAGAGTTGATTCCATCTGTTTTTATTGGAGATTCATCAGCTAATTCCCTAAAACTGAATTCATGTATGAAAAAAGGGGGCACACTATCTCAGTTCCAGAATCCAGTCTTAGTCTAGAATACTAGCTAATCCCCTTTACTTTTATTATGTTAATTAGAAGACTTGATTGTAACTTCAATATAGATATATAGATTATAAATGTATACAGAGGATACAAGTAGGGGGGCAGATAAATGTATCTGAGTAATGGAAACAAGTTTTTTATAAAACTATTAAAATGTTTGTTCTGGGCTGTGTAAGTTACTTTTCTTAGCTCTTCCTCCCTTCTTGAAGGAGAAATCAGTGCTTTCCCTTTCTTTTTTTTAAAATAAATTCTATAGTGTCTTACTGAAAGAAATAGCTGTGCAGGAAGACAGGAAAGAGTAAATTTGAACATTAAAGAAGCAAATTTGGGGGTGGCTCAGTCGGTTAATCATTTGCCTTCAGCTAAGGTCATGATCCCAGGGTCCCAGGATCGAGCCCCTCATTAGGCTCTCTACTCAGTGGGGAGTCTACTTCTCCCTCTTCCTCACCCTCCATGATCTCTCTCACTCTTGCTCTCTCTCAACTAAATAAATAAAATCTTTAAAAAAAAGAAAGAAACAAAATTTATAAAACTCCTATTAGTCAACACTGTTCTTCCCACAACCATTTCTTCCACACAATTCTGAATTTTGTAAACCTCTGGGCACCAACTGTTCCAGGCCCTTGGGTACTCCCACCAGGCTTCCCACACTCTTCCTTTCAAAACACAGAGTACCTTCACTCCCCTCTACCTCTGCATCACCCTGCTGCATTTATCATCAGAGTCTTTTAGAAGCAAGAGTGAGTACACATAACACAACTTCTCTACAATTCTTCCCTGGCATAAAACCTCAACTTAAAGAAGAAAAATGAAAAACAAATACTAAGAAACAATTATCAAGGTCATAATAGTATCAAATTTTAACAAAAAATCTTTGTCTCTGAGAAACAGAAAAACATGTCATAAGGAAATAGATCTTAGAGATGTTCTTAACTTCCATGTGAAAGTGCTACAAAAACAAATATCAGGGAGACCATTCATTTTTATGATTTAGCAATGTCACCTCTAGAACTGTGCCCTCCCCCAATAAGATGAGAGTTGTCTATCATGTTTGGAATATTAAAATTCTGAAAGTTGTCTGTAGCAACAGAAGAAAGGGTGGGTATTGGGGTGCACAGTGTTGGTATTCTAAACTATGGATTCAGTCAATATATGAATATCAGAATTTTATTTCCTTCTAAAAACGTCTAGCCTTAGAATGTCGTATTAGACACTATATATGGAACATCCAGTCTGAGAAGGATGAAAGAAAAGGAATATTATAGAAAGGCTATTGAAAGGGTCAAAACCCTTGTGTAGTCTGGAGGGTTTCCTTAGTCATGTGAATGCCACAGAAAAAGGTGGAGTTTCTAGGTTCACCTTGACTTCCTGGATGAGGAGAGCAGCCATGCCAGAGACGAGTCCAGGAGGTTGTGGCTATTTATCTTTTGAACACGTCTCGTGGAGGCAACATTCAAAACATGTTTCTGGAGTGAAGAAGCCAGGTACTCTTGGGAAATGATGCCCTGCCAAGATGTCTATACAGGCACACCTCACTTTATGTGCTTTGCTTTATTGTGCTTCACAAGGCACTGCATTTACACCAATTGAAGATTTGTGGCAGCCCTGCAATGAGCAAGACTTTTGGCACTCTCTTCCCAACAGCCTTTGTCCACTTCATGTCTCTGTATCACATTTTGGTCACTTTTGCAATTTCAACCTTTTTCATCATTATTATATATGTTATAGCGCTCTGTGATCTGATCTTTGATGTTACATTTGTAATTTTGGGGGATGTCATGAACTGTATGTGTATAAGACAATGAACTTCATCAATAAATGTGTGTGCTCTGACTACTTCACCAACAGGCCGTTCCCCTGTCTCTCTTCCTCCCCTCAGGCCTCCTTGTCCCCTGAAAGACAGCGATATTGAAATTAGGCCAATTAATAATCCTATAATGGCCTCCAAGTGTTCAAGTGAAAGGGAGAGTCACACATCTCTCACTTTATTTTTTTTTAAAGATTTTATTTATTTATTTGAGAGAGAGAGAATGAGAGATAGCACAAGAGGGAAGAGGGTCAGAGGGAGAAGCAGACTCCCTGCTGAGCAGGGAGCCCGATGTGGGACTTGATCCCAGGACTCAGGATCATGACCTGAGCCGAAGGCAGTCGCTTAACCAACTGAGCCACCCAGGCGCCCAGCATCTCTCACTTTAAATCAAAAGCTAGAAATGATTAGGCTCAGTGAGGAAGGCAAGGTCCATGCCAAGATAGGCTGAGAGGTAGGCCTCTTGCACCAAACAGCCAAGTTGTAAATGCAGAAGAAAAGTTCTTGAAGGAAATTAAAAGTGCTTCTCTGGTGAACCTACAAATAAATGATGAAAAAGTGAAACAGCCTTCCTCCCAACATGGAGAAAGTTTCAGTTGTTGGCATAGAAGATCAAACCAGCCACAACATTCCCTTAAGCCAAAGCCCAATCCAGAGCAAGGCCCTGACTCCCTTTAATTTCATGAAGGCTGAGAGAGGTGAAGATGCAGAAGAAAAGTCTGAAGCGAGGAGAGGTTTACTCATGAGATTTAAGAAAGAAGATGTCTCCATAACATCAAAGTGCAGGGTAAAGCACCAAGTGCTGAGAGAGAATCTGCAGCAGGTTATCCACAAGATCTAGCTATGATGTTCATGACAGTGGCCTCACTAAACAACAGATTTTCAATATAGATGAAATAACCTTCTATTGAAAGATGCCATCTAGGCTAGAGAGAAGTCAATGCTTGGCTTCAAAGCTTCAAAGGACAGGCTGACTCTCCCATCAGGAGCTAATACAGCTGCTGCCAAACTGTGGAAAGAGCCAAGATGTCCATCGACAGATGAATGGATAAAGAAGATGTGGTATATATACACAATGGAATATTATGCAGCCATCAAAAGGAATGAGATCTTGCCATTTGCAATGACGTGGATAGAACTGGAGGGTGTTATGCTGAGTGAAATAAGTCAATCAGAGAAAAACATGTATCATATGACCTCACTGATATGAGGAATTCTTAATCTCAGGAAACAAACTGAGTGTTGCTGAGTGGTGGGGGGTGGGAGGGATGGGGTGGTTGGGTGATAGACATTGGGGAGGGTATGTGCTATGGTGAGCGCTGTGAATTGTGCAAGACTATTGAATCACAGATCTGTACTTCTGAAACAAATAATGGAAGATATGTTAAGAAAAAAGAAAAAGAAGAAGAAGATAGCAGGAGGGGAAGAATGAAGGGGAGTAAGTCGGAGGGGGAGACGAACCATGAAAGACGATGGACTCTGAAAAACAAACTGAGGGTTCTAGAGGGGAGGAGGGTGGGGGGATGGGTTAGCCTGGTGATGGGTATTAAGGAGGGCACGTTCTGAATGGAGCACTGGGTGTTATGCACAAACAATGAATCATGGAACACTACATCAAGAAGTAATGATGTAATGTATGGTGATTAACATAACAATAAAAAATTAAAAAAAAAATACTACTGCTCATTGACAATGCATCTGATCACCCAAGAGCTCTGATGGAGATGGACAAGATTAATGTTTTCATGCCTGTTAATACAACATCCATTCTGCAGCTCATGGATCAGGTAGGAATTACAACTTTCAAGTTTTATTATTTAAGAAATGCATTTTGTAAGGCTATAGTTGCCATTCATAGTGATTCCTCTGATGGATCTGGGCAAAATAAACTGAAAAACCCTCTGGAAAGGATTCACCATTCCAAATACCTCTAGTGGAGGAAGCAGCAGGATTCAAGACTTTAGTGAAGGAAGGAATTCCAGCTGTGGTGGAAATAGCAAGAAAGCCAGAATTTGAAGGGGAGTAAGAACATGTGATTGAACTGCTGCAATCTCAAGATCAGACTAACGAATGAAGAGATGCTTTATATGGATGAACAAAGAAAGTGGTCTTTGGAAATGGAAGCTACTCCTGGTGAAGCTGTAAAGATTGTTGAATTGAAAACTTAGGTGATAAAGCAGCAGCAGGTTTTTGTGAGGATTAACTCCAATCTGGAAACTTTTACTGTGGGTCAAATGCTATCACACAACATTACCTGCTACAGGGAAATCGTTCATGAAAGGAAGAGTCAGTAATGCAGCAAACTTCGCTGTTGTCTTATTTTAAGATATTGTCACAGCCGCCCCCACCTTCATCAGCCACCACCCTGATCAGTGGGCAGCCATCAACCCTGAGGCAAGACGCTCCACCAGCCAAAAGATTATAACTTGTTGAAAGTTGAAATAATGGTTAGCATTTTTTAGCAATAAAGTATGTTTAACTTGAGGTATGAACATTGTTTTTTTAGACATAATGTTATTGCACACTTAAGCTACAGTATAGTGTAAACATAACTCTTATATGCACTGAGAAACCAAGAAAAAAAAACCCCAAAAAACTCATTTGACTTGCTTACTTGTGATATTCACTTCATTACAGTGGTCTGGAACTAAATCCGCAATGTCTCTGAGGTGTGCCTATAATTAACTTTGAAGGGGATCTATCCTTACAGTGCAAATAAGGCCTGTTGAAAGCAGGGCTAAAGGTCTGTATAGTAGAGACTCTCTTCTGTGCCTTGGTTCTCAGGTCTAGGCACTGAGGAGTGGTGCCACGTGAAAGGGCATCAGAGGGTGGTAGGGAGACCAGAGCCAAAGCTGAGTTTGAACCAAGCAAGACTGTAGAGAAACCTGTCAAGATGGGTTGGGGTTTAGTTGTGTTTAGCTATTTTTTCCTTATCCTGAATTGTGCTTGTCTTTTGTTTTTTTGTGATTTTAAGTATAATTTAGATTATTGCTAAAGCCTGGTCTCTGTGGTCTATGTGGAAGTAAAAGTGGATTTAATGTCCATGCTCTGTATGACATAATAAAAGGGGGAGAAATGCATCCTCACAAAGAGCACAGTAATGACCCCAGGCACTTGAACACACGATCTGTTGTCCCAGAATCAGAGGCTCGGATCAGACTGCTACCAACGCACATATTCAAGGTTAGACCGGAGCGTTTGATCAGGAGTTGGGTACGAGTGACTCCTTGAAAAGTGAATTGGGATTATGTGATCTGTGGTTTTGCTATGAATGAGGTGGTATTTGCTCAAGCTAGTCAGATATAAGTATAACGTTTACTTAAAATTACAACTATGGGTACCTATCCAATTTGAGTTATATGGAGATGAAAGATAATACTAGACAATTAAACGTAAAGATTACATGCATATGGACTCCACGAGTGTGTATGTGTGGGTGTAAATAAACCCAATATTTGTATGCTGAAATCTTATCCCCTAATACGTCAGAATATAACTGTATATAGAGATAGGGTTTTTGAGGAGTAACTAGCTTCAAACGATGTTGTATCCAATATGACTTAGCCTCTTAAGAAGAAGAGATTAAGACACTGACATGAGAAAAAAGATCACTTAAAGACAAAGGATGAAGACTACCATCTATAAATGTAGGAGGGAGGTCTCAGGAGAAATCAACCCTGGCATCCCCTTGACCTTAGGTTTCTGGTATCCAGAACAGTGAGAAAATAAAATTTTTGTTGTTTAACCAACCTGCCTGTGGTACTTTGTTGTGGCAGCCCTAGCAAACCAATACAAGTATCGGCATATATATTTTATAAGCATGTGTGCTTGTGCATGTTTATGCGCATATAATTAAGGAGTGCTAACCTTAAAAATAAAACAGCCGGTTATTTTAGTGGCAAAATGGGTTTATTCAAGAGTAGCAGAGAATTGCACTTTGGGCCATGCAGGCTAGGGTTAAAACATTGGCAAGTCCAGACAACAAAGGAGAGGAGCTGCTCTTCTATAGAGGAAGACGGGAGTTGGGAAAGGCTGTTATGAGCAAAAGTCTATTGGATTAAATTGAGAGTTCCAAGTACAGTGGTTTTTCATTGGCTGGGTTGTGACAATCTTTCATTGGCTGGGCTGTTTGCAGGGGAGGAGGAAACCTTTCTTCCTCTTGCTGTGGTTAGTAAAGTATAGAATTCTTCCTGCTGGAAATACAAGATACATCTCTTCCTGTTGGTTCTGTTGCTGACCACAAGTGGTAGAGTGTAATGCTCCTCCTGCTGGCCTCCTCACTCCATCTTAAATGGGTTTTCCTTTATTCAGTCCAGAGAAGCAAATCGATGACAGTTTCTGCTTGTTTAAAAACTCCATTGGCAGTGAGTTAACTCTGATCTTTATTTTAAAAATGTCCAAGAAGAATAGAAAGACACTAATAAATGAAAACAAAACAATTTAATCATAGTTCTTTGATATGAAGACAATTACATCAGTCTTAATTTTTTTCAATTTGATGTTTAGTGTGAAAAGTATACTTTATTGGCAAAGCAGTTTTTACCAAATACTCTTTTCATTGCGTCTTTCACATCTTTGTTCCTCAAACTATAGATGATGGGATTCAGCATGGGAATCACAATTGTGTAAAACACTGACACTATCATATCATGATCCAAAATGTAGCTGGAATTAGGTCTCACATACATGAAGAGAACCGTACCATGAAAAATTGACACTCCAGTTAGGTGTGAGCCACATGTAGAAAAGACTTTCTGCCTCCCTTCAGCAGAATGCATCCTCAGAATGGCCAACAGAATGAAACCATAAGAGACCAAGACTATCAGGATAGTGGATATCTCAATAGAGCCGGCAAAGTAGAAAACTAGCAGCTGGTTTGTGTGGGTGTCAGAACAAGAAATGGCGAGTAGTGGAGGGATGTCACAAAAGACATGCCTAATTTCATTGGATGCACAGAAGGATAGAGTAAAAGTAGCCATAGTGTGTAAAGTACCATGTAGGATGTCAGCAACATAGCAGGAAATTATGAGTGGCACGTAGACTCTGGGTGACATTCTAACTGAATACAGGAGAGGGTTGTAGATTGCTTCGAAGTGATCATATGGCACTGCAGCTAAAATAAAGCATTTCGTGGTCCCAAAAGTAATAAAAAAGAACATTTCTGCTGCACATCCAAGGAATGAAATGGTTTTATCTTCGGATAAGAAATTTACTAACATTTTTGGGGTGACAGCTGAAGAATAGCAGGCATCCAGGAATGATAACATGCTCAGAAAATAGTACATGGGGTTATGGAGCCGAGAATCCTCAATGACTAATATAACCAGTCCCAAATTTCCTACCAGAGTAAAAAGATAGATTGCTAGAAATAGCAAAAATAGGAAAACTTGCAGCTTAAAATCATCTGTGAAGCCCATCAATATAAATGTGGTGACTTCAGTTACATTTTCCATTCAAATCCTATATAAGCCTAAATCTGATGGCACCACTGACATTTCGGTTTTTATTTATAGATTTTAAAGACAATATTTTTTTGAATATATGATTTACTCAATCATATCCTCATGTTTGTCTCTTACAATGATGTATGGATACCTTTGGTCCTGAAGAGATAGGCAGCGATGAAAAAGTGGGGTCCAAGTGAATGCATTACCCTGTACAAACAGATTAAATAAATTATTTCACTTCATTGTCAGCTAAATTTGCTGTGTGAAAAGTAGTGGCACTTTATGTGGTTGAACTTCCAGTTTATTTTCTGTTAAATTTAATACCTCTTGTTTACATATTACATCATCTTAACATTCAGAAAGACACTTAAATATAGGAATTTTTGAATACAAAAATATAATAGAAAATAGGCATCTGAGTGCTAATCCTAGATACTTCATGGTGTACATGGAATGTCTTTCCTTAATGTTCACAACTGGTGGAATGAGAGCAAATACACTTACCTCACAAGATTGGATTGGGTTTACATGACAAAAGCAATGTGAAAATTATTTAATTTTTAAGTTTCCCCTACTAGGAAAATAGACTTATTTTGCAAGTTGTCATATGGGGCAGGCTTTTCCAACCAAACTGTTTTATGTCCTGTTTTCTGGCTATTATGTCATTTCATTAGTATTTCTAGAGAACAGTGATGGGCAGAACCAAAGACCTTATGGAACTAGATGCACCTTGTTTGCAAACAAAGACAGAGCAATGTTTTTGTTTGTTTGTTTGTTTTCCCAGTCTTGTTTCTTGAAACACATAACAGTAAGTTGCCCCATTTGGCCTGTTTATTATTGTCCCTGTTTATTTTACTCTTACTGTTTTTCAAATTTTTACTTAGCACCAATTTAAGATTTTCCTCTGCAGGTATAGTCATTATCCCTGCAAAGTCCTTGGGTGTATTTTAAGATACATTTCCTTGAAAAATAATTCACGGCCATTACTTTACTATGTTATAGAGTTTCTGTGTTTACTATAAAACAAATATCACTTGATAATAGATAATAAAATTGCTTATAGAAGTGATTGCTAAAACAATAAAATCATTTCATAAGCCACAACATAGTGTTTTATTATTACTCCATCTTTCTGTACTGTCAGATTGTTTCTTACTCAGTGGAGCATGTAGAAAAGAAAGTGCATAACAGAATGTTGAGGAGTCACCAGTATCTGGCCTGAAAGCCTCCGTTCCTGAAACATAATTAAATATTGCACCTACCATATTTAAAGCAAGACTTTAGCATGTCGACTCCTGCTTTTCCTCAGCATGTCATAGACCAACATTTATAAAGGAGTGAAAAATCTGTGGTGCATAGGACTTGGTTGAATTCAGTGAGTAGCAATGATTTATATTGCTAACATTAAACACACTATTTTTATTATATCGAGACATCCATACATCAAGGAGAGAATGAGCAAATCAGCTTAAAACTATTATTAGAAGGAAAAGAAATCCACATTTCTTTATTTTCCCCCAAAAATCCCTCCCAGATTCATGTGGAAAATTTTCTCAATATGTAGAATAAATATCTTTTTAAATGTGGGATTATGAAACCAAAAAAAAAAAAGTTTTTGTGACCCTTAGAGAATTACAAAGCAAAAAAAAAAAAAAATGTAATTAAGCTAAATAGTGACTTTTGTGTTAATTCAGATAATTCATACATTTCTCAAGAAGAACACACACACACACACACAAATGCTTTATAAAAAATTTTAGCTTAGTTTGGTTATGTGAATAAACCAGCATAAAACCATCAGTTAGCAACATTAAAATGTATTAATGTATTGTTTGACCATAAAAAATACATTTATGTTTAAAAAAATTTTGTTTTCTCTCTCTTTCTCTCTTTTTTTTCCCAGAATCCATGTATTACATACAAAAATATTTACTAAGGAGAATCAGATACAAAATAGGAATTAAGCGGATAGAAAGAAGCAGAGTGAAAAGAAATTGAAATATGCAAGCAAATTTTGAAAAATGGACTAATAAGTGGTTTACTAAAGGAATCCAATAAAAATTCATGTTGACTGACATACACATGGGAAATTCCAGCTTCAATACAATTCTAACCTTAATTGATGTGTCTGAGGTAGCACACCTGTAGAAGACAAAGAACATTATACTTGGACTCTAAAACCCTGGATTAAACTCCCAGATTTAGCACCTAGTATGACCTGGGAATAGTAACTTTATCCCCCTAACCAAAGAATAATTAAGATTAACCAAAATTTTTGTGCATGTTTTGTTCAGCTACATGAACACCATATGACTGCAGAGTGCTTATATATGAGATGCACTGAAATATGTTTTAGTAAAGTGTTTGTTATATGTGAGGGATGCATACATATGATATAGGACTTCCAAATTTTATTTAACTACAGCAAAATAAATAGGGAGTTATAAAATCAATTTTTCATCAAAGCATTGAGCAATGAAAGGATCCCAAGTGTTTCTTCTTTTATTATGCATATGTGTGTTATAGGACACATATTAAAATACCATTCTCATGAAACTAAACCCAATGAATTCCAATATTCTATGGTATCAGACATTTTAAAAATGCATCTCTGTCACTGCATTCTGGCTTTGAGCATGTCAATAAAATAATACTATGTTTATTTAAATCCCCCTCATAATTTTATCCATAATAATTTCTCATAACTCTTGATATCTGATCATATGTGTAGGGCAAGAAGGTAGTTTATGAATGAAGGTAAATTTTATTCCAAATAATGCCCCATTAGAGAAATTATGTGGACACAAAATATGAGGCTCATTTACTTCACTCAAGATGGCTCTTCAAACAGGCATTTCTGTCAACTAATATTTAAAGAAATTAGAACTGATTGTTTTTACATCTAGCTGATTTTGCTTTGAGATACAGAAGTTTGAAAGGCAAAAATACAGATCCCAAACTAAAATCAAATGAGTTCCTCAACTCTAACACAGTTAGAAACAGACCATATGGTCACCCATGAGAACTCTACTACAAACACTAAGCTTGAGAAGAAAGCAAGCTATTATGGCAACTACCACAAATTATAAAGTGGCCATGAGAGTTTAGGAATTTTGTGTATTTCATCTTGTGCAACCTAAAACTAAATAATTCGGATCCTTTTATAAATGAGATCACTGAGAACCAACTAGAGCTGTAACTTAACTCAACTCACACAGTAAATTACTAACAGAGGCAGGATTAAAGTCCAGGTGTCTCTGTCACACATTTGTTTTTTTTTTTTAAATAAAAATTGTATTTATTCAGCTTTTTGGAAATATAAATAACACAATAGATGACAAAGAGCAAAACAAAACAAACCCCTGACATGTTATATGATCGATCATTTCCAGGCACAACAACATTTATTAATGAATATAAAAAAATAAATTTGATTTTATTCTTATCTGCTTTCTTCCCAGCTTTAACTACATAGGTGTTTTTGGAAGCTTGCGTTTCTAAGAAAATTCCACAGCTATACCGGCCCCTACAATGTGACTGAGTGAGGTTACGGTTCCACTCCCATAGGGAAATAAATGTCTATCGTTGGGGATTCTGAACATTTAAGACCTCCAGGAACTTAAAAAAACAGGCGTTTTTGTTAGGATCCTTCTCACATGGGAAAATGCAGCCTTTATCCATTATCCATTAAACCACAATCCAGTATGTGTACAGGTTTTCCAAGTTCTCCTCAGGACTACCAGACTAGGCCACTGAGCTTTTCTGCCAGCCTAGCCTGCAGCCTGCTGCCTCTCAAGTTACACCAAAAGTGGGAGTCACAAAACCAAAGATAAGGTATTTCTGACCTTTCCTCCTAGAAGTCAGAGAGTTCTCTGGGTAGGGAGGGTAAGGAAGTTTTGAATCAAGCCTGCCTTCACACTCAGTAGTGGGGGAAGGGCTGCTAAATCTACCCAGTGGACACTTGCATTGAGTGTATGGAGTATACTTACCCATCACCACACAAGGCAGTTAAGAGTAAATTAGCAAGTCACTCTGGACCAAGCCCCTTCAAAACAGAGACAAATTTGGTGAACCAAGGCCACTGCCTGTGGTAATAACCCCAGTTCACCTAGGTCCTTTCCTGAAGAACCATATTAATCTCCTGATTCAAGAGGCGTCTCTTGCCAGGACAGACCATGAAAGGAAAACATAACTTCTGGGTAAGGCAATGCCACACGGAGCTTAGAGGTTGTGGTTTAGTCTACAGCACAAGAAGATGGTGGCATCACTAGTATTTAGAGCTGGAAAGAGCCTTGGCTGGACCACACTCCTGGAGCATCTTTACTAATGCAGCTTAATGGCCGTTGCCCAGATGTCGTTGCTGGGGAGCAGGGGAAGCACCTATCCTTGGGGAATGGAGTTGCCTTTGGGATGATCAGATGGCACCAGGTACTGTCACACATTTTAAGCTACTTCCACTTGTCCATATTGCAGACTCATTGTGACATGCCCTATTCTGGAAATGTTATCCCCTAGAATCAATACAATATAACATCTACGTATACTTGAATTTCTTTAGGAAGCCATCAGGCTTAAGTACACTACAATATTAAAACACACAAAATAAAAACCTGCAGTAGCTTGTAGATCAATTAACTAACTAGTAAAATAAATTTTAAGTTGATTTATGATCCCAAAATGACATATACTCAATGGCTGGTTGATAATTTTTCTACTTAATAATTTTCCTAAATTTTAAATACAGCCATTTTTTTTCTACTATCCTCATTCTCACTGTTACTTTCCATCAAATAAATTGAAGCAATTTTCTCATTTATAGCTCTAGTGACCTAAATATAAGGGAAGTGTTTCCTATTTCCCCTACTATGTTCCCTGGAATACCCTCATTCAATTTTTAATTCAACAGTGAGTTGACCAGAAATTTCTATCTTAGATCTAAACTTAAAATGTAGAATCTAGTTTGAGATTTAAGGTCATAGCTTCTAAAATATTTTGTAAGTGATGGAAATCCTTTCCTCTTACCTGTGGAAATGAACTGCTCGCTCAGTTAAGGCACACTATAAATATTAAGCATTTGGACTTGTATGCCAGATTATCAAGGTCTTCTTGAAGTCCACAACAATGCCACAAGGACAAAACACAATAAACTCTTCTGGGACAGAAAAGTAACAAGATGACTTATTTTTTTTTCCATAATGAACAGGTGACTAGTTCCAGAGTAATTAACTACATGAGAACAATGATTATATGATGCACTTTGGCCTCTGGAATAACCTGATCCTCAGTGGGAAAAAAAAAATGCATAGAGCTGGAAAAGAAATCTAAAACAACATGACATAATCCTGGTTCTGATACTAAATAATTATGTGCCATTGGGCTGATGACTTAAATTCTCTGAAAATCCAGCTTCCTCTTCCTGGGACTAACACCTGTTTACGTCTTTCAAAATTCTGTAAGCATGTACATAATGAATAATATGAAAGCATAACCTAGAACACACTTCAAAATCACTTAATAAATCTTACCATACTTATTTAACTTTTATTTATTTATTTTTTCAAATTTTTATTTTATTTTTTAAGATTTTATTTATTCATTTGAGAGAGAGAGAGAGAGTGAGAGAGAGCACATAAACAGGGAGAGGCAGAGGGAGAGGGAGAAGCAGGCTCCCCGCTGAGCCAGCCGGGGAGCCCGATGCAGGGCTTGATCCCAGGACCTGGAGATCATGACCTGAGCCGAAGGCAGACGCTTAACCCTCTGAGCCACCCAGGCACCCCCTTATTTAACTTTTAAAGTGCTATACATCTAAGTGGTACAAGAGATATATTTAAGTTCATTGGCAGTTCGAGGAGCTACAATAAAAATACGTGAAAAGAAAGTATCGACAGGAGATATAATGCAGTGTACAGAAGACTGTCATATTTTATATAGTACAACATTAGAATATTAGAGATCTGGCAGAAATAAATGTCAAACATTTTGCATTGTGTATGGTTTTGTGTTCTCTTGGGGATCCCATATACTAATCTATATATTAGTACCTAGTTATGTACTTAAATTTTTAAAATTGTAAACAATGCATAGATGCCTGAACTGTACACTCAGAGATTCTAAATTAGTAGTTAAAGAATGTTGACCATGGAATCCAGGTGAGAAAGACGAAAGAAAGAGAGAAAGAGATAAAAGGAGAAAGGGAAGAAGGGATGAAGAGAGGAAGAGAGAGAGAAAGAAAAAGAAAGGAAACAAAGAAAGAAAGGGGGAAAGGAAGGAAGAGAGAGAGAGGGAGAAAGAAAGAAAGAAAAGAAAAGAAAAAGAAAAGAAAGGAAAAGAAAAAAGAAAAAAGAAAAGAAAAGAAAAAAGAAAGGAAAAGAAAGGAAAAGAAAGGAAGATAGGGAGACAGGAAGGAAGAAAAAATCTGTAGACATCCCAGCTGAGAAGATGGTGTTTGTAACCAGTCCAATTATGAACAAAGGATCTATTCATCAAATGCAATTCCAAATTATCCACACATTCAATGTAACTCTAATTAAAATTAACAAGCATTTTCGCAGAAATTGACTGGGTAGTTCTGCAATTCATATGGACTCTCAAAGGAAATAAGGTAGTCAAAGCAATTTTGAAAAAGGATAAAAGTGTTAGAAGGAGTCACATGAGTCCATCAAGATTTACTACAAAGCTAAAATAATAAAGGGTGTGGCATTGGTGAAAAGATAGACATCTAGATCAATGGAGTGCAATAGTCTTCAGAATTTCATTCGCAGAATATAACCAATTTTTGACAGTTTCTAAGGAAAATCCATGGAGGAAAGATAGTCTTTAAAACAATGATGCTGAATATGAAGAATGACCTTATACCACAAAAAGGAGACAGTGACTCATTCTTTGCACCATATAAAAACCTTGTCTCAAAATGGATCTTAGACCTTAATATAAAACCTTATACTATAATGTTTGTAGAGAGAGGAAAAAATATTTGTGTGACTATGGGTTAGTCACAAACCTGCACATAAAACCCAAAATTCATGAATCATAGGAGAGAAAAAATGATAAACTGTCCATCATAATTAAAATCTTTGCTTAGTGGAAGACACTGTTGAGGGAATGAACCAGCCACTGACTTGTACAAAATATTTGCTAGATAGCTACCCAATAAAGAGTGTATATCCAGAATATGTAAAGACCCTAATACTCAATAATATGAAAATAAAAGAAAATAAATAAAAATGGACATAAACTTAAACACATCATCATAGAAGATACACAGCTGTCAACTAAGTGCATGAAAAATTGTTCAATAGCATTTGAGATTAGGGAAATATAATTTAAAACCACAATATGACCTCATACACTTATTAGAAGGACTAGAATTTTTAAAGTATAATAGTAAATGACAACAGAAAGTACTCACAACGATACAGAGCAAATGGAGCCCTCATCCATTGCTAGTAAGAAGCAAAATGGAGCAGCCACATTAAAAAAACAATCTAACAGTTTCCTACATAGTGAAAATATGCTTACCATATATCCTGGAAATCTCTCTCTGTGTTATTTACCCAAGACAAAAGAAAACATATGTTCATACAAAGTCCTTATTGCAATATTTATAACAGCTTTATTCAATTTATTTGAATCCTAGAAATAATCCAAATATCCATCAACTAGTGAATGGATAAACTGTGTACACCCATTATCCTTACTCATACCTGAGCTTGTTGTTTTATGCTGGAATTTCTGATATACCCACAGCATTTCTGCTGCCCATAAGAAACTAATTTTTCATCAAATCTCATATTTAGTGAGCTAGTCTACTTTCCCCAACCCAACACTGGTAATTAGGGAATGTGTTACTGAGAAAATAAAGTATTTCTTATTTAATAGTTAATGTCCCGATACTATTTCCCTAAAAAAAGTTATTGTGAATATCCTTCCCTCCATCATGTACTTTATATTCATTTCAAAAAGACATCAACTAATAAAGAATATTGTATGGTAAGCCTTTGGAGAATAACTTCTGAATGATTCTAGCTTATATTTTTACAAGTTTTACCCATTCAACAGATGGATGTTGTCTCTTTCTGATTTAAAATTTAACTTATAATTAATCTAAGAACAAATGAACAATAAAACCTTTACAAAAAGACATTGTAGAGGTTTTTCAGTATGGTAATGTATTGCTTGTTTTTCCAACTGCTAAAATTTTAAACTAATGGAGATGGATAGACCTTAGGAGAAATTGGAACTAGTTATTTGAACAAGTTCAGGATTTTTTTTTTTTTTGCATCTCTCTGTTTTATTTTTCTGTTAACCTTATTTTCTGTTTGTAGAAATGCTTTGAATATATGATGGAATCATATATTGAAATCCCCAGAGCTTTATGCCTTTTACTAATACAAAAAATATGAACGCATGCTTGCTTTTTGAGAAATAATATGAGATGAATTTAGTTATATTGCTCAAATATGGAATCACCTATTCTCTAAAATTTCATGACTTAACTATTAATTCTTTTGGTGGAGAATATTAATAGGAATTAAAATCATTGTGCTAGAAACATTCACTGCATCATTTTGCCAAGTCTTCCTGGTTGAGAAAGATGACATCTGAAAAGGAGATCATTATGGTGCTCAAACAAATAGCAAGAAGTTACATTTAAGGAAGCCAAGTTTTGTTTATTTGTTCTCCTTCAGATGTTTCCCACTAAACACTGCCAACTCATTTGGATCCATTTTCAATAGTACTGAATGAAGTATGAGCGAGGGTTTTTTTTTTTTCTGTAATCTCTCTCTCCTTTAACATAATACTTGTTTGAACTATTTATTTTTGATACACCCTAACTTACCTAGCTAGTTCTTTTGTAATCTAAATAGATATGGTTCCAGTAATATCATTTTACAAAAACAACACCAATGAAGACAATGATTTCAGAGCTCATAATGTTAATAGTAACTGATGATCAAATGTCTATACATGGTGCCAATCTAGAGAAATAATGGAAGAAAAGCCACCAAGAAAGTTGATTTAATAACAATATGGAATGCTTCTGTTCCAGTATTCCACTACTGCATAAAAAAGTACTCCAGACTTTTTAATTTAGAATAATGTCACTTCATTGTACCTCATAAATGTATATAGGTCAAGAATTCAGGCAGAGCATGGCTGGGTGATTATTCTATCTCCTGTGGCTCTGACGGTGGTCACTCAGGGGTATTCAGATGGTGATGAGCCTGATCTAGAATGTACAAAATGGCCTGACAAAAATCCAGTTTTGTGTAACTTATATTCTATTGGGGAAAAACAGTTAAAATAAAAAAAAAATTGTTAAGACTATATAAAATAATGAAATAAATCAAACCCAATCATATGCATAAAAATTGTATTTGCGGTATTTGGTGGTGTTTATTTTGGGTAATGAGAGATTACAAAACATTTTCCCATTATAAATGTCATTATGCATTTCATTTATGTCACCAATGAAACTTCCATCTAGACAACAGAAATTTTCATGTGATTAAGTTTTTTTTTAAAAAAAGAAAAAAGATAGTAAAGTGCAGATGTAAAAGAGGGAGAGAAAGAGTAAAAATTTCTACACCTACTATAATTGTCATAGGATGTAAATGTATGTATATAGAGAAAATATTCTAAAATCTTCAATGAAATTATTATAGTTTATAAATGAGTTTAACATGTTTGCTGAAAACAGTCAGTAAACAAAATCAATTTATTTTTTAAAAGAAGCAAACATAATTAGATATTTAAAGTGCTGTGCAAAATAATCCTGTGCAAATAGGACCAAATATATCAAATACTTGAGTATTATAGTTCTAATAAAAATGTGTGGGAAGTTCATCCAGTAAACTATAAAATAATTTGAAGGAATTTAAAGAGAAATAAATAAATGGATGTTCAAACACTGGTACTCCAATTAGAAAAAGCTTGCCTTCGTCTAGAGACTCTTATTCTTAGGTATGTATCCAGCAGAATTGCTTACGTTTCCACAGGCAAAACTGTTCAAACTCGTATGTGTGCAAGTTTTATTGTTCAAGGAATAAGTGATAGTGCCCCCCCTCCCCACAAGGCTTGTACACCCTCACCATTAGTATGTATAATGTGTTTTTCCAAGTGATTACATTGGGAAAGTGTCCTAGGGTTTCTTATAAACTAAATATCTGTGTCCTTTAAAATTGTATTCTTTTTTCTTGAATGAAATTGGACATCTTTTCATATGTTTAAAGGATGATTTTCCTCCCCTTTTTATAAATTGTCATTTCATTTATTTGGCCTTCCTTCCTTCCTTCCTTCCTTTTTTTCTTTCTCTTTCTTTTTGGACTTCTTGATATTTAAGTAGAGGTTATTAATAATGGCAAATAGCACTTTATCTGAGATATTACGTTTTACCAACAATATCAATAGTATTTTGATTTTACTTTTGGTTCAAGTTTGTTTCTACCACGTAGAATTGCTTATTTTTATGTAGCTGTTTTCTTTTTTGTTCAATTTTTATGTCCTGCATTTCTAATCTTGAGCCAAAGCTACATAACTTTCAGTGCTTCAAAATTCTAGAACTCTTTCGTGATCTTATTTTCTAAAATATTTAAACATATGGCTCATTAGAAAATTTCCTTACTGTAGTATGATGTATTACTAAAAATCTGTACTTTTTCTTCAAAGGTTTCTGTGCTAGCCCAATAACATGTATTTTAAATGTCCACATTTTGCCAATTTGGTAGGCTAGCTTTATTGAATGACAAACTCTCATTCGTATTTGAGCTTTTTCTACTCTATGGCATCAGAAGATCTCCATACCCACGCCTGGTACTACACTGTGTTGATTATGAGGCTTTGAGCCTTTCAGCAGAGCTGCCTCTTGGTTGCACATCCTCAGTAGCTCCTGCCTGGCCCACCTTTCACTCACTAGCTCGGTCCCCTCTGCCTTCCCTGTGTGAACTGTCACCCTCCTCCTGATATATCCTAATTAGCTTTCCTGATCACTCTCTCTTATCACATTACTTGTAGGAGTTCTCTCTCTCGGAAATATTTTCTCTTCCTAATCATAAACTCATAGAAATCACTATTTGTTAAATAACAAGAAGCAACATCCTGTTTTTGACATGAGGAATTGATCCCAAGCCATGATTCTTAAACAATCTAAGTGTTGGAAACCATTGCCTTTTCCAGAATTGAAGCCTAGAAGACACCAACTCTTCCTGGCATCTTTGCTACCCCTTCAATTGGAAAAATCAAATAATTTATTATCCTACATGATATTTGGTAGTATTTCCACTTAAAAGTGGGTTCAAACTGGAAATAAAATTAGGGGAAGATGGCAAAATGCTGTATTAAAAAGAATTTCCCTGTATCAATAGTGCTATTGATACCAAAATTATTTTTTTAAGATTTTGTTTATTTATCTGAGAGAGTGAGAGAAAAAGAGCATGAGCAGAGTGAGGGGCAGAGGGAGAAGCAGACTCTTCGCTGAGCAGGGATCCGAGGGTGGGGTTCCATCCTGGGACTCCAGGATCATGACCTGAGCTGAAGGCTGAGGGCTTAATTGATTGAGCCACACCCAGGTGCACTCCCCCCAAATTAATTTTTTAAAGTAGATATAATACATCCAACAGCTAGCTTTCAGGCTGCCTTGGTGCTCATGAAGAAGTCAATAAAATATCAGTTTGATAAGTTAAAATATTATCTGTCATCAGGACGTTTACAACTATTACTCAGGCAGAACCCTGAATATGGAGGAAGGGATCTATTATAGAGGAGAGTAAGAGAAAAACGGTTTAGGAAAGTGTGATGGGAGCGAGTCCATAGAAACAGAAGCTCAATATGGAGTGTTCATAACAGAGGATGAATTGGATGCATGTCAATTTTGGATGTTCTTAAATGATATTCCTCAATACCCTATTCATAGGTAACAAATAAGATGTGCTGTGCACCTTATTCCATGGAGAGGCTGAAGAGAACGTATTCTGGGTAGAGTGAGAGCTATCTGGAAAAAATGTAACAAATTACACAGTGCCAAAGTGATGCTTTTAATTGGTAATTTAAGTGTGTCTGATTGGAGAGATCCCATAGTGTAAAGATAACTATTTTTTTTACTTAAAGAGCACTTTATTTTTGGAAAGAACAGAACAATTTATAGTTGAATGTCTTTGATGGAGTAAATGATTTCATCTAAAGTAATATGAATATTTAAACCCTCTACAGTGAGAAAAAAAATCAGCATCATCCCAGCTAAGAAAGGTAAATAAAAACTGTTCTATACTAATAAAAGCTTTAGTCATATTTAAGTTTTAAAAATTAATATTAAATATATAGTAACAAATGTGTCATATTAAAGCAAGTCCTACATATTTCTTATATTAAATAAAATTTACAGTTAATAATATTAAATAGTGATATTAAATCTCTTTGAAATACTGAAAACTTGAATAATAATAATATATTTTCTCTAAGTATGGTAAATAAATAATAGAGACAAACTTCCTTTTGAACCAAGACTTGGTAATGAATACACATTTATTTCTTAATTTTAGTCTTGGTGATATTGTACTAAGAGATTTTAAAATGAAGCAATTCAGTTAATACAATCACAATTTTAGGGGAATCCAAGGAATATTTTATTCCTTAAAATAAAAAAATGTTTTTAAAATTAATTACAGGCTTTAATTTGTTAATTAATAGTAAATATACAAACATAACTGAAGTAGGTAGAGATGTTGATATGACCAATATCAAACTGATTTAGAGTAATATTGCCCCGTCCCTCAATCATTTGGATTTTTCCAGAGAATAGAAGCTTGAGTTTGAAAAAATAGCTATATTAGAACATTTTTATTTTTTTCTTGATGAATACTTAAACATTTACAAAAAAGGAGAATAATAGAATTTTGTGAGAGCACACAGAGTGAATATTTGCTCTTTCTACTCTGTTCCCACATGAGAGTAACATGCAAATCTTACATGTTTCATGTTTTACCTTGGTAATTTAAGTGTCAAAAATTTGGATTTGTGCAACTAGAAATCATATTTTATTCAGCACTGGAGGCTGTTACATTGAAGTAATTAGAGTGAAATATTTAAACTAAATGCTGTCATTCTTAAAAGCGATGCACAAATATTAGATTCTTATTCTTTCTTGCACTAATTCTTTTATCCCTTTTAAGAGTGATGATTCCATTTAAATAGCATCCACCTCTTCAGTTCATTGTAGAATCAAATATTGAGCACCGTGTTAGGTACATTGTATTTTTTTTTTTTTTTGGATCTATATGGATTCCAAGTAGAAAAGGAATTACAGCCCTTTCTCTCAGATAATTTAGTATCAGTGAAAGAAAGGCAAACAAAAGGAATTTAGCAAATTGCAGCACTAAGGCTTGAATAGTTATGCATCTTGTAGACAAAGATAATAGTTCAAAACTCTATATATTGGCATGAGAATTCAGGAGAATTTACAACTTGAGTGTTGAATTGTTTGGGATTTTTATAACATTTGATGATTTCTTTAAAATTTCACTGAATTTTTCGAATAATTGTGTGATACAAAGAAAAGTTACTTAGAGGGTATTTTTCCAGGTTGTGTAGAATTTTGAGTGTAATTCAGAAGAATAAAACCTAGTTTTTAATTATAACAATCATAACTAGCATTTGTGTAAACTTTTATAAACGCCAGGGCTTCTTCAAGTTTTTTGCATTTGTTAAATGATTTAATTCAAGTAAAGACCCAAAACATTGGAACAACAGCTGGACCGCTTTTGGCTGAGAGATTGGAGTAACTTGCATCAGGTCACAAACTAGCAGTGGAGTGGTCATGCTTCAGTTCCGTCTATCTGGAGAAGACTCTACTCCTTACCTATGACATTGCACAGATGCTAAATTTCATGGACGATGTCCACTCCCATCAAGATGGAGAGATGAGAGACAGGCTGAGGACCTCGTGGTGAGCCAAGCATCATGGGGGTGCAATATCCAAGGAGGCGGTCACACGGAGATAGATCTGTACAAGCCCAGGAGCAGAACTGAGCGTGACTGAGCCCCTCTTAAAGTCACTCTCCAGAGCCTCCCTCTCCTCGCTAGTCCTGGCCCAGGTGAAAGGGAAGAGTGGAAAAGAGTAATCACTGACAAGGGCCTGCAATAACTCTATTACATGCAATTTTGCTAGGCAATGCACTATAACCCTGGAGAGTACAGTCAAAGAAAAAATATAATCATAATTGTAATTATTTAATCCCAACTAATAAGTAATCAGTTTAAATTTGATAGGTAATAATGTTATCAGTCGTCTCCCATTCATTTCTCACAAATGAGGAAGCAAAAATTAGGAAGCTTGAATGATTGCTTAATATCACGCAAATGATAAATCATGGTAAAAGGATTCAAAGATTAAAAAAAAAAGTTGCTAGCTTGCAATTACGAACATGTACGGAATCGGTCAACGATCCACATTTCATGATACTCAATATCCTTATCTCTAAAGAAGGGAGTTTAGGAACGGTGATGAGGGAGTATGTTTGGAGCACCAACAAAGACAATGGAGGGTGCACATAGCACAAGGTTAAACCAGATGCAGACACCTTTTTTCCTTGCACCCACACACATACAGACCACGGGTAGTGAACACGTTCCTGGCTATCCCTGTTTGCCCAGGGCCCACTGCCTTTAATGTTTTTTCCCTGAATCAGTGTTCTCCAGTTAATTTTTCTGAATAAAACGCTCTTATGTTTTCCACCTAGAAGCCTTCTAAGAGATAGTCTCATGAGCACGATAAGAGTTCTAACCATTTTAAAAAAGCACTGGGTGTTATGAACAAACAATGAATCATGGAACAGTACACCAAAACAAATTATGTAATATATGGTGATTAACATAACAATAAAAAATTTTAAAAAAATCTAATAATTGGGACTGAATAACAGGGATATTTCTGCTCAAGATCAAAAAGTGAGGACGGAGGAATGAAGGCCTGAAATAGGTAGCTGAAAATATATGTGAAAAGACACTTTAAGAAAAAGTGCTACTGAACAGAAAAATGCATGGGGAAGTACAATAGGACTGTCAAAAAGTGTAGTTAATTAAGTGTAAGGTCATATAGCAAAGCTCTGAGTCTGTCTCCACTGTAGCCAATGTTCCAGAACCTCTGCTGAGTGGGGTATAGTTTGTTTATTCTGGACTGTATTCAGAAAGTATAATGGAATGGCCCTAAAGGAATTTTCAGGGAAGCTTTTATAGTGATAATCCACAGGATTTAACCTGAACAGTGGGACACATATAAATAGTAACACCCTTAAACTTGTAACAATTGCAATGATCACAAAAGCCCATTTGGACACTGAGGCAATCTGAAGAACAATCAATGTCAAGGAAGGTAAATTGAAAAGCTCATGTTAAATTTCTCTCTCCACAGATAAAAAGACAGGAAAAATGACCTGAAGGAAAATCGAACCAAATTCATGGAATTTGTTCTCTTAGACTTTGCTGATGTCCCTATCTCCAGTGGTTTCTACTTGGATTGTTCTTAGTTGTCTATATCCTTATGCTGATGGACAATGGCACCATATTTCTAAAAAAAGAACTGGACCCTGCTCTCCAGATTACCAGGTAGGTTTTTTTTTTTTTCTTAAAAGTTTTTCCTTATAAAATCTTTAAAAAAAAGTTTTTCCTTCTTGGAAATCTGCTATGTATCTATTACCCTCCCAGAATGCTCATGAATCTTGGGACCCAAATAGAACAGTTTAATTTTAGTTTAGTCATACAACCCTTTGAGCCTAAGTACTTCCATCTATAATGTACCATGAGGACACCAACATTTAATTCAAAATTATTTTAGACTAAATGAGAGATCTTATTGCACGCCCTTGATCAACACAATAGTAGCTTAACTAAAATGAGTTTTGTCCTTTGTTTTCCCAGATATTATTTAATGGTATAATATAATTGTCTTTCTTGTTTAAAGTTTTATATTGTCCACCTATATCTCAATACATGAGAAGATTATTGAGTCTCTGTAGGTCTTATTAATTACTCATGATCATACACTTGCTCACTCTCTAGCTAAAATATATATTCTCTGCCTTTGGTATTTCTGGAAACTAATAATGATATTTTTAAATAATTATAGCATTCCATTATGATTTTTGTGTTTTTCATCTCTGACATATTATTAAAATGAAAATTGTTAAATGAAAATGGCCCATGGCAGGTAGCAAGTCACTGGAGGATAAATTTACTAGGCAGAGTTTCAAAAATCGTATCATCAGTGTAATTCCTTCAATATTGTTATTATTACTTAAATAACCAATAGGTCAAAAAATACTTATCAAACATTTACTGCATCTTTGAATAAGATAAATAAAAGATCTTGCATTATAATACACGATGACCATGTTGTTTATTTTATTTTGATAAATAAATGAAACCAGAATGGTTTCAAATAACATGCATGCACGAATAATAACAACTACAGCTGTACCATGCAGAAAGGAAGGCATGCCTTGTACTTACAGAAGGCTTCATGGAAGAATTGAGAAATTACAAAAAAATATAATGTGAAATTTGATGGTAACATACCACTGAGAAAATGTAATGTAAAAGTTTCTGCCTCAGTATTCCGTTTGTTAATATGAAGAAAAAAATGGACTAATTTGGTCTGCATACATACAAAAATTCAAAATTAATAATTCTAGAACACATCACTTTAATTCAAATCTAAACCTAGTATTAAGTGTTAAATATGTTGATATATTTAGAATTTAGCCTGTATTCTCCATTAGACCTCAGTTGTGTTCTTTGAGCCCAGGATATAAAAAGATGGGAATTAGTAAACAATAGAAATTTTATGTGCTAATTCCCCCACATCCCTTTAGTCCATTAGAAATTAGAAAACAAATTAGAAAACAGGCCTCAAAAGATAAATGGCTAATTTCACTGTTTTCACAGATGGAAAAAAAACCAACAGAAGTAAATTTCACTTCAATGACGGAATTTACTCTTTTGGGATTTTCTGATTATCCCAATCTTCAAATTTTTCTTTTTGTAATATTCTTCTTTGTCTATGTGATAATTCTGATGGGAAATGGCATTATTGTTCTCATAACCAAGGTTGACCAGACTCTCCAGACTCCCATGTATTTTTTCCTTAGTAATTTTTCCTTCTTGGAAATCTGTTTTGTATCTGCCACTCTCCCCAGAATGCTCACAAATCTTTGGACTCAGAAAAGAAATATCTCTTTGTTTGCCTGCGCAACACAAATGGGTTTTGTGCTTATGCTTGGAAACATAGAGTGCTTCCTTCTGACTGTGATGGCCTATGACCGCTATGTGGCCATTTGTAGCCCTCTGCACTACCCTCTAGTTATGAACTACAAGGTCTGTGTCCAGCTGGTGGCAGCCTGCTGGATCACTGGAGTTCCTGTCGAGATAGGGCAGACATGCCAGATTTTCTCTCTGCCATTTTGTGTGTCTAACCAAATCAATCACTTCTTCTGTGACATCCCCCCACTACTCAAGCTGGCCTGTGGGGACACTTTCCTGAATGAGATGTTAGTGTTTACCGCTGCTGTGCTCTTTGTTATGATCCCTTTTCTGTTGATACTTGGATCCTACAGTAAAATAATCTCTACCATCCTGAGGTTGCCATCAACAACAGGACGAATCAAAGCTTTCTCCACCTGCTCATCTCATGTCATAGTTGTGGCCATGTTCTTTGGATCTGCAATTATTACATATTTACGACCCAAATCTAAACATTCTTCCAGAACAGACAAGTTTCTCTCTCTTTTCTATACCATAGTCACCCCAATGTTTAATCCCATGATATACACTCTGAGAAATAAGGATGCCATGATAGCCTTGAGAAAATTGTTGCCTTGATATTTAATGTATTAGCTGCCAATTTGAACTCCTTGTCAGTTTTCTTATTTAATTCTGCAGTTGTGCAATCAAAAATTAATATTCAGGTTTTTTTTTCCTACCTTACTCTACATTGATTACTTCTACTCATTGTTGAGCTTGTTGTTCTGTGCTGGACTCTGATATCAGGATTATATCTGCAGGGTTGTCATGAACATTAAGAAATTAAGACACTAAGTATTCAGCCAATCTCATATTCAGGCCACCACTCTGCTTCTCCCTCAAAGTCACTAGTGATGGGTACGTTTTGCTGAAAAATGTAATATCTCTTATCTAGTATATTAATGTCGCATACTTTTTTCCACATAAAAACTATAGTCATTTTTTTTTTAACTTACAGAAAATAGGCTTTATTTCTGGAACTTGCAATTAAGGGTGGTATAGTGAATGTTTTGATACTTTCCCCTTTATGTAACACTCTTTTTTACTTTTCATGAAATTATTAGATTGTAAAGGATGTGTATATTGTAGCCTTTAGAGAATATTTGTTAAATGTCTATATGCTTATACTTTTAGACATTTTACCATTCATCAAACAGAATTTTCCTTGTTATGATTTAGAGAAAACCAAAGGAAAGACTAAAATATACAAAAACCCTCTGATGATTGATACTTAGAAATTGATAGGATGGCAATGAATCTATTACCACCTGCTTTTTTCCTACATGCCAGCCTGATTTTCTCTTTGACATATGCTTTTTCTACATGGCTGAATCATGACATTTTGGTAATTTTTACCTTATATTTCACTAATGTAAAAAATATGAGTGCACTGTGCTTTTCAGAGATACAATATGTATGGGATTGAACTATTTTGTTCCCAAATGGATTCACCCATTCTCAAAGACTACTTGATTTTTTTTTTATTCTTTTGGTGGAGTACATAATAGAGATTAATATAGAAGCACTTCAGATATTTACTGCATTATTTTTCCAAGTTCTTCTGGATGAAAAGAGGTAAACTGAGAAGAGAGAATCATTATACTAAAACAAAAGTTACCATTAAGAAGCAAAAGTCTGGCATTTATTTAGGTGTTTCCCATTAAAATACAGGAAACCCATTTGGATCTATTTTCAATCAAACTTGGTTGGAAAATAATGCAGTATGTATACAGTTTGTTTTTCTTAATTTTATTGTTTTAAACTCTGTATCTTTTTTCTATAATATATGCTTAAATAATATCCATAATTTATACATCAGTTAGTTCTCTTGTTTAAAGAGGTATCATCCATAAGATACCTAGGAATAAATTTAACCAAAGAGGCAACGGATCTGTACTCAGAAAACTATAAAGTACTCATGAAAGAAATTGAAGAAGACACAAAGAAATGGAAAAATGTTCCATGCTCATGGATTGGACGAACAAACATTGTGAAGATATCAATGCTACCTAGAGAAATCTACACATTCAATGCAATCCTCATCAAAATACCATCCACTTTTTTCAAAGAAATGGAACAAATAATCCTAAAATTTGAATGAAACCAGAAGAGACCCCAAATAGCCAGAGGAATACTGAAAAAGAAAAGCAAAGCTGGCGGCATCACAATTCCGGACTTCCAGCTCTATTACAAAGCTGTCATCATCAAGGACCGTATGGTACTGGCACAAAAACAGACACATAGATCAATGGAACGAATCGAGAGCCCAGAAATGGACCCTCAACTCTATGGTAAACTCATCTTTGACAAAGCAGGAAAGAATGTCCAATGGAAAAAAGACAGTCTCTTCCACAAATGGTGTTGGGAAAATTGGACAGCCACATGCAGAAGAATGAAACTGGACCATTTCCTTACACCACACACAAAAATAGACTCCAAATGGTTGAAAGACCTAAACGTGAGACAGGAGTCCATCAAAATCCTCAAGGAGAACACAGGCAGCAACCTCTTCGACCTCAGCTGCAGCAACTTCTTCCTAGAAACATCGCCAAAGGCAAGGGAAGCAAGGGCAAAAATGAACTTTGGGACTTCATCAAGATAAAAAGCTTTTGCACAGCAAAAGAAACAGTCCACAAAACCAAAAGACAACCGACAGAATGGGAGAAGATTTCTGCAAATGACATATCAGATAAAGGGCTAGTATCCAAAATCTCTAAAGAACTTATCAAACTCAACACCCAAAGAACAAATAATCCAATCAAGAAATGGGCAGAAGACATGAACAGACATTTTTCCAAAGAAAACATCCAAATGGCCAAGAGGCACATGAAAAAGTGCTCAACATTGCTCGGCATCAGGGAAATCTAAATCAAAACCTCAATGAGATACCACCTCACACCAGTCAGAATGGCTAAAATTAACAAGTCAGGAAATGACAGATGTTGGTGGGGATGCAGAGAAAGGGGAACCCTCCTACACTGTTGGTGGGAATGCAAGCTGGTGCAATCACTCTGGAAAACAGTATGGAGGTTCCTCAAACAGTTGATAATAGAGCTACCATATGATCCAGCAAATGCACTACTGGGTATTTACCCCAAAGATACAAATGTAGGGATCCAAAGGGGTACGTGCACCCCAATGTTTATAGCAGCAATGTCCACAATAGCCAAACTGTGGAAAGAGCCAAGATGTCCTTCGACAGATGAATGGATAAAGAACAAGTGGTATATCTACACAATGGAGTAATGGAGTATTATGCAGCCATCAAAAGGAATGAGATCTTGCCATTTGCAACGACGTGGATGGAACTGGAGGGTGTTATGCTGAGCGAAATAAGTCAATCAGAGAAAGACATGTATCATATGACCTCACTGATATGAGGAATTCTTAATCTCAGGAAACAAACTGAGGGTTGCTGGAGTGGTGGGGGGTGGGAGGGATGGGGTGGCGGGGTGATAGACATTGGGGAGTGTATGTGCTATGGTGAGCGCTGTGAATTGTGCAAGACTGTTGAATCACAGATCTGTACTTCTGAAACTAATATTGCAATATATGTTAAGAAAAAAAAAGAAGAAAAAGATAGCAGGAGGGAAAGAATGAAGGGGAGTAAGTCGGAGGGGGAGATGAACCATGAACGACGATGGACTCTGAAAAACAAACTGAGGGTTTTAGAGGGGAGCGGGGTCGGGGGACTGGTTAGCCTCGTGATGGGTATTAAAGAGGGCACGTTCTGCGTGGAGCACTGGGTGTTATGCACAAACAATGAATCATGGAACACTACATCAAAAACTAATGATGTAATGTATGGTGATTAACATAACAATAAAAAATTTAAAAAAATAAAGTGGTATCATGGTGTCAATAAAGATCTAAAAACACAGAACAATTACGGCACTCGTTTCAGAGAAGAGAATGTTCAGACAGCAACTGTGACAATAACATATTACCCATCTAGAGAAAGAATGGAAGAAAAGGTAAGAATGTTGATTTTGTAACCATTTTGAAGTGCCCAGTTTCAGATTTCTATTGTTGCATAACAAATCACACCCTAGGTTTGTAGCTTAAAACATCACTTTATGGTACCTCATAAGAATATGGGTCCGGAATTGGGTCGGGATCCACTGAGTGATATTCTGCCATGTGACACTGACTGTGGTCACTAAGGAGTATCAGATGGTAACTGGTCTGATCTGTAATTTCTAAAATAGTTTTGTATTACTATATATTACTATGTATTACAATATGATATGGTTACAATGGTGGATTTCAGCGAAAAAAAATCTAGTTGTTATGTAACTTATGTATACATGGGAAGAAAGAGTTAAATACTTAAATAAATACATTAGTAAGAGAGAAGCCTAGGTGGCTCAGTCAGTTGAGAGCATCCAACTTGGTTTCAGCTCAGGTCATGATCTCATGGGTTGTGAGGTCAAACCCTACTTAGGGCCCCACACTTGGTGGAGAGTCCGCTTGGGGATTGTCTCCTGTCCTTCCCCCTCACTCATGTTCTCTCTCTCTCCAAAATAAATAAATAAATCTTTTAAAAAATACATTAATAAGATAGTCAAAAATTATGTACAGTAAAGTGATTGAGATTGCATTTGTTTTAGAACACTTTTTAATTTACTTTAGGTAATCAGAGGTTAAGGAATATTTTTCATCAGGAGTGGCACTAAAGTATCTTTTTTTATCTCACCAATAAGACTCACCTAGGGAAAAAAATATTATTAAGTTAAAAATGATAAGTGAAGACAATGAAGAAATGATAAGAAAGAGAGGAAGGGTCCCACACTCACTAGTTCATATAAGGTACAGCACATATACATGGCAATAAGAAAGAGACATGTGTTGCAATATGAGCTGATAAACATAATTATGTAAAAAAATATTGAAATGTGTCTTTCTGCAATTGGGACCAAGAAAAAGATGCTTTTCCTTAGAGTTTGTAGTCATCATTTTACAGGCAATACTAGCTTCTGCAGTGAAAAAGAAATAATATGAGAATTGGAAAGATAGATATTAAACTAATTATTGGAAAATTATATAAATGTAAATATAGAAATATTCCAGAATCTACATTGAAATTATTAGTTAATAAATTAATTCAACATATGTGCTGATTTCATAATCAATTAGAAAAATCAATTTATTTCCATATAAAAGAAGCAAACATAAGCTAACATTAAAACACTATGTAAATAGGATCAAATATATCAAATACTTAAGAGAAATCTAATAAAAAAAACATGCCGGAAGTCTACCCAGTAAACTAAAAGATAATTCAAGGGAAGTTTTGGAGAAAAAAGTAAATGGATTGCGATGACATGTTCATGGATTAAAACTCAATATTGAAAAGATGTCAGTTTTCCTCAGTATGAACCACAAATTCAATAAAATATAATAAATCTCATCTGTGTGTGCATGAGTGTGTGTGTAACTTATCAAGCTGATTCTAAAACCATTGTGGAAATGAAGACAGCCAGCAATAGCCAAACCACTGCTGAAGAGAAGTAAAGTGGGAGCACCTACTTTATTGGGCATCATGACACATTCTAAACTGAGAATTCAGACAAAAGGAAAGAATTCAACAATAAAGAGACCAGTGACACATAATAGAGAGCCCAACACATACCCAGTTCATGGACTCACTTGAATATGTAAAAATTGCAGAATAATGTAGAAAAAATAAGTTTTTTTATAAATTGTGCTAATTTAATTAGAAGTGAATGTGTTTTAAAAAAGCAACCCATACTTCACACTATTTATAAAAAAAAAAAAATGCAGGTAGTTTGTAAACCTGAATATGAAATGCAACACAATAAAGCTTTAAAGAAAATAGGACTACCCTACAACCCAACAATTGCACTCCTAGGTATTTATCCAAAAGATACAAAAATACTGATTCAAAGGGGCACATGCACCCCTATATTTTTTCAGTATTATTTACAATAGCCAAGTTATGGAAAGAACCAAAATGTCCATTGACTGATGAATGGATAAAGAAGATGTGGTATAAATATACAATGGGATATTACTCAGCCATCAAAAAGAATAAAATCTTGCCATTTGCAATGACGTGGACAGAGCTGGAGTGTATTAAGCTAAGCAAAATGTCAGTCAGAGAAAGACAAATACCATATGATCTCACTAATAGGTGGAATTTAAGAAACAAAACAAATAAGTAAGGGAAAATTATAGAGAGACAAATTACGAAACAGACTTTCAACTGATAAAGTACAAATTGATGATTACCAGAGGGGAGGTAGGTGGGGGGATGGGTGAAATAGGGGACTTGTATGAAAGAGTATACTTATCATGATGAAAAACATGAAATGATAAAAGAAAAACGAGAAAACATCATAGAATATGTGTTAAAGATGTGGAGCTATGGAAACTCTCATCTGATGCTCGCATATGAATTGTGATCCCATTTAGAGTCTGCCTTCATTTAGAGAATCCTACTCTTAGGTATGTATCCGGCAAAATTGCATACACATGGATGCTGGGGACCCCTCTAAGAATGTTTATTTTAGGATCCTTCAGAATAGCAAACACTTATCAAATCAAAATTGTAACATAACTGTGTAAATTTCACCCAAAGAAAAAGCAGAGATCTATCTAAATGAACAGAACACAATTATATACAACCTGAATGAAGTCTATCAGTGAACAAAATAAACCATAAACATAAGCATACTGTATATGTCCTTTTAGGTAATGTTAAAAGACAATATTTGGGGATGCCTACAGATTTAATGGCTCCCATTAGGAAGAGGAATATGAGGCAGCTACATCCTTTATATTTTTCTTTAGCAGACTTGAGCAGTGGTTACAAGGATGTTTGCTTTATATAGATTCACATGGATGACAATTCATAAATTTTTCTGCAGCACATAGGATGTGAATCAAACACACTCTGTATTAAAAAGATGGAAGAGATGAATCAAAATGTTCACACATAAGAGACAGTTTTGTTGTTTTAGATTTTCCCCCTCCTGTCTTCATTTTCTTTAATGAATACATCTTGTTGGTAATGAAAACAAAAACCTAATGCTCTTTATTCTTTTAATGTCATGCTTTTGTTTTGGCCTGAAACCAAGTCAGTAAAATCAATCGCCCTTTTCCTTAACAATCATAATAACTAAACAAAAATTTCATGATCCAGCACTGGTGATACCACTGAATTGTGCTGGATAAAGGAATCAAATGTGTATAAGGGACATAATTAAAACCAAATCACATATAATTTCCAACATTTAAAACAAATACAAAAATAATTTCCATTTCTGGTTGTGATGCACATGGTCACAGCAAGCTGATTTTTCTGCTGAAACCATTAGACAAATTTAGATAACCTATAAAAGTTCTATTTGGAAGGTATCAGATTAGCTGTGGAAGAAAAATAGAATAGATGACAATATCAAAATTAAGGCTCATTAAGTCAGAGAGTGATAACTGACATGATCATACTTAGTTGGTTGACCATCTTTTTTTTATAATTTTTTTATTATGTTATGTTATTCACCATACAGTACATCTTTTGCAGATACAATAGTGTTGCCAAATGCAAACCTGCTTAAACTCACAGGCATGCAAGTTGGTTTGATTCAGAGTGCACACATCAGGGCAAATAATGTGTTTTCCTAAGTGACTGCATAGAAATGTTTAGTTTTTAATAAACTGAACCTCCGTGCAGTTTAAAATTTCTTTCCTTGGGATGCCTGGGTGGCTCAGTCGTTAATCGGCTGCCTTCAGCTCAGGTCATGATCCCAGGGTCCTAGGATGGAGCCCCACATTGGGCTTCCCGCTCAGCGGGAAACCTGCTTCTCCATCTCCCACTCCCCCTGCTTGTGTTCCCTCTCTCGCTGTGTCTCTCTCTGTCAAAAAAATAAAATCTTTAAAAGAATAAATAAATAAATAAATAAAAATAAATAAATAAAATTCCTTTACTTTTTCATGAATGGATTTGACTGTCTTCTCATATGGTTAAAGGATGATTTCCCTCCCTTAGCTGTAAGCTGTTTTTTCATTTAGTCAGCCCTTTTCTTTTTCCTTTCTTTTCCTTTCCTTTCCTTTTCTATTCTTTCTAACTTATTATGAATGATCTAAAGTTACAGAAATATGATCTGTGATTTCTTGGGTTTGGGCATAGAAGGGAAATAGATTATGAGGCTGTACATCAGAATGTTTCAAGATGATGTGAATATTCTGTATCTTGAATGTGGTGATAGTTTCACAAGTGTATATATATATATATATATATATACTTGTTGGATTTCATCAAATTTTAAATTTCATTGAATGTATTTTAAAGGTTGTACTTTATTTTATATAAACTATGTCTCAATAATGTTGCTAATTTAAGAATAAAAATAATATGACATTGCATTAGACATGAGTATATCTTGAAAAATGCTAAAATATAGATATGTACCACAAATAATTACTGTTAGGTAAATGCTATGTTAGAACTTCAGTCGAAAGGTTTACATGTTATAGCATGCTATAGCACACTGCCAGTGACCGAAAACGAACCCTGTGCCAGAGTCTGACTTGATGCTCTCCAAATATATTTCCATTTCTTTGACTTGCAGTAAACAATATTTCCTAGCCTTCTCATATTAACATTAGACCATGTGATTAGTTTCTACAATAGCACAGGATAGAAGTGATGTGTCTATTCTGTGTTGAGGCTCCTAAGACCGTATTGGTTTCCTTATCTTCTATCTTTACCCTCAGCTGTCTGAATGCTGAAGGTCCAATAAGGAACTACAAAGATGTGGGACAATGGGATCATTAGATGAAAGAAACCATAGTTTCTTAATTACTAATCGCAAAATTGTACTGTAGTAAAAGTGAAAGATGCTTCTTTATTTTGTTAAACCACTGATATATCTAAGGCATTCAGTTTTTAAATTATTATTTTTTTTAGTGATAGTGATACGTAATTGAATAAGGAAACACTCAATTTTCTGTCTTAAGGATAGGATAGGGATTAGCTCAGTCTACTCCAATAGGGGATGGACATTCAATATGCCCAGCCTGTAAGTAACTGACATCTTATTTGAGGCAAATCATGAATGAAGTTCCTATTTGGATATAAACATGAAGGAAGTCCCCCAGCAATATCAAATTAGTCACAATAGAGTACAGAGGGCCAATGTATAAGAAGCATGTTATAGTGAAGAGAACCAGGCTTAAAATACAGAAAGGAAAGGCAGTTTTGGAAACATACTATCTGGACAAATAGAAAGCACTATTTTGACAAATGGAAGCACACAATTTTCACAAATAGTCAAAGAACACCAAGAAGGAATAAACAAATATAATTGCAAGTAGAAGTAGTTATTGAGTTTGCAACTTTATGCATGATAATTTTATCTCCAAACCTACCTAGAAGTAACTGAATTAGGAAAATAACTTTGACAGGAAAGTTTCTTTTTTTCTTTTCTCTCTCTTTCTTTCTTAAATAATTTTGTTTAAAATGCTTATTTTTGAGGTAGTTTACATTTTGAATCAGTCAGATACTTTCCCTGATGCCTGAGTAGATGCCATAACATAAAGGCATCTTGATTTTTGTCAGCAGACACGACATGCTTCAATTTCCACAAAATTTAATCTAGAAACAGAGCTCTCTACTTCTGAAAATGGATCTCACCACCTAATATATTTAAGAACCAAGCATACCACGTTCATTTGATAAAACATGTGACACATTTTTCCCAAGGTTGTGGATGATCTAGATCTGGATGAATTACAGAATGAAAGTAAGAAAAGCAAATCCACACCAATTATTAAAGGTATGAAAACTAATAGAAAGATTTTTAAACTTTTTCCTGAAAGTAATACTAGACAATGAAGTGGCATTTCTCTACCTAGGGAGTCCCCCCAAGTGGGGGAGCTTTTTGCCCAGAAAGGCCTGAAGAGAAGGACAGGTCATCTACAGAGAAATTTTTAAAAAATAAACTCAAATGATTGCTCAACAAAAGAAGTTTCCTGGAAATCAAAATGATACACGAGAGAAGATGTCCCCCAGGATGAGCATGATGACTTCCTATTTAAAAGCAACTAATGTTTGAAGCCACCAATAGTACTGTAGAATTACAGTGAATTACTGACAGAAAAAAATAACTTAAAAATTTACAGTTTACAAAACACCTACTCTCACATAGATAGCTTCATGCAAATCCATAAAGGTAAGCTATAATTGTGCTGCTAGACAATTTTATTTAAGGATACTTCTAAATTTGAGGCTCAAGAGACAAAGAACAAAATAGAAAAGCATAAAATTTTGAGATCTTTATCTGAAAATGAGTTAACTACTCTTGGGGAGGAAATATTTTTCTCTATCCCTCAAGATCCTTCTGGCTGGCCTAAGAGAAACTGACATGAGACGGATTAAGAGAAGAGAAAATTTAATTCTGTGTGCACAGAAGCCCAGTAAATAAATTGAGACCTAAAGAAGTGATCATTTTGCTTTTATGCATTTTAGACAAAGGAATTCCAAACAGAATTTGGGCTGGGGTCGTAATTAGTAAAAGTAACAAGATTTGTTTAAATAGGTTTCTTCCACCCTGAGTTCCCTATCTCTGAAGATAAGAATGTCTCTCTACATCCTGCTACAGCTCCTTTCATATGGGAAATTTATTTCCTGCTTTCTGGAGACAAAAGAAGGGTATGTCAGAGTGTTCTTGCACTGGCTGTTTCTTAAGGAACTTTAATACAAAATAATCATTATGCCAATTTGGCATATTTTGAGGCAGCCTGCCCTGCACTCCCCACTACTTAACATAATCCATATAGTTCTTACCTTTCTTAATGATAAAGCAATATTAGATATATGTACAATAACAGTAATTATTATATTTATT